>NW_024581112.1:965698-1357213 GCF_017639235.1 Corvus kubaryi | reverse complement strand
TTTCTTTCCTTTCTTTCCTTTCTTTCCTTTCTTTCCTTTCTTTCCTTCCTTTCCTTCCTTTCCTTCCTTTCCTTCCTTTCCTTCCTTTCCTTCCTTTCTTCATATTTGGTTTTATCTACAGAAAAAGATGACAACCTACATATGTGAATATCAGCATTGAGGCTATTAATCACAAGTTCCATTTATGCAGGGAGAGCCCGGGTAAGTCCTTACTAACATAATTTGACAGATACAGCTTGAAACTCTCTGGGACAGAGCTTAGTTACAGATCTTGAAAAAATTACTTTAGGCACAGCCTGCTCTAGAGAGCTGAGCTGGGCAGTACCTGAAACAAGCAAGCAGGTGAAGCTTTTCCCTTCCCTTTTCCCTTTTTCCTGCCACCAGGGCCTAGCTCCCTGTAACTACCACAGCAGTCATTCTGTACTGTTGGTGTACAACAGTGATGCTGTTGTTTCCAGTGGAACAGCACCTCAGGTCCATGGTGCTGTCTGCATTTACAACTTCCTTCCGATGAACCTTCGCTCATAAGGCTTAGATCAGGATTGATGTTTGTCTATAAGGAAATTGAAGAACATTGTATTTGCCTGATTGGATGTCATCCAGCTCTGCAACGCTCTCTGTTTTCGCACAGTGCCTCCTTAATCTGTGCCATTTTAAAACACGCAGTCCAGCATATGTGGAGGAGGATGGTTAATGATTCCCCACACCCTATGTCTCCAAGTAAAGCATGAGGTTGAAAGTAACAGCACAGCCAGCGAAAGAAAGAATAGATCAGTAAGCATGAATAAACAGAAATAACTGAAAATTAATAATGAATTCAGCAGGCATGCTGTGGGAGCTAATCACAGCTAAACGGGAGTTTTGACTGACCATTTCAAAACAAGTATTTATGCAAAAGTTGAGACTCTTAAAAAAGAGAGGGAGATTATTCCTTTTCTTCTAGAGGACCTTTGCCTTATGTCATGGTAGAAATATATACTCTGGAACTCCTTTATCAACTCAGGTTTCTTCTCCCTCTTCAAAAACAGAAATCAGGAGCAGCTGGCAGGGGATAACTCATATTTTTTGGAATACATTTAATTTTGTCCACATGCTTTTGTGAAAGTATTTTTTCAGTCATTAACAGAATATCCCAGACATGCCAAAACATTTGAAGCTCAGCCTCTTTGCTGAATTAGTACTGCAAAGACTTGCAAGAACAGAGTCAAGGAAAGAGCAGCTGTCAGATGAGCCACCAGCAATCAAAGTTAAATATACTGGTCACCTCTCTCCTCAATCCTTTCTCTTCTAGATGCAAAATTCCTGCTGCTGGATTTTATCCTGATGAATCTGACAAATTTTTGTCATATAGCATAGCCTGTTACATATTTACTGGTCAGATTCCAGTTCAGCAAGATGTAATCAAGTGTTGTAAAATGATGAGCTACCACATCCATAACATTATCTACCTCCTTAAGACACAATACACAAGATAAGGTGTATTGAGGAATACTTGTATCTGCTGGATATATCCACATAAAGATATCCTGTAGAGAGAACACTAATGAGCACAAAGTTGATTACAAAGACTCCAGGAGCAAAACCTGAATTCACAAGCTTTCTTTTAAAACATTCATGAGAGAAATATCAGAATGGGTTATACCCCTAATGGGAATCCTCTTACTGTCTTCTGGATGCTGAAGACTATAGGAATTTGTATTTCCTAACTTGATTTTTTTTTTCCTGTGGTTTGGATGATTATTTCCTCATTTACCCTCATGAAGGAGCAGTGCTCTACAATCAAGGGCTTTCTTTTTGCCTCCCCATCTGTTCACTAGGACAACACATTGCAGTGGTCAGAGAATGAGCTTAGAAATTCCAAAAAACTTGAGTTGTCTTAGGAGCAGGTTAATGTGGGCACCTATTGGGATTTTTTTACTCAAAGCAGAGGGATCGTTTCCTCTGGTTTAAAATGCTTTTTAACAGTAGATTAATACATGCATCTGAAACAAGACTGAGATCTCTTGTATAGATGCCATCACTGAATACAGACTGTTATATAATAAATTAGTTACCACTCATACAGAAAAAAAGAACTGTTATGAACAACCTTCCCCTATCTTACTATACTCCTTTTCATATACCTGGCATACATTTTATTTTCTTCTCTTAATAGTTTTGTCATGAAACCCACAGGGATTTAAACACAAAGAATTAAATTGTGGCAATTTTAATGCATCTGTTCTTAAAGAGATCAAGGAATGCAAGAAAGAGTAGTCTGAAAATACAGAAAAGAAGCATGTACAGTTTGGACAGGAGAGTTTGTTTTATTTCAGTGGGGTTTTCTAGTCAGTTATATGCAGTTACATTTCTCAGGAACCTGTGAGAGTTGTGAGAGTAGCTGATTCCATACTGAGAGGGAGTGAATGTGCATGTCTGAAGTTTAGTGGGGGTTATGAGATGCTGCTACTTTAAAACATTTAAAACAATTCTTTCTACTGCTATCCTTCACAGTTTCCAGAACTCCTCCAAAACAGATCCAAGTTTTGCCCCAGCGTCATCAAACCCCAAGTCAGTCCTGCTTTGTATTCAGGCTGACCCCAAATCGGTTCATAACATGCATGTGGAGGCAGACCATAGGCCAAGCTGGGCAGTAGGCTAAGACCAGATGTTGTACTTGTTTTCCTCTGGAAATTGGATGTTAAGAATTCAGCCAGCCTGCAGTTGATGTGCCTCTGGCATCAGCACTGGGGCTGTCTGCAGAGAAGTATTAACAAGTCCCAGCTCCTGCGGTTAAATGAGGATGAGCAGCAGGAGCGTGGGTTCTGTTCACAGCCGTGCCGCCGGCTGCTCCGGAGCAAACAGCTTGTGGAGTCAGCCACAGACCTGTCTCGGCTGCATCTTGCACTTGGCTTGTGAAGTTATGAATCTTTCCCCTTCTAGAAGAACTTGTCTTGATTCACTTACAGAAAAATAAGTATGAAAAATTGTATGAAAAATTTCTCACTTCTCATTTCTCATTCTCATTCAAATTACTTTTTGTGAATTAAATGGACTTCACCAATGCACAGCCTGAGATGACAGCAAACTTAACTCCACAGCTGCAAAACATATAATGCCTCTCATTGCTGAAAGTGATATTTCCTGTTAAGACTGCACATTTTGAAGGGAGACAATTTGGTGGGATGTTAGCACTTCCTATGCTATAAATAGACCAGATGAGTATCACTTTCAATCTCAAAGGAATACATTTCTAATTTCTTGAGGCATGTAACAGTATCTCTGGCAGGAGTCTCTGGGAGTTTTATCCTTGCTGATGATGTCTCCTCACACCCGAGGTTTGACTTGCCCATTGATGAATGAGCATGCTTGTAGCAGTGCATAGACATTTAGAGAGCTATTCATAGCTTCAGAGGCACTGCAGCCAAGGTCAGAGAAGTCCTTGCTGCTTTGGATGGCTAGGTGGGCCGAAAAGGCAAGTGTGAAACAAGGTGGCAGACCGTGGGTTGAATGTTAAATGGACAGCAGAGTTTGTGAGGAGGGGAACCACTAGTTTATTCATAGCTTTCCTTCTGTTTTGGAAATAAGGATGATTCAGCAAATGGGGCTTCTTGGTCTAGAGGTGACCTCACAGGAGTTGCATGCTTCTCCCTCATTGTGCAGCTCACTCGTGCTACCTCCTCTGTATTTCTGATCCCTGCTGCTGCTGTTGTAAGACAGGAGCTAGGACAGGAAGTCCAGGTCATAGAATATGCTGGCTCAGCTGCTCCTTTTCACAAGCTTAATAAAATGTATTTGTGTTCAGCATATTGTTCATCTGATGGTATGAACTCAGAAGCTGCACGTGTAAATGAACATAATGGAGCTGGGAATCTGGTTGACATTGGACTTGAATAAAAATTCTTCCTGTTGTTGTTTTTAGTTACTGGAAAAACTGAATCCCAGCCCCTGATCCCACTCAGATTTAGAGATAAAATCATTAAGAAAGCAGGCAGCTAATACATGTTTATTACTATGCCTCTGCCATGCATAAGAGAAACTCGTCAGGCGTAGCAAAGAGGAAGTTTTCCCACAGTTTGAAATGGCAAGCAGGGTATACTAGAAGACATTCCTTCTCTATGGCAAAGAGTGATTCAATGTCCAATCATACAGCACCTGCTGCACCACACATTTGATTTCAAAATTAAATAATAGTTGGGAGTGGAAAAAGTGGAAATGAATAGATGCTGTGACAGAATTCAGCTGCTGTTGGAGTAGCCAGAATACTGTTAATTTTTGAGTATTAAGGAGAGATGATTAGAGACCATCTGAAAGGAGATGCAATACTACAGAATAATAAGTAGGAAAAGAAAACTATACAGGTGTGATGCTAGAAGATAGCAGATGGCCTGGTTTCAGGGACTTACTTGATTATTTACGCCTGGCATATCAGGCATAAATTGGTTTTTTTCCAGTTATTAATTGCTGCATTGGAGAAAATGCATCTGCTGTGTTGGCCAGTGTAGATTTAAGTGAAAGACTTTGAAAAAATGCTCGGTGCTCTGATTTATTGGTTCCCAAACTTTGGTCCACAGATAAATAACAGTCTATAGGCAAGCTTTAAGTGATACACAGCCAGTCTTTGGAGCAGTGTTGCACAGTAAATCATGGAGTATTTGATTACAAAGATTAAAAGGCCAAAGGCTTTGGAGGGTGAGAAGCAGTGTGCTGAGTACTGCTGCTTGCATGGAACAAAAGGAAAGCTGAACTAGTTGAAGGAGACCAGGGAACCTGTCCCCTGTGATCCCCATGAACAGGTTACAGTTCCTGTATCCTGAAGCAAATTTGCTGGATCACTTGGTGTTTCTGCTGCAACAGGATTTCCTGGCCCAGAGTTATTTCTTCATAATGCTCTGTCTCATTCTGTCTTTTCACTGCTTCCTAAAGTGTATCTGTAGAGAGCTACACAGGCATGAAATTCATTCTCCTGGGTAGATCCATTTCTCCCTCACTTCCAAACTGCCATCATTTTCCATCCGCTTTGCTTTCTAAAAGCTACTCATTCTCTCTCAGCTTCATCAGTTACCTCACTAACATGGCTACAGTTTCCTTACTTTATTTTATTTTTACATTAGGTGAGACAAGCATTTGGGCAGGGGGCTTTAATAGTCATCCAGGCACAGGTCCAAAGCACAGCGATGAGAGAGAGAATTAATCACGCCACTAGAACAATGAACGTTTTGTTTTGATTCTTTTGCATCCCACCATTGCATTTCAACTAACGAGGCTTCTGTCTCTGCCCTGCGTGCTTCAACTGTTCAGTAAGGTTGTGCCACACACTGTCATAATCACTAACAACTGCTTGGGTTTGAAGGTAATTGTTTTTATTTTCTGGTTCATGCTTCAGGAAAAATTAAAACTTGATGCTGAGAGGGAAAAACTAGAGAGGCTTCAGGAGCTTTACTCCGAGCAGAAGACGCAGCTTGATAATTGCCCTGAGTCCATGAGGGAACAGTTACAGCAGCAGCTGAAGAGGGTCAGTAGCAAGTTTCAAGATCACACTAATTTTTTTTTTGTTTGTTGATTTTTAATTTTCTTTTTTTTTTTCTTAGTTAAGTGTAACATCTTCTCTTTCAAGTATCCAGTGTCTGAACATATTTGCGACTTAGAATTGTTAATAGTCATGAGGGTTATGGCTTTTTTTGTGGAATGTTTGTAATAGATTATGTGCATGATGGCAAATAAGTAGAGTGCAAATGTGTGGATTAGAAATCATTTGGTGTTGAATGTTTTTACAGCTTTGGGTCACTTGCCTGTAATTAGCCCTTTAGGTCTGCTAGGTGATGTGGAAGCTGTTGTGATGTTTGGATGGATGGTGGAACATCATTCTTTACCTTTGTGAGCAAAGACAGGAATTGGCCAGTAAATTGCTATCTTGGTGAAGGCATGGATAACTTCTCTTTTTCAATAGGTAACTTAGCTGTTAGCCTGAACTGCACTTTGAAAAATTAATTTTGAATATTTTACCACTTACCAAAATAGCTTTATTTTGTTCTATATTTTCAACAGTGTCACGCTGGTATAAATAAACTTTGCATAAAGTCTAATTGTAACTTGATTTTAGTTTGTGTTATTTGTAAGCAAAAAAGCTACAATATTGTCAATGAAGGTACCGTTATTTTCTGTAGAAAACTCTTAGTATTCATTAACCTTAAGTGTTAAGCACATATAGTTAGCTTTAGTGGGCAGAGGAAATAATTTTGAAAGCATCAGTATGGCAAGCTCAAGAGGCTATCTAAAAGTTAATTCTTTTTTTCTGTCTTGGGTGTTTATATCAGGAAAAAATACTGTAATAGCAGTGATGAAAAAAGGCTTTTCTGCTTTATAGGAAATACTCATTAGATGTTGTTTTATTTGCAGAATTCTATTCTGTTTTTTCAAAGAGCAAAAAGTAAAAAAGCCCAGCTTTGGAAACAACAATGTTAAATTCTCAGTTGCTACAGAAAAAGTGCGCTGGTTTTGAGACACTTAAAGATTTTTGTACGTAACCTTAAAAAAAACAGGCAGTATTATGTAATGTCTCATACATATTAAAAGAAAAGGAAGCTTTTCCTCTGCAGTCACATGCTTGAATGTATTAATTAATTCATGAGATGCTGCAGTCTTGTTGCTGTGGGATGGTAGTAAATCTCTTTTCACTATTGACCATCAAGAGGCTTCTAGAAATCTGTTTGGTTAAATTTTTTAAATTTTTTTTTTGTTCCTGACAAGTAGTCTTAATAATGATTTTGGATTTGAAAGTGGGACAAAACTTGAAATGTGGGAGTGTGGTTAAGTGTCCAGTTAGTTCTATTGCATATTAGTCCAGGCCAGTTGTAGTGGAATTTAGCTGTGGCTGCTGTGGTCAATGCAGTAGAAGTTATCACTGAATTAGTGCTCAGGAGCTCTCAAACTGATCTCAAGTGTGAGAGCAGTCATGAAATGATTGTAAGTGTCATACCCAAAATAGAGAAAATATCTTCCCCAAAAATAACTGGGGCTCCCAACAAAATAAAGACATGGACCTGTTGGAGTGAGTTCAGAGGAGGCCACAAAGATGACCAGAGGGCTGGAGCATTTCTCTTGTGAGGAATGGCTGAGAGAGCTGGGTTCAGCCTGGAGAAGAGAAGGCTCCAGGGAGCCCTTACAGCACCTTCCAGTACCTAGAGGGGTCTTCAAGACAGCTGGAGAGGGACCTTTTAAAAGGGCAGGTAGTGATAACACAAAGGGTAATGGCTTTAAACTGAAAGAGGGGAGGTTTATATTAGATGTTAGGAAGAAATTTGTTACTCAGAGGTTGGTAAGGCACTGGGACAAGTGGCCAAGAAAACTTGTAGACTCCTCATCCCTAGAAGTGTTAAAAGCAAGGTTGGATGGGACTTTGAGCAACTTGGTCTAGCGTAAGGTTCCCTGCCCATGGCAGGGGTTTGGAATGGGATGATCTTTAAGGTCTCTTCCAACCCAAACTATCCTGTGAAATACCTGAGTCTGCAACATGTTATCTTGTGCTACTTTACTGACAAGGAGGAAGGCATGAAGGAGACAAATTCAGTTGTTCTCTCGGGCTTCAGTAACTTGGTAATTTGTGCCCAGGGGAGTGGGCAGCCAATTTCACTGTAGCAGCTGGCTGCAGGGTGAGTCTGGAGTTTGGGTTGGGGCGGGCAGCTGGCAGATTCTTGGGCTCCCTGTGTCTGAAATGCATATACACTCTCCCTATTGGGCAGGAAGTGTATTTTAAATGCCACCAGCTGGCTTTTTCGTTATTGGTTGCCTTCTCTGGAGTCTGTTCTACTGCCTCAGTAGCAATTATTGTGACGTACAATAGGCTGAATTTACTGACTTTCATGTCCCAGGCAAAGCCCTTTTGGGTTTTTTGGGGATGCTGAAGATGTCTGGCCAGTTCAAATGAAGCATTTCTGGATTTTAGGTAACTGCTTTCCTGTAACTTTTATCCCACACCTTGGCTTTTGATCTCTTCACTATCTCCTACAAGTGAAGAGCACATTTTTGGAGAGTAAGGGGAAGATGTTTGTATACCATGTAGTAACTTGGATCCTTCAGTTTCTGCATTTCTGTGTCTTTTCCCGGTACACTGGAACCTGGCTTTGAATTCCTTTTATAGAGACTTACCTTAGTAGTGGCTTATCCTGGCCAGTAACCTTTGCCTTAGGTTGAAATAAGAAAAGGAGCAAGTTTGCCTTCCTCTAAAATTGCTTCAAGGATGTAGGTTTTCTTGTGTAGCAAGTTATGTACAATGTGTTTATTTTAGAGAGCCTTACCATTTACTAATGCTGCAATTATTAAAAACACCCTTTTCTTCAGGACTCTGAAACTTGTAAGCAGGAGTTCATATTATGAATGCACAGATGTTGCAGGAGGAAGATTAGCATTCATTTCTTGTGCTGAAAAGCACCATGAGTTTTATCTCATCATCCCTAAGCGGAAGGCAGGTGTATTCTTGTTTCTTGGTTCATTTCTGCAGCATTCAACTTCTTTTTCTGACAAAACATGATATCAGTTCAGGGCAATGCATAAAAGTGGGCTGATACTTTTTCTGAAGTACTGCACCTTCTGGCTAGGGTGGATGACTAGAGTCCTTAATTGCACAGAGAGCAATTTTCAGCAATTAATTCCTTGTGCAGTTCTCTGGGGATACTGGTGTGATATTTTGTCCCTTTTGTTTGGAAAGCAGGTGCCCTCTGAGTTTGGCATGTGACAACTTCACTAGGTGGGTTCAGGCTTTGGTGGTGTCCCAGCTAGGCTACAGCAGAGCCCAGCCAGCTTGGGGGGCTCCACTTGCTCTGCATGCTGCAAAACAGCTCCCTCGCTCTGCAGGTGCTTCTTAGCAAGAGGCAATAGTAGGAGTGATGGAGAAAGCAACATCAAAATAATAATTAGCCCTATTTATTCTCTTATTATGAGAGTAGGTCATTAAAAGTATTGAGATCCTGGTGAGACATGTTGTAGGAAATATATAATTTTAGGTTGATTTTTGTGTTTGTAAGCATCTCTACTGTGGTATCAATGAAAGTATGATTACTTTTTTACATATTACTTTTTTTTTTCTTAAGGATGCTGATATTCTGGACATAGAAAGCAAACACTTTGAAGATTTAGAATTTCAGCAGCTTGAACACGAAAGCAGGTTAGATGAAGAGAAGGAAAATCTGACACAACAGCTCCTGCATGAAGTAGCTGAATATCAGCGCAGCATTGTCAGTAGAAAGGTAAGAGCACCAACACTCGATTAATTTGTTCTTTGTTGAGCATAAAGGCAAGGAAATGTATCTACAGCCTGCCCATCTGCAAGAAATAATGCAAAACATTCCTCTTTGAAAGAGTTTTTGAAGCAGAGCAAAGATAATGGCCCTGTGACATCCCACACAGATCAAATAATGCAATTCTCCAAGAAAGAAATTAATAACATTTCATGCCCTGTTTACATATTTTATGTGAAAATCAAACCCTTTAATTTGCTCAAAAAAAGTACCAAAGCTTTTTCTTTTCCTTTTTAAGAAAGGAGAGTTGTACTTTCTGGACAAAACTACAGTTATTTTAGGGTTGTTATTGATTTTGCTGTTAAATGGTTTTGTTAAAATAATAGTAGAACACCAAATTAAGAAAATAGTTATTTTAAAAATTAGTTATAAAGGTCCTATCTCAATCGATTAAATACCACTTTTTTTCAGAAATCAGAGGTTGAATCTCTTAACCAGTTCTGTTCAGTATATGGATGCTTGTCACTATATTATCAAAGAATATGTGCAATTATTCTTTTGTCTCTTGAGTAAGTTTTCTCTTTACTGTCTAATTCTTATTTAATTATCTCCTTCAGAGCAGTGAGCTGTCTTGTAAAAACTTCTTTTCCTGCTGCTTAATCATGCATATGAATAAGTGAACTTTCATGAATACGATCCTTGCTGCAGGTTGTCTTGAGATTTGAAAATAAATCATGTAAGTTGTGATTTTCTTCTTATATTAGGAAAAGATTTCTGCTCTCAAAAAACAAGCCAATCATATTGTCCAACAAGCACAAAGAGAACAAGATCATTTTGTAAAAGAGAAAAACAACTTAATAATGATGCTGCAAAGGGTAAGTATTTTTTGTCTTTCAAGCATTTTTAGCACGCAATAGAAGAGCATTTCATAGAATAAAAGAATGTAGAGCACAAGAAGAGCATCAGTTGTGCAGAAGCTAGCAAGTTGGTAATCGTGTGACAGACATTCACCTTTAAAAGAAAAAGAAACAATCTTTTGCAGTTAATCAGCAGGTTTCTTAAGAGAAAACACTGCTGGCATTTGATAATTACGAGTGTTTTAGAGGTGCCCCCTCTCCCAAGGGCTCAAGCAGAGGCACCCACCCACGTGCTGAAGCTGGAAGCCTGTGCTCCCTGTGTGGCTACCAGAACGGTGCACAGAGTGCTCAGATTTCTGGCTTGCAATAGCCCCTGCAAGGCCATGAGATGACTTCACATCAGCTAACATCTGGTTAGTAAGAAGCTGGTGTGAACCCTTCACATCTGTTTTATGTTTTCCTTTTAATCGTGAGAGAAATCATGTTTTGTTCACTAAGCAGAGTCATCATTTTCAAAACGCTGAAGGAGCACTTATGTGGTTTGGCTGTGGTTGTTAAGTATTAAGTCTTTCATTTGCTTTTTGTTCTGTATCTCCATGTTTTTGTTCAGTTCTGTTCTCAATGGATGAAGCTGAAGCTCTGCTGTGCAGTTTCAGCTTTCTCTCCCAGTGTGTTTCTTCACATAGTTAAGGAAATGGCTAACATTTATTTTCACTATGTGGCTATTTAATATAAAATGTGTGGTTTTGACAGGAAAAAGAAAATCTCTGTAATCTGGAAAAGAAATATTCCACACTTTCCGGAGGAAAGGGATTTCCTGTCAGTCCCAATAGTCTGAAAGAGGTAAAGAGTTTCTCTGCTTTTGACTTTACCATAACTAACTTTTAATAATGCTTCATACAAAAGCACTTTAGTATTTCGTATTTAGTGAAGTCCTAGTCATCAAGTCTTTACAAAGTAATTTCATACAATTTTTTAAACTTATTCATAGAAGTCTAAATTCATTAGTGAGCAGAAATAGCTTCTCTTGACATTCTTCCAAATGTAACTGGTATCACTTTAATCTCTTGCTGTGGAGAAATTATTGTTTTTATGTGTGTGGAGTGTGTGTATATGTCTAATTTTCTCAAAATAGACAATTAAACTTCATTGAAGTGAAGAAGAATGAGATCTAGGAATAACTGTTCAAGTACAAATATAGTTTGGTCTTGTTTTTGCACTGTAGATTTTATCATTGCCTCCCCTCCCTTATTCTAAGGCTCTTTGCTAAAGCATGACAAATGTACATTTTGTTCTTTTTAAAAAGTATTGATTTGAAGACTTCAAGCTACTGTGGTTCTAAGATACGTATTGAGCTATTTATTTCACTTTTTTGAATAGTTAGAGTAAGCAAGAAATCTATGCATCTATGGCTGCTTCATTAACTTCTGCTTAAGAGTTCTGACTGGACTTGCTGGAACTGCTTGTATTGAAGCCCTGAGCAAGGTCTGCCACATCTAATGATGTAGCTGTCACTCTGGGAAGTTGGGCTCTCAAAAGTCTAACACAACCACATATCCTTTCAGCACCTGGGAATTGGGATCTTGCTTATCTGATCTCCAAGTTCCTGGTGTGCAGTTTCCCATGCCCCTGGGATTGAGCACCCTTCCTCGCTTGCTTAGACTTTCAGTGTCAAGGTTCTGACCTGGACATCTGACCTCCCACCAGGACATCTGGCAAGTCTAAGCTTCATTATTTTTCCTTTTGAGATGCATCTGAGCATTCTCTCACTAGAGAATGGGTGCTATCTGGTTGGTTTTTATCACAGACACATAATGGCTTGTTTACTTACATACTTCAAAATGCAACTACATTGAGTGAGGCTACACTTTTTAATGAAATGCATTATTCAGTAGTGTCATTCCCATCACTGCAGTGAAGTCAGTTAGGATTTACTCCAAGGCAAATAAGAGGAGGAACAGCAAGGGTTATCTGTTTCATCCTCGGTGTTTCCACAGGCTCTGTCCTACAAAAGAAATGCCTTTGCCAAATGTTGTGTTTGTCTCGGCCCAGTTTAATTCTTTTCTGGCTGTCCTGGCACCTTTGAAAATCAGGCACCAAATGGCAAACAGGCTTATAGAGACTGCTGGCACAGCAGTTCATTTCACTATAGGATTGCTCATGCATCAGTCGAGTCTGTGGTCCAATGTTTGCCAGCCCTCTTCACCAAAGCACACATTTGTAACCCTCTTCCATTCATTGTGAGCTGAGTCACTGCCTGCAAGAGAGTAACGCTGCCTCACACAAAGAGGGAGGATGCTTATCCCAGTACTTAAATAAGCGAGCAAAATCAATGCTGTTTAAAAGTTCAGCATTGACAAAATGACTTGGATGACTAATCTGACTTGAAACCATTTATTTAATTGAATGTAATAGGGGCCTGAACTAGCACACAGTCATTTGTTCTTTCCTTGGTTTTTTATCCCCATGGTGAATCCTCACTGGTGTGAGTCAGAACTGAATGTTTTTCATATAATGGCCAAAGTGTTTATATCTTCAAAATGACACAATGTTGCATTATAGACTTGCTGAGTTTTGCTTACTGATAAACCGCCACTACAAGATGATTAAGCAAGTTTTGTTAATTCATACTGGACTCTATTTTACTGTAGTGTTGTCACATGTTTTCAGAGATAAACTTTAGTATCCTAGCCAGTTTCCTCAATTAATGGGTCATCAAATAATATAAGAGTTAAGATTTGCCTCCCATTTGTAGAGTGCTTTGTTCACTCTGTATGTATGATACATAATTTTCCAGAATTGTCTTATCTGCTTGAAATAACTGATATCATACATTGAAAATTATGCTAATAGATAGTAATGTTGGTATTTCTTTTCAAATTGTCTTCTATGATCATTACTAAATTTAGGCATTTCTAAAAAGAAGAAATACTAATAGCAGTCTGGCTTCTCTTATGGAATTGCTGAAGTATACACACTGGTATGTCACTATGTTGGTGCAGTACTAGAAACACAGCCCTTGCCACACACTGTCAGAGTGAAAGCAGCTTAACATCTTGATTTAAAAATAAACATATTTCTAGCTCATCTTTATAACATTGCTTCAACAGTGATTTATTCTTCCTTTGGCATAGCCTTGTTTTCTATGGATTATGACATTGGACTTTGTACAGCCTGGTATCCTATGCACAATGGATTAGAATCCATATTTTACTTTTTAAAAAACATTTGTCCATTTAACACCGAAATACATGCAATAACTATATTGTGCCATTATATCTTAAATCTGGTTGCATAAATCTTCTTGCAGGCAGAAGCACACTGATGTTCCTGCCATTTCTCAGTCCATCACCTTCTGTATGACTGGTTAATTTAAAAAAAAAGGAAGCAAATTGTAATGGCTGCAGGGCTAACACTAACAGCATCTTAGCTGGGGTCTTCTGGTAATATATAAAAGCTAGAAGTGTCTTCCAGATGACGCAAATGGGAGATTTGTTAGTGTAATTTATGGCAATGACTTGTCTTTATAAAAGTTCTTCCCAGTTCTGTTACTCATTTGATTTACTCAAATTAGCTTAATAGTTAGGCAAGAAACAAATCAGGTTATTTTATTTAATCAGAGACAAAAAACAAATTAAGATATAAAGATAAGATTTATTCTTCCTTTTCGCCCAATCTGCTTTCCTGAGAAAGAGCTACATAATTTCTAAAGGGTGTTTGCATTTTAGTAAAATCTTTTGGACACTTAATGTACATTTCCATTTTGATTACACAAATGTTTTTGGAATTTAATTAAGAACAGTTTTCAGAATCCATGTATTTAACATTCGAAAATCTTGATGCTAATTTTATTTTATTTATGATTAAGTATTTCAATGATAACAAATATTTGGCTGAATCACTCTAAACTAACTTTCATTGTACTGGATACATTAATACTCTTGCACGTCTTTTGGCTTTTGCTCCTTTTAACTTCTGAATTCCTCCTTTTAGGGCTATATCAGTGTAAGTGAAATTAGTGAGCTGTATGGCAATTCCACGAATATATCCCCTTCCACTCAGACCCCCTCAGATGTTGAAGCAGTTGCCACTGAGCCTTCCACGGCTGTGCTGACGAGCCAGCCACAAAATAAAGAGGTTTGTTTGAGAGACATTTCCCTTTGTTTGCATTGTTCTTTCATGGCTGCCTTTTTATTTTCTTCATTTTTTATTTTTTGGTAATTCAACATGTAACAAACTGACCCTAAAGCAAACTGCTCTCTGCCAGTTACCAAGTCAGATAACAGATTTAATAGTAAAGCTAAAGGACTGCTCTAACTGTAAAGTGTCTTTGATGAGGTAGATGGGACTCAGAAGGCAAAAAACCCTGAATTCTTATGACCCAAGCAGCACTAAGTTACAATCTTTGCCTGGCAAACCCTATAATGTAATGCACCTCTGGGAAACAGTCTGTGGACAAGCTTATGACAACTTGATTAGTAGTGTCCAGGTGTTCATTTTGTGTTTTGTAGCTTCTTTCCCTCCCCCCCATGTAAAGTGGTAGAAATATATCTTGAATAGTTATGGGAGATGAATAGCTTCTACCCATCTTAGCTGTTCCATGGAGTCTGTCCAGTCTGTCCTCTAGCTTACTTTCTTTTCCTCATTCCTTTGAATATTTTTGCCTTTGTAATGACTAGAGCAAATTTTGAATAAATCTCCTTTTAAAGGAACAGAATAACCTTATAATTGTAAAGCCACGTACC
This sequence comes from Corvus kubaryi, assembly GCF_017639235.1. Taxonomy (NCBI): domain Eukaryota; kingdom Metazoa; phylum Chordata; class Aves; order Passeriformes; family Corvidae; genus Corvus; species Corvus kubaryi. Next base: position 1,342,396 of record NW_024581112.1, on the reverse strand, counting down.
TTTGCATTGCAATAAGGCTGAAGCTGGTTTAGCATTTGGTATTGTGTGCTGCTTCTGGTAGCTCAATATGCCTTGAGAGTTGCAATAGAGCACACCTCCTTTCCTGCTAAACACTCCAACAAACACAGTGCTAAAACTGCAGCTTGTATGTGCCGTATCTTTTGAGAAATTCCAAAAAGAAAACACTGTGTGTAATTTCTCTTTTTTCTATAAAGCTAAGATCACCTCTCTGTTCTGGATTTGTGTTTCCTCACTCTCTTTCTCCTCGCTCTATTGCTCAACTTCCATCAGTCCATTGGCCTGAGGTCATGGCTACTCATGTAGATCCTATTCCTTTATCTGATACACCTCCACCTCTGCCAGCTAAGAAACACCGCAGGCAACAACAGGTAACAGATTCAAAGCTGGTAACTTGGGATTATTTTGTTTTGTTTGCTTTTGTTATGGTGGCCACGAAGTTGATATATGTGTGAGAACATTAGAGTGATAGACTGTAAGTTGATTGTGCTTGCAGAGTGTTGCACTTAAAGGCACTGCTCATTTAAAAATCAACATGCTGTATTATAGAACGTTACTGAACAAAAATTCACCTTATATTAATAATACAGTGGCAAATATTAATATTCAGGAGCCCTTGTAACTGTCAGAGGCCCTGCAGCAATAATGTATGTATGAACTCCTAAATTAAATTTTCATATACATTTGAACAATGCCTTTTAAAAGCTGTATGGTTTTAAGCCACCAATTGATTAGAATAACTTCTAGGGGAAAGTTTTCCTTTGTAATTGGGTTCCACTTGTACACTAGACTTGAATTTTTAACACCAAAGAAAAGGTACAGGGACATGTACATAAAATGTGCACATGAATTTAATGCATTTTTTTAATCACTTTAATGTGATGGAAAGCACTGTGAAGCAGGAGGTGCTCTGTATGTTAGATTTTGTTCTTTCCAGACTATCATCTTCAGTATTTTCCATATAGAGTATAACTGAGCAAGTGCATCAATTCATTTTGTCAAAACTGTAATGAATTCCCCGTGAAGCATTTCAGAAATCTGGAGGAGCGCAAGAAGCAGCACAGGGAGTGCACGTACCTGAGCGATACTTTACCCCGCAAGAAAACTGCCCCGTCTGTGTCTCCCCACTTCAACAGCGCCACGCTGGGACGCAACATCACAAACAAAGTACGTGGCTGCTGCTACTCACAGCCTTCCAGCCTCTGCAGGAAATCCTGTGTTGTGTTAGAGGGAAGGCTGGGTAGCACCCTAAGCATTATGTAACCCCCCAAATTCACATATCAAGTTGACTTTGAACGGACTGCAGGTTTATTAACAAATGGGAATGTATATGAAACCCTCTGCACTTCCAGCCATTCTTCTGACCTCTGGAAATGCCATGCTGTAGTACATTAATCATAAATGCACAATTTCTGTCTCAAGGATTGTATTTTCAGGCTGGTTTAAATTGATTCTAGAGACACAACTTGTTTTCTTTCCTGCTGAAGGCCTCTAAATGGTAAAGTTATGTATAAAGTGAAAATACTCTTTATTTGTGACACGGTAAATCAACATACAGCAGGAAGGTGGAGGTACTACTCTGAAAACATTTTGGCCTAATAGAGACTGTACATAATGGAAATATCCATGGCTGATTGATACGACATGACATTAATATCCATGACAAAGCACATTATTTTGCCATTGCTGATAAAATAAGTCTTGAAATACAGTTTTAAGCACGTATTTACAAAATTTCCTGCAGGGACATTTACCATTAGGACAGAGCAACAGCTGTGGCAGTGTACTTCCTCACTGCCTGGCAACCATGACCAAAGACTCGGAGTCGAGAAGGATGCACAAAGGTAAGACCTTTTCATTGTTTCATTTCTGTTTAAAATCAGTGTTCAATTCTTCATAAATAAGCCTGAAACAGACAAACAGACATGTAAAATAAAAGTTTACTTCTTGGTGACAAAAGCAAGCTCTAAATGTAATTGATTTTTTGATATTGGCAAAATAAGATGTTAATATTAGGACGTAGGTGCATGTGTAGTTTTGAAGTACATGGTCACCAAATATAATCCAGTACACAAGAAAAGTATATTGAAAGTACACATTGTGTTAACTGGGTAATTTCTGTGAGTGATTTTGAAGCAATATATTATATGTTCTTTCTTTTTTTCCTTCCCTTTTTTTTTTATGTTGGGATTTAAAAATTGTTTTTCACAGGCACATGTTTTTGCTTGGATAAATTCCCCAGAGAGAGATAACTTTAAGAAGCTGTGACTGTGGTATTATAAGTGGTCTTAAATATTTGGGCTACAAAATAGGAAGGAAGAGAGCTGTTCTGTTGTGGATAGATGGCTGTGTTTTTTAATAGGGATACAGCAGTTGCAGATCCAAAAGCAAGCTACACCTCTGAAACGTGATCTTGTAGGCTATGGGATTCTGTGTCTGTTGTTTGTTGACTTGAGTCAATACACCTATTTTCTGCCTTAATGAGATGTATTATTGATGTGTCCCATCTTCAAAAGGAAGCACTCCTCAGTGCCATCTGTCAGTTTATTTTCTTTCCAGCATCTGCATCACCATTATCAATATCAGTGCAAGAGGTCCTTGTGTAGAACTGCACTAACTGAGCCTGAGCTGAGCTAGATCCACCCCGTTGTTACAGGACTTGTCAGAGCTTGCAGCTATTAAAGATCACGGCAATGACTGACGTCAGTCATATGCACCAAGATGACTTAATGCAGGGATGGAACAAGCAAGCTGAGAAAGGATCGTGACTTACTACAGCCCCTTTATAGCGCTGATCCAGTTGTGATTTGTTGGTTTTGAGCTGTAGTTATGCAGCAGGCCTTACACAAGTCTGCAGTGTTGTGGCTAACTTACCTTTACGTATTTCAGGTACAATACAAAAGGAGCTTCATGCTCAGCTTGGAAAGCATCCTTGATGTAACACGTGTGCAAAGGTGGAATAGCTTGCAATTACGTTCAGACTCGCCACTGTGATGTTATTTCTGTCTGAAAATCAATAGGGATGTTTTGGCTAAACTTTGACAAGAGATCAAGTATTTAAAATTGGAAATATTTCTGTAAAACGGTTGCAAAGAGTGTTAGTGTGTGACCTAAAACACAACTTTAGAGTGTTACCAAATCTAACACAGGCAAGGGTTTTAAAAGTAAATCACTTCTAATGTTAAATTTTTTGTCACGGTGAAATTAAGACAGTCTAAGAGTAGATTTCTTGTCTTAAGAGTGAGAAAGAGAGAAACCTCACGAATCAAAATCGAATTATGGCATGACAAAGAAGAGAGGCAGGGGAGAATGAGCAAGATGTATTCATTGGGGCAGCTGGCATAGCACTTTTCGTATGCCGTTGAGGAATCATGTGCTATACTGCTCATCATACTAGTTGGCTGTTATTTTTTGAAAGATCAACAGTTTGAATGGAAATAGAAAATTATGAAGAGAGCCTTAAGGGATTAATTTGTACTGGGAAAGAGAACAGTTCTAGATGTCCTCTTCTGAAACATTAGCTTTGCCAAAGGGAAACAATGCTGCTGACAGGTGCTTTATTTGAACTGTCACAGGATTTTCAAAGAGTCGTTAACAGGAAGGATATAGGAACACAAGGATCATTCATGGCCTCTCTTAGTACTTACTAAAGGGTTTATTCCCTTTCTGTTCAACCTCAAGCTCCTTGAATTTATTGCTGTTGGAGGAACTTGAAGAGTATAACTGCTTTTGCACTGAAGTGCCATGTTTCTAGGTTGGGGAAAGCTCCTTTGTCTGGGTAACACACCACAAAAGTGTTTGCAGGGCTCTCTGCACTGCAGTGCAGAACTCAGCAAGGACAGGAATATCCAAGCCAGGTGGCTGGAGTCAGATCCCAGAGAATTTCTATCCAGCTATACAGAAGGGCTGGAAAAAACAGTCTTCAAGCACCTTTCATTCAGCTTCACAGGTAAAGCCTTAATAAATGTCATGGTTTGAGAAGGGAAGGGACTGAGTTTAACTTGGTTGGATTTCTGGTTTCCCCTCACACTTTATACCCATGCTCAGCACACAGAGGGAAAACAAACTTTCTTCAAAGTCAAAAGTAAAGAAAATGCATTTCTGTGGAACAGTGAGATTTGGGTCATGTTTTGAACAGGATGTACTGCTTCAAAGCACCACACAAGACCACTGAAATGGAATATCAGCATCCATTAAAATTCTGAAATCTTACTTGTCTTCCACTAAAATCAACGGGACTTGAGACTGAGTAACTAAGATTAATTTCAGCAGACATCTTTAAATACATCTTTGAAATCCAAGCCAAATGTCATGTCAATGAATGTCCTTGGAGATGTTTTTTTATTCCATCACCAATGATAAATGTTTATTTTATAATAAATACAGATAATCTATTATAAAAACATTCTTGAGGTAGATCAGGTTTGCCTTTTCAGACTAAGTTAATATTTTTCAGAAGATTTATGAACAAATCAGTGGAACTCCATAAATGTAAAGTCTGATTATACTGATAAATACGAGCTCTCTAATCTTCCTGCTCCAAAAGTTAGTTGTTCACCTAAAAAAGGTGATGAATAGATAAAAAGTGTTCTCTACCTATCATGTGTAGTGAGTCAGCTCTTGCTTTCCCTGCATTTCTTTCCCCACTTGACAGGTTTTTCACTCCATCAGTTTTCTGTGGTCAAGGTGATATATTGCAAACAACATGGGCGTCTTGGCTTCCTGATACCTTGGGCATAGGGCTGCACCCAGTGCACTGGAACTGGGCTCAGTGGTGAGCCAGGGTCTCACATGATAAATGCCACTTCATCCACTCAGTCTGGAGTCCTGGCTATCAAGCAGTGACCCACAAACTGCTGTCCAAAGAGGATGATGTGCTCCAGAAGTCCTATTAGTAGGACCTGTGCTCCTTCAGGCTTGACAGCATTGAGCAAAGTTCTAGATCAGATGTTCTGGTGTGTGCATATAGATCTGAAAACAAGTCTATTCAATGCTGGCTGGAGGCAGCAGCAGCTCGGCTGGTTTAAAGATATTATCTGAGTGTTATCACTACACTAGTCATGGTCTGAATTGAGTTTTCTCCAATATGCTTTCTCCAGTTTTTCTTATTTCAGTCCAAGAAGGTAAATGTAAAAGTCTGAGCTGAAAAAAAAGCAAAGTTAAAAGTGAAATCAAGAAATTAAGAGCAGCAACTTGGGTTTGAACATGGATTTCAATCTCATTTGTTTTATGAAGAAACAAGTAATATCTATGAATAAATTTTAGGCTGGATGCAGTAGTAAATATTTTCATAGGTTTTTAATTATTAAATAGTCTGTATTCCAGGACTATCAAGCGGTGTTCAGTCAGTCATGTGAGTTCAATAATTGTTATGGAAAGAAACAGTCACTGTCAGTAATCATAGCTTGAGTTAAGAGCAACTTAAATGTTTTAGAGGACACATATTTGTTTTAAATCATTAGTGGAAAAAGGTATTTCTTAGCAGCCATTCATGAGGTATTTTTGAAGGACTGTATTTATAAATTCACCTGCTGTGTACATGCCTTTGTACCCAAACCATATGCAAAAACAGAATGAAGAAGCTGCTATTTGGTACAATCTTGAGACCTCACCCTGCGCAGTTGGAGGCTTGGGGCTCACAGGGAGTTCTGGGTGCCAGAAGCTTGCACAAGGACAGGCAGGAGCAAGGAGGGTTAGCTAATGCAGTCCCATGGACTGCAGGATGGACTCCAGAAGGGAAGAAGGAATGGTTAGCTGGGAATTAAGGTGTAAGACCAGACACAGCACTGGGAACAAAGCTGTTGGGACAGAGAAGTTAGGTACCAGCGAGATGATTATTTCTGTCCTTTCTAAGCTCTGTATAAAAAAAAAAAAAAACAGTATACTGCAAGCAAGGGATATTTGTTCAAACAATTTAGAAATTTTTCAAAGCAGTCTGCCTTTTTTGTTTGTTTTTCACTCTTTTTCTTGTCAAACTCAGGAAAAAACAGAAAAGGTATGAAAACATCCCTTTCCCTGGCTGTATCTCTCATGTGATGTTTTTCCAAAAGTACCAGTTGAATCAGCACTGTCAAGTAGTTCCCAGACTCTTGAAAAACTTTTAACTAATGGTTAAATAATGATAGCACTTCAAAAATACTTTTTTTCCTGCTGTCAAATAACCTGTCACAACAAAACTTCTGACTTATGCTGATATCTGCAGAGCTGTGGCTTTGCACAGGCCTAATTTTTTGCTTCTTTGCTCATAGCCTCACAAGTAGAGCAGAAAATTTAGAAGTCTTTGCAGATCTGTAGGTGACAATGACAAGGTAGACAGACTTCGGCTTCCTACTTTGGCATGTTTCCACACAACAAATGTATCTTGACATGTTAATGTCAATCTTTAAAAAGAAAAAAAAAAAAAAGAGAGAGAAAGAAGAAAGAATAGGAATAAAAGAAAAATGTAATGGGATCATTTTCATAAAGTACTATTGGGTTTTTTACATACTTGACAGTGCCACTTTTAATAACAGCTTTCACTTTTAGTTCTACCCTCACCATAATTTTGTGGTGGTATACCTGGCTCTTGTGATTCTGCAGTAACTCCTTTGGAATGTTTTTCTTTGATGACATGGCTTTATGGATAATTGCAATATTTTTCTCAACACTGTGGCTGTTAACATTGTTAAGTTTACGGGTTTGCTGCAGAGCAGTGGAGCTCTGTAGTAAAACCAATGCAACAACAAACATTTTAGCTCCTGTATCAGCTTAGACTTGACTGATACTAATCTTGGCTTGTAGGAAAATTTTAGTTAAGTACTGGATTTTACAAGGAGTCTAATATTTTTAAGTGCATGTTGTGTAAATAGGCACCTGAGCAGTTAAAAATTCCTTGAACAACAGATGGTGCCTGCCCAGTGTGTAGGTGTGGCTGTGATGGAGGCAGCTTGGTTGTGAAGCCTGGTGGTGTTGGTACAGAGCTGATCCTGACCTTTGAGCTGCCTGTTGAAGATAAAAGGAGAACACTGAATTATGCTTTGTTTCCATGAATGCATCTCATTTTGCAACCTAACAAATGTTGATTTCTTGCAGTGTTTAGTTACATTTGCATGATTGCATAAATTTAACTGATAAATGTTTTCCTCAAAAATGTGTTCTTTATCTTAGGGGATAGAGCATTTGTAGCACTGCTATGCTGCTCTATGCCTTTTAGATGAGTTTATTTTTCAGTGAAATATAAAATATGGAATTAAGATTTCTGAGTAGGCAAGGATTTGTAGAGGGCTCAACAGAAAAACATGCATTTGAATAAAGTTTTTCAGTAATTAATTTTTTTCTCTCTTTCCCTAATGAATCACTGATTACCATTTCACAGAAGCAATTAGTCATTCCAAAGGTTCGAGCATGAAAGGTAATTGCTTATCTGCAATAACAGAAGCATTTGTCAAAATAAGAGGGAAAAAAGCAAACTGCATATGAATCAGTAACACCTGTGTTGTGTGATGCTATTACTTATGACTACTGAGGTGTCTTTGTGTCCCTTTTGTCTCTTTTACTAATCGATGCAATTGAACTTTTATGGAAATTTAGTGTTCTTTTAAATGGCAAATGAGTCCTATTAGTTCCTTAGAAACCAGCTTTAACTATCTCCAAGAAAGTTTTGTATGGTACAGAGGGAAGTGAGGAGGAAACTAACTTGGAAATGCTTGTAGGGCACAGTTTCTTTAATGACATGCTTTAATCATTCAGCTGCAGACACACTTTTCAGATAACTGCAGTTGTTGGCTCTATGAACTGGGACTCTCCCAGCTCTGGCATGGCAAAAAATACCAGAGAGTAACCTTGTATGTACAGATAGGGAATGAGAATAAGGCAGAAAAATATTTGCACTTTAAGCATGTTTTCCTCACATTGGTGTCTTAATGGTGTCTAGTAAAAACTTTTATCTGGACCTTGCTGCGTTTGTACATTTGTCTGCACTTTTCCTGTGTCTGTTTATCTTAAATATGTGGAATGTCAGTTGCTGCCTTCCTGTAAGAATATGAGGTTTTCATGTAGTCTATCAGTGCTTCCTAATCTCCAGCTCTGCCAGCAGCTCAGAATTTGGGTCAGGAATGTGCAGAGAATATTATAAACCTGACTGAGTATCAGAAATGTGAGAAAGTCTCACTTCTTGCATTCATTGAAGGGAAAGATGAGCAGTGCCAGTTGCATTTGTAATCACATAGATTGAAAAACCCTTAAAAGGGCACTGTAAAATACTTCAGCAGTTAAAATGACAACTGTCATTTATACTCTCCTCTTCATCAGGCAAGCTCAACATCCTCTCTCTAAGTCTGCATTACTTTCAAAGTGCAATGGAGACACAGGGTAAAAATAATTGTGAAGAGACATTTTCAAAGGACACAAAGCCAAACAAAGTTCCTTGTGTTCAAGAAGGATGACTTCAGAAAAAAATGTTTTTGTGAAAATATAGCAGCAGAGCCTTTGAATGAATCTTATTTTTCTTCAAGATCATTGAGCTATAAGGATCTGTTTCAATTCTATAGGGTGAACTGCAGTTTCAAAACTCCAGTAAAGTACCTCTACATCAGTAACTATGATTCTATAACAAGCAGTCAGTATTATTTCAGCTGAAACTAAGAGTCCAATTGTAGTTACCAGAAGGCAAAGTTTTCCCAAAGAGACAAAAAAAAAATCCATATTCAATAAAGTCCACCAGACAAGTACTCAAGAATATTCAATATCAGGACGTTTTTCCTTTTTCTCTAATTAGTCAGTGTCATTTCTTCTAAATCTCCGAATTTAACTGCATTACTTTCCAAATTAGGCCTAAGTTTAATCTTAAAATGTAAATTTCATTTGTTCAAATTAGATTTTCATAATACACATACAAGAACATAGATTGAAAAGTCAGCTATACTAATATGCATATATTTGAATCCATCATAGATAAAACAGGTATTTAAAGCTTTTATTTCAGTGTGACTAACTTGTAAATTAACTGCAATATTGTAGTACCTTGCTCACAGCGCCGTAAAGACTGAGGTGATGTTCAAAACACTTGTGCAGCTAACAAGTTATGCTCCTGTCACATAATTTTTGTGTAAAATCAATGTTTCCTCTGTACTTTATAGGGTACAACCATCAGCGCATCTGTGAAAACCAAAGGCAGAAGTCTCCAGAATTCTACAGCAGAACAGCATCAGAATCCAATGTGTATTTGAACAGTTTCCATTACCCAGATCGTAGTTACAAGGACCATGCCTTTGATACATTAAGCTTAGACAGTTCTGACAGTATGGAGACAAGCATATCAGCGTGCTCACCAGATAACATTTCCAGGTAAATCTTCTTTCCTTCTGATCCTGCAGTGGTAATAGGGGCATAATGAAAAAAGAGAATATGTACATGTACATGTTGACACTGCGATAGTGTGAATGCTGCTGATCGGTTAAGAAAATGTAAGATCATTCGACAGGCATCATATTTGTGTAGCTTCTCATAATCAGGTTTAACTACTTCTCACCTATTTTTTGAAAGATGGAAAATAAAAATATAGAGAAGTTAAGTGATAATGCTGAAGTCTACAGAGCAGTCAGTGCTTCCTCTCCTGGTCACTACAGGGAAGGAATTTCCTCTGATAAGAAATTCTCAAGGACATCTGCCATTGATGACGTACCCTTGTTCCACAAGTCCACCATGTTAACCAACTAGATGCTTAAGCTGAAACACTTAGGCTTCCTCCAACAGTCTTTTTGCCCTTTTCTCTCCCTTTTCTGGGTCAGTAAAAATTAAGAGATGACAATGAAAGGCTTGCTTTTCCCATCCTCAGAGGCTGTCAGCTCAGACACCATTTCTCAGATGAAAGAAATTTCCATGATCTGTGTTAAAAGTCCAGATGAGTCTCAAAATTGTGTGCAAACAATTTTCTCGTGACAGTCTGTTTTTCATTTCTGACATTATGGTAGTGCTTTCATTCCTGCTCACAGTCCAGCCCCAGCAGTTTCAGAAGCATAAACAGAGGCTGATAATTAAGTACAGATTTGTCGCAGCACTATGAATCCCTTGTGAACACAAGGCCAACTTTTTTGGCTAGCATGCTGTGTTTTACTTAGCATCTGTTTGCTGGGGCAGGGAAGCCCCCTGATTTCCCCTTTTAGTCATTATCACTGTTAAGAGTTTCAGAAAATACCAGTGGCAGTCATTCTGCTGGGTGGTTTGTTTGGGCTTTTTTGCATTGGTTGTTTTTGCTTTTTTTAAAGGAAAAACATTAGGATTGGGGTTTTGAGGATTTCTGTTTTAAAGGGATAGTCAGCAAGTTTCTGATAGGTGGAGACAGGCTGGGAACTAACTCTCTGCATTGATCTAACGTGCCAATGATGTGAAACCTTTCTCTCTCTGACTTCCTGCTCTGACCATTTGAAGGACCCTTTTGGTGCTGTCTGAGCTACCTCGGGCCATCTTCTAAGTCCCGTCTCCAGCCCAGGACTGGGAAGCTGCAACAGCTGTTGAATTTCACTGGTGCTGTTTGCTCTTGTGCTTCCCTCTGACTCTTGCAGCCAATGCCAGAAGGAAAACAAAAGCAACACAAACAAATATCCCAAATCAATACAAAAAACAGAAAGGACCCTTTACAACAGGTCTTTCTGCTTCTCACAAGGCAAACTTTGGTGGAAGAAGAAAAGAGTGTAAGCTGATTTTGTTGATAAAATCTGAAAGATAGGCAGTTATTTCTCCTTGACAAAATTTCCCTTTAGCAAAATTAATTCAGGCTGTTATAGATGGTGTTTGAGAATATTTTCTAGCCGTATCAGACTTTAAAGGAAAACAATGTATGATGCTTTGTTCTGACCTATTTAAAATGTATGTTATATTCTACCACGTTTAAGGTGAGAGAATCACTTTTTTTCTAGAAATGCTTAAAGTATGGAAGAAACAGAACTGCTGTAGTCATTCACAACTCACCAAACATACCTCTTTTTTTGTTAGTGGCTACTGCACTGAATTGGATCAGAACACTATCAACTCCATTCTTAAACTATGTTGGACTGCAAAATATTTATTTAAATACCAACTATTCCTTTAAATAAGAAATAATGGGTCTTTTTTGCAGTGCTAGCACTTCAAACGTTGCAAGAATAGAGGAGATGGAGAGACTTCTCAAACAAGCGCATGCTGAAAAGACTCGGCTTCTTGAGACCAGGGTAAGCATAATTTTGAATAACTAAGAGTAGGCATGTTAGTTTGGATAATGTTCTCCTAAATGCAACATAGAACCCTACCCAGCTTATACCTAATAGACACTTAAAAATTACCTCTTTCCCCTTGGCTTGACCTCACACTACAACCTTGAGCCCATATGCAATATCTGCTATCTCAAAGGGCGAGTTGATGGCAAAATCCCATCAGAAACTTGGTCAGCATTAGTTTGACACCTGCTGGGGAAGCTGCTTAAGAAGAACCTTCATTTCTATTTGCAATTCTTATTCTGAATTTCAGTCCACAGTGCTGGACATATATTTCTGCCTATTTAAGGGACAAAAAGGTATTTAGCCCTAGCTTAGAAATGACATTGCCAACTATAGTTTCACATATAATTGAAGTTCTGTGTGTGCTGTGGTATCTAGGAACGGGAGATGGAAGCTAAGAAAAGAGCTCTGGAAGAAGAAAAACGCCGCAGAGAGCAACTGGAGAAAAGACTGGAGGAAGAAACAAGCCAGAGGCAAAAACTAATTGAAAAGGAAGTCAAAATACGTGAGAAACAAAGAGCACAGGTCAGATAATGTGGATGTGAAGTGGTTTTGAAGTGTAAGGCTTCCCCTTCATATACAGAAAGGACTAAGTGTATTTCTGCCAATGGTAAACAGGACTGCTTTCAGCTGAACAAATGGATTTAGTATTTCTGAGGTGCAATTCCTTTGCTAGAAGTATGTTTGGGCTCTTGGAGCCAAGTATTCATTTAAAGTTAGATAACAGCATAGGTATCTATTTAGCATTTTATATATAAAGTATCAATATTAATCCTATAAAGTTTGTTACTAAATACAGGCAGAGCAGAATTGTTTGGCCAGAACAACAGAAATTTGTGTGTTAATTTTATAAAGCATTGGTGTGGAGCTGGTGGGTTTTGATTTGTTTAGTTTTTTCTTTTAATGCATAAAATACCTTGAAATGTGTATTATTACTTCCAAACATTTGACCAAAAAGGAAAAGACAGATAAGGAAGTTTTTTCAGCTCCCCATCTACAGCAGAGAGTAAATATTATTCTCTTCTAAAATTAATGGGACTATACAATGAGAAATATTACTTAATTTTAAAAGTTTTACTTTCTACATATTTTTGCTTCTTCTCAGGCTTAGAGGTACCTTGAGTTTTCTGTAGGCTTAGGGTCTTACCTATTTGTTTATTCCTCCAAAACCAATAACATCTATAAGGTACAGCAAATAGACTAGGCAGTCATTGCTAGTACACCAGAGCAAGAAAATGTCTCCATCTTAATAGAAGTATTTGAGTGCAGAAGATTCCATGTCATATTGGAATATCTTTCTGGTTTTATCTGTGCTACCTTTGCTGATGGTTAACCAGCTGTTTCTAGTTAAATAGACTCATTCCCTTGTTTTTATATAAAGTGTAATTATGAATGCTAAATTTTACTTGCTTGGTTGCCTTCTATTTTTCTAAGAAATTTTGTTGACAACTCAAGTATGGCGTAAACAACGATGCAATGCTGATATCTTTATCCCAAATTAGAGCGTGCACGTGTTGTAATAGAATGTCCTGTCAGTTACTGCTAATTGGCAGACTTGGCAGAGAGGCTGAAGGCTGAATTGGCAGGAAGACAAAAACTGTTTGTCAAAAATTACTGGGTTTTTTTCTTTTTTCTTTCCTTTGTACAGTGAGACCAATTTTTTGTTCCCCCACTTAAAAACGTAAATGAGAGGAAGAAACTCCACCCTTGCACTTGCCAGAACTGGTGCCAGCTTGTACCATACAGCACTGCATAACTTTAGAAGGGTGCTAAGGGTTCTTGTGGGCAACACAGCTCCTATTGCACCAAGAGGCTCCTAAGAATGCAATGAGGGAAAATCCCTTTGATTTGAGACTCACAGTGGGATTTAACAGGCTAACTTTAGGAATGGAGCAGGGGCAGATTAGTTTCTCCAGGTCACTGACTTCTCTGGAGTCTAGAGGGAGAAAGGGAGATGCTCCTTTCACAGATCTTGAAAGCACCTAAAATCAGCTTCTGTTCCGAAGTAGCCTCTCTCTGCTTCAACTGCGGCAGGAGCCTTCTCAGGGAGACCTGTCTTCTGTGTTTAACGTGAGGGGGGTGGTGATTGTGCATAGACCCTCCAGGCACAGAGAACAAGAATATTCCCTCAGTTGGCAGAGGTTCCAAATCACTGTCTTCTCCTTGTTCTCCCAACTGACACTATCCAGGCCTGATGCAGAGTCTTGAACTGCAGTCAAGAATGAGGCACTGTCTCCTGCAGTGCTTTGCTGTCTCTTGAAGAAGGATGCACTTCAGCTCTCCATACCTAGATATCTGTGAACTAGATATCACAGTTAATTTGTTCAGCAGAAAATAATTGTTTTTTTCACTGCAACCCCTGAAACTAACTGGCAATTACAGTTCACTCCTATTATTAATGTTTCCCGTAATAGCATTTATTTATATATTATACTCTGCATGAAAATACCTGTAGCAGTAGAATTAAGGAGTGACATGTGTGCAGTGAGTATTTGATCCAGAAAAATAAAGGGTTTGCTTAACATCCTACATATGAAGTTCTTGGACTTCATCTAAGGTAGCAACACACCCTTACATTTAATTAATGTCTTCTCTAAGACAACTTTTCTGTGCTGTGGCCCCTATTTTACCAGCTTATCAGCTGTTGATTTCAAGAAACTTCTATGCTCTATCTGGCTTTTACAAAGGTAGCCAACACTGTAAAGTTAGAAGTTTAAAGAATTTTTCAAGAAAAATACAGCTGCAGTAAAAGCTCTTTATTTTTCTTACATTTATTCTTAGACTCTATGAGCAGCTTTCACTTACATCCTTGCAGCAGAAAGAGTAGGAGATGATAAGGCTTCTCTTAAAAATCATATGATTTTCTTTTCTTTCCTGTAGGCCCGTCCCTTGACTCGCTATTTGCCTGTTAGAAAGGAAGACTTTGACCTACGAAGTCACATTGAAACAGCTGGGCACAACATAGAGACCTGTTACCACATTTCTCTCACAGAGAAGACCTGCCGAGGCTTTCTGATTAAAATGGGAGGAAAAATTAAAACATGGAAAAAACGGTGGTTTGTTTTTGACAGAAACAAGAGAACTTTTACTTATTATGCAGGTAGGTTGCAGGATTGCTACTAGGGTTCATCTGTTCTTCTATTTTCTTATCAAACCCAGCTGAGTTATGAACAAGTAGGGAGTCCAGATAAAACTTAGGTTTCCATTTCATCCATTCACTTAGAGGTCATGTGAACCCTTCCCTATAGAGTTCAATCCTCATGCGAGGTAAGGCAGAATCGAGCATACAAAACAAAATAAAGAAAGAGATGCAGATGGGCAAGAGAAAAAATGGAAGATGATCAGGTTACAAGTACACAGAATAATGGGTCCACATATTTTATTTTTAAATATTATACACTTCCCCCAATGACTGAATTTCTTGTAGCCTTCATACAAGAATATAATTTATTATACTTATATTAAAATTAAATTGAATGCTTCTGCAGTCCTCCTGCTTAATGTGAAGGAAAGACTTTCAGGAAATTAAACACACATGGATTTTTTGAGTTTGCCTTATTTTGAAAGTGTAAGGAATTTCAGATGAAGAATATGCAATACTCCAAAGAGGTTTCTGTACACTAAGTTGTGTTTTACAATATCTGGAGCCATTATAAGCATTACCTTACGTTGTTATCTTAGGGTAAACCTGGAAATGGGGAATTTAAGAACATATTTCTCCAAATGCTGTGCAAATATACACGTGGTTTGATTTTCAAGTTTCAGAGGAAGCCACAAAAATAACATTGTGCTCTGAATATTTATTGTTCAGAGTCCAGAAAGAGGCATATGTAGGATGGTCATTGCTAAGAAGCAGAAGAAAACACCATGAGTACAAAAACCACCCAAACAGTTTCATTTACTTTAATGACATTACTGCTTTCCAGCATCTCATAAGGAACTTAAAATTGATGGTAGGGTTATGCATTGCTCTGTATCTTTTTTAAAAGGTGTACTTGAATTCATTACATTCATTCATTACATACCCACTGAATATTTCTTATTAGTTTGCAGTAATACAAGGAAGAATGTGACAAACATTTTTTATTTTCTTCCTAACATCTGGTTTATTGGTTAGGAAGGCCAGTAACACACAGTAGTGTTCCCATCTGGTACTGATCTTTTTGTCTTTTTTAGTAGTTATGTTAGCATTTAACGGTTTCATTTTTGAGTGCAGAACAGTTGCCGTAGTGTAATTTCAATTACCAACGAAAACTTTTGCTAATGTCTCAAGGACTCCAGCCAACAAGCATAGTTTTATGAGGTCTGTACCAGCTGCACTAAAATGCCGCTGCTTGTATGAGTGAGGATCTGTCAAGATCTTTAAATATGTAGTAGACTTCCAAAATATTGGTGCTGTAAATTCAGAGTAATTGAACTCTTGAGTGAATGTACTGAGATATTGCTTTAGTTCTGCCAGTGCACTGAACAAAGAACTTACCCTGAAGTCTGACAGCTTAGTGCAGTGACTGAAGCATCTGCACTTTCTGAACTGAAGCATTCAGGGAACTCTGCCAAGACTCTTGTGATGGGAGCTTGTGGATACCTGAAATAGTCTTGTAACCAAGGCCCCAGGTGGGGCTTGAAAGGAGAGTGGGTTCCCTGCCTACTTGTACTGCACAGAGAGTATGCTTTGTATAGTGCTGTATTTATCTCAGTGTAATGTGTACTGTAATCTCATAATCCTATACCTCAGTGCTTCAGTACTGTTCCTCTGGGGGCTGGCAGGAAGATTCCCAAAGCTGTATTGTTTGCTCTCTGGGATTTCATTTTGCCATCACATGAAGCTTTCTGAATTGTCTGCAGCTACCCATAGGACATAAGTTGAGCTCCCCAAGTGTTTAAATGACAGCAAAATCCCTCATGGGACTGAGAAAAATGTTCTGCATGACTGTTGAGTGTTGACATGATACTATAACTTGGGGGCAGAAAGCATTATATTCCCCTAATACAAAAGTGCTGGGAGTGAAAGGAAGTTTGCCCCTCAGTGTCCACATGCAGTTGGGATGCTTCTTAACAATTTCTCTCTCCGCTGCAGGAAAATGGAGGGTGGATGCTGTGCTGCCCTCTCCTTTTTCTTGTGCAACATTATAGTGGTGACTGTTTAGTTCACATGTGAAGAAGCATTTTTCAAAAAAAGTACATGCACCAATTATGTTCTAATATAAAGGTTTTGGTGTCAGATTGTATTGAAAATTTGACTATCATTACAGTTTTCCATTGAAGGCAAACTGGAGGTCTTAGCCTGAGAACTGTATGAAGTCTGCCTGGTTTTCATGGAATGGGAAGAGTGGATGTATCTGAGACACATCTGGCCTTCTGTGAGCTAATACCCTCCATAACATTTAGACACTTCAGTGAAGGGAGTGACTTGCAAATAGATCAGGAAATTGCAAAAGCTTTTACCCTTGGAAACTAGGTGAAAAAGAAAACATATTAAAGTCAAAAATGCATCTCTCAACAAAACCAACAAACTAGTAAGAAAGGTTGAAGGTTTCTGTGGGATTTCAGAAGCGGAACTGTTAAGTCACTTATCAGCTGAACATACATGGAAATGCAAATAAAGCTTTTGCTTCTTACTGTTCATTTCAGTTCTGAAGTCTTTCTCTCTTTTCCATTTTAGACAAACATGAAACTAAATTAAAAGGTGTAATATATTTCCAAGCTATTGAAGAAGTCTATTATGATCATCTAAAGAATGCATATAAGGTAAACTTTGTTATTGGCATTTTAACCACGTATCACATAGAGTACCCAAAGTACGGTAGTCGCTGTAAAATTAAAGGGAGACCTAACACTATTGGGGGACAATTAAAGAAACAAAACAAATATTAAAAAAAATCCTGGAGTGTAGGAAAAGGAAGCTAATCTGTAATTATCACTATTTTGGCGTTTTTTTAATACCGATGGAAGCAGAGATAAGTGCGTCTACCTGCAAAGTGGTATTTGCTGCAAGTAGTTCTTTCGTCCAGTGGTGAGACTGCTGAAATCAGTGGCATGGACAAGTCAAGGCCTGGCTACATGCCTCTGTGCCAGGGAGGGAGTTAACTGTGCTCATGGCACCCCCAGCCTCTCATCTGTAATTTAAATGAACTGTGAACAATTTGTGAAAGCCACTGGACAGAGGGGAGGAGTTAGTTAATTGGGCATGAAACAACAGCTTGGAGCCCTGTAGTACTGTATAATAGTCTACTGGAAAAATGATGCAAAGGTGTTTATGGTGGCCACAAACACTTCAAATGCATATCTGCTGCAATAGAAGATGCAGTGGTACAGCATTTTATCTTTCTTCTTAACCCTATTCATAAATATCCCTGTAAGCAATTCCACCTCTGGTACCAATAAATGGCTTTGATTTCATGCTTTTGATATCTTCTTTGTGTTTTATTCTAGAGTCCCAACCCATTGCTGACTTTCAGTGTTAAGACCCATGACCGCATCTACTACATGGTTGCTCCTTCTCCAGAAGCCATGAGGATCTGGATGGATGTCATTGTTACAGGCGCAGAAGGCTACACCCACTTCATGTTGTAATAAAAGGGGAGCGATAGGGCATCCTGCAATAACTAATGAAGTTAGCCATACCTAGTGACAGCTGAAAAGCCAGTGAATACCCTGAAATGTCCTCCTTATGATGTGCACCTGAAACCTCAGATTGAGAGGGGGTTAAAAATGCATTGAAAAGGGAGGCTTGTTACCTGTTTTAGTTGATTTTAATAGGAATGAACAAGCTAAAGCTGTTGAGAGAATCACAGTGCTCCAAAATGGATAATCAGGCAATTTTAATTACAGCATCTTGATTGAATGATAAGTTTCTACAAATTCTCTTATACAGAGAATGTCTTCATAAACTTACACTGAACAGTTTACAAGTATGTGTGTTCTCATTGGTATGCAAAAATTCTAGTTGTGAAACAAAAAGGTGTAATAAGCATATATTTTAATATGCAACATTTGACATTTATAGATAATTAGGTGACTTTTTAAAACTTTTAGTCAAGTATTTTATAAAAATACAAACAAGGAGCAGCCCTAAGGTACGCACAGTTCTTGCCTTAGTAGTTAAGTGTTACAACAGAGCCAAAGAGTTATACAATTCCCTTATGTTTTCATATTGTTAGTTGTACCTAACTTTCTGTAAGGGGACAGTGCCAAAACTCTTAATGACCTTTAATGTAATTAAATTGTTATGATATTCTGTGTGTTCAAGCACTTAGTGGCAACAATTGTATGTTTAAAGTTTGCATCTATGGAGCTCCACAAAAAAAAAAAAAGAAAAGAGAAGAGAAGGATAGCTTTATAAAGATGCATTTTTTTCCACAAGGATGAGAAATGGAAACACATGTATTAACTTCCTCATAAAGAGGGATTTTTTTCATCTTCCCTGTTGAATAGAATAAGCTGATTCTGGACCCTACAGCAATCTTCTTTCATGTAGTAAGGTCCCAGTGTGGTTCTAATCTTACCCTTTGCCAAGTGAACGCTCTATTGAAATCTCTGAAACATTGCCTGCCTTGAAGCCAGCACCAAAATCTCTACCTATCTGAATTCTTTGGAGCCAAGCTTTCAGTCACAGAGAGTTGTTTTGTTGTTTAATGTATATCTGCACAGAATAATGCTGTCTAATAGAATAAAAAGAGAGAGGTGAGTTCTAAGAGTTTACACTAAGCAGTGTATGAATAAAAACCCCCGAAAGTTTGAAGTAGTAGGGATTGAGATTCCTAAAACGGCAAAAATACTGAGGGTGCAGTGGTCTCCCATTTTAAAATCACCTCCAAGTCCTGGAGTAATATTGCAAAAATATAAATTATTTAATTGAAATGAACTTCAAGAAAGTCTCATATTATGACCTTAAAGGGGTTCTATTTCAGTAATCAAAACTTACACGCTCTGTGGTTTGTGTACTAGAAGAAAGCACATTAGACTTTTTTTTTTTCCCCTTGATGAAAAGTTAATGGTTTTTGATTAAACAAATAAACTGAAAACAGAATAGAAGTATGCTGGCAGAATATTTTTGTTATACTTCTAAAACCCTGTAACTGTAATGAACAGGTTTGTGGTATACACAGGTGATGTGGTTGTTCTAGCATGACAAACATCAGTTTCGACTTGAATCATAAAAGAAGAGACTGTTGTTGCAAGATAATTGTTATCATCTGTGCAGATCACAGCCTGTAATCTATAATTTAAAACACTATCAGAAATAAATTGCTTTTGTTTATACAGTTATTATTTTTCCCTGATGTATCTTGATTTTATTCCTAAGTATAGTTATAAAGGTTTTCTAATAATGATTTTTGTATCCTGCATGATGCAATGAAGGCATTTCAATAAACATTTTTAAAAATACACATGTTTCAGATATTTTCTTGCTGCATTATCCTGAGACATGTCTGTCTTTTAAATAGTTGTATACAACTATTTGTATGTCATGCAAGCAATATTGT
Organism: Corvus kubaryi; assembly: GCF_017639235.1. NCBI lineage: Eukaryota > Metazoa > Chordata > Aves > Passeriformes > Corvidae > Corvus > Corvus kubaryi. The sequence goes on along the minus strand of NW_024581112.1, from coordinate 1,322,661 downwards.
ATTTCTCAGTAACAGTTAACTATTCCATGTATTTTCCCATAAAAGAGCTATGGAAAATAACCTTTGGGAGGGCAGTGGAATTAGGAGTGTAGTCTGCTTACTGCATATACATGATATAGTACCTTTTTCATTTTTTATGAACCTGTTTGAAAAATTTATCACCAAGCTTGGATATTGACAATTTTTTTGTTTAACTATAAACCAGAAATTGCTTGAGTTTGAGGATTTTGCAGTTTTCTCAATATTTGACTTAGACACGACTTGAATGGAATGAAGTATTAACTCACTGTGGAAATGAAAACCAGTGTGGTTTTATGACTGATTTCTTTTCGCTAAGTTTGCCATCATCATCATGAAGTGGGGTGGGTTCTGTAGTGGTGGACATCAAGACAACATAAGCAGAGCATGGTGGTAGGCACCCCCGTTTATGATCAGTCTGCACTGATCATAAAAGCCCTTCAAGCTTACCTGCCTGGGAGTCAAATACCTGCTTACCCTGAAGGCTCTCGGGCAGTTGCAAACCAGGTAGGCTGAGTCTTAAAAACCTCTGCTGTGTCCCATGACCTACAGGTGCTGGCCTGGTGCTGGGATGGGAAAACATCCTTACCTTGGCAGGCACTGACCTTTCTTAGCATTCATTTTCACACGTCAGGGAAGGTTGGACATCAGGAAGAACTTCTTAGCAGAAAGGGTTGTCAAGCATTGGAATGGGCTGCCCAGGGAGGTGGTGGAGGGGCATCCCTGGAGATACTCAAGAAACGACTGGATGTAGCATGTAGTGCTATGGTCCAGTTGACACGGTGGTATTTGGTCAAAGGTCGGACTTGATGATATTTGAGATCTTTTCCAGTCTAAATGATTTGGACATTCTATGATTATTTTCTTTTCTTTGTGGCTGCCATGGCCTGTATATAAAAGTACAGTGCAAAAAGACATAGTTTTGGCTCCTGCACTCATATACCTAAGGCTGAGAGAAGGTGAGGAGGTGTGAGCCCGTTAATAAGGTCCGTTCTCAGCCACTTCTTCTCAAGACTGAAGAGGCGCAGTTCCCTCAGCCTTTCCTCCTAAGAGAAGTGCTCCAATCGCCCTCATTGCCTTCCACCCGACCCGCTCCAAGAGCTCCGTGTCTCTCCTGTACTGAGGAGCCCAGACCTGGACACAGCACTCCAGAGGTGCCTCACCGGGGCTGAGCAGAGGGGCTGGATCACCTGCCTCGGCCTGCTGGCAGTGCTCTTCCCAATGCACACCTCTGGCCTTCTTGGATACAAGGCACTGCTGGCTCTGGGGAAACACGCACGCTGGGAAACGCACGCTGAATGTCTTGGGGCTTTTTATTGACAAAACTTTGTTTGCAGTTTGCCAGGCAGGCTCTCAGCACGGACCGCAGACCGCGGCCCGCCCCGCCCCGGCCATCCCTTCACAGCCGAGGGAGGCGGGCGGCGCGTGCGCGGGCGGCGGCCATGGCGGCCATGGCGGGAGCGCTGGTGCGGGTCGGCTGCGCCTCGGCCCTGCGGGCATCGCTGTCACCGCTGAGGGCGGTCCGGGCGCTCCGGGGTAAGGGAGGGGCCCCGGGAAGCTCGGAGCAGAAGGGGTGCCACTCGGAGGGGAGAGGATGTGTGTCGGTGCCGGCTGTGACGGCCGCTGGGCGGCTCTCGGGCAGCTGCGGGTGACACCCTTTCCTCCCCTGCAGCGCCGTCTCCATCGGGAAGGGCCGGGGCGAGGCCCTCTGGTGGGGATGGGGATCTTAAACTCGGTTCCTTTCCGACGGGGTTCCTGACAGGCTTTTCCTCCTTGCCAGCCCCGCGGGGGGGGCTCGGTGTCTGCACAGGGCAGGACAGTCGCTTTCCCCGCGTGTGTTTTGTTGGCTCTAAGCTCTTGCCCCTGGTGCGTTTTGAGGAGCTGGGAATCGGTGCGCCAGTTCGCTTGATCGGGTGTGAAGCGTGCCTGCCTGTAAAGCTTCGCCAGGTACCTGAAAAGCTTTGCTAGCATACACTTCTGAGTGAGATCGGTCTCTTCCCAAACACGCAGTGCCCCTTCTTGCCGTGTGAGACCCCGTGCTTATGTGACTTGCTGAGTTTATTCATTGCTTTTAATTGGACAGATGAATCTCATCTAAGGTTGCTCAATAAGTAAAACTTACTTGCCACTAACGGTGCACATTTTGTAGCTGCACAAAAGCTTGAATACAGTGACATTTTGTTGCTGTGTTTTTCTCCCTTTCTGTGTGTTTATAACAGTAACATTATCAGAGCATCTGTTTATTTGAGTGTGTCTTTAGGTGCTCTGGGACCAGGCCAAGCAGCGGTTCCTGCTGGAGTGTGGGTGGTTGCATGGAACCAGGTGTGGACAGCGTTGAGTCCATTGCCTGTCACAGCAGCATTAATCTGCTGCTGCTGCTGGCAATGGGAAGATCACAGTGCAGGAACATTCCCAGAGTTGTTCGGAGGACTTTTTTTGGCTTTGACATGTAACACTGGTCTCAGTCACAGTTTCTGGTGTTCATAAAAGTGCACAGTGATTCCGATATGAAGAGAATTTCATAGATACCATCAGGCAAGGGTCCTGTGGTCTTCCTGTAGCTATCACCTTCTGTCTGTAACTTGCTTTTATAAACACTAATACCTGCCTTGCACCCTTTAGAAATGCTTCCCTGCTCTTATGGAGGTCTTTCCTAAAGTCAGGAGGAGAAATTATTGGGCAGCTGCTGATGGTCTTGTCTGTCTAAGGAGAAATTTGAGAGGGTGACTGCAGTGAGCTTTGCTTTTGTGTTGGCTGGGGTGGTTGCTTTAGGGGTTTGCATTATTCAGGTTGGGATTGCCACTGGTGCACTTCCATTAACTTGTTAAATGGACGAATAATTTGTGAAATAGCTTAGACGGTGGTTGTGTCTTGTAGCTGCAGTCGGAACCCTGCCCAGTGTCAAAGTAGTTTGAGGACACCTCCAGAGTGCTGCAGCATGGAAGACCAGTGCCTTCAGAGATGGCTATCAAGACTTATGGGGGAGAAAAATCCTCCTAATTATTTTTCTATTAAATGTAGCAGTTCTTGGTGTATCTCCTCTTACTGGCACTTGAAAAAGTGACTGGCTTAGTGAGAGACACACACAAATCAAAAGCCACAGTGTGGATGCATCTGAATACCTTTACTGTGGGAGTCATTCACCTTTATAAACAACTCATGCCTCAGTAGGATAAAGAACTACCTTATTGTTTGAGGAACAATTTAATGGTTTTAATCTGTAGTTCAAAAGATACCATTTCTGTTGGACTCTAGGAAAGTGCTGAATGCTATCTGCATCTTTTATCTGTTATGTATCCACACTTACTCATGCACATCCAAGTTTAACAACAAGCCAACCCCCCAAAACCCCTTGAATGTAATCTCTCTGATAGTGACAAAACAGAACTCAAGGCTGCAGGACAGTTAAGTGGTGTGATACTGTCAGGGCTTGTTTTTTGCACTGTTTATGCAGTTATTATACCCCTAGGAAGCCCTGATGCTTTATTTTGGGTTGGATAGCTTCTGTGCCTCGCTGTTGAAGAACCAGTCATCTTCTAATCTAAGAATTAAGAGTGTCAAAGTCTTAGAAGACTTGACCGAGCTTTCAGTTTAACAAATTACCTTGCTGAGTTGGATAATAGAGTGGATTAAGTCTCCTTAACAGCTCTCTATGAATTGCTTGTCCTTACCCTCAGTAGAGGTACAGCTGAGTGCTAAAGTTAGATTAAATCCTGTAGCAGCTATTGGGATTCAGCAGAATTATTAATTAGTTAGCATTTCCTCTGCTAATCTTATTTCCTTGTTTGATGTTATTTCACTTGGTTTTAAACAATGCTAGTGTTGTTTTATGCTCATTATGATGAAGAAGTTAGTCAAAAGACTCTTTCACAATTCTTTTGAACTTCCCCCTATATCTCCATATATTGTGTGGATCCAGGGTTTTGATAAAGGTATAGTTTTATCCTTCGGTTTTAATTTTCTTGAAGAATTTGTCATCTCATGTACTTGTAAACTTCCATTGCACAAAGTACTCTAGTCTCAGAATTATGCTTTTTGAAAATTAAAAGTTAAACTAAGCAGATAATAAATTGGAAGTTTTTTTGTGAAATGAGTAAATGTATCCAAGATGGTATAAAATATGAGGACTGATGAAGTCTGGGAAGCCTTAGTGTTCATTTTCAGTCAACCACTTGGATAGTTGCTGAGTGAACTCTCTACATGGTTGGCATTTAATGATGAGAATGAATCGCAATAAACTATCTTTCTCAGATTCATCAGTACTTTTCAGTCATTAAAGAATATAGGAGATGCTTTTTTCTTCTCTCTTGAGCCAAAATACCGTATTTTCACATAATATGCCCACATTTGCCAAACCCTGAGTTTATAAAATACTTGTGTTTCTGCCAAGATTATCATGATGCTTGTACTAAGCAGTTCCTCTTATTAGTTTGCAGACTGAAGTCATCGGTCAGCTTTCTTACTCGACCAGATCGACCAAATATTGCTTATCAGAAACTAAAAGGCAGGAATCCGGGGGTTATTTTCCTTCCAGGCTTCAATTCAAATATGAATGGTCAGAAAGCAACTGCCCTTGAAGATTTCTGCAAATCATTAGGCCATGCCTTCATCAGGTACATACAGGAGTATTGTTCTTGAGAAAGTGAAACTGTTCTCGTGGGTTGGGGGAAGGGGTTTTAACACAAATCTGTAAACTTTGGCATTTGGATTGGGATGCTCCCTGTGCTAAGGGAGCTTGTATACAAGCTAAGAAGTCTTTTTTCCATGTCCAAATGTAGGATTTCTGTCAGTAGAGAGACTGAGGTAAATCAGGAAAATGTATTCTGAGAGTAATTCAGAAAATTCTCTAATTTTCTGTAGTCTGGCCAGTGCTCCATGTTACAATCAGGCTATAGGCACAAAAATTAAAAAGGAAGGACCTGGAGTTCTGGTTTTTAAGTTACCACTGTGAGCACTGTCTTTACCTGCCAAGTCTGATTAAGTTACCCTGTGTCTTCTGTGGGTTTAGAAGAACTTGCCCCTGCTTGGTAATGCTGTCCTTTGATAGACTAGATGGAATGCTGTGTGTTATAAGTCTTCATACTTGTGTTCAGTGTTTAAAAGAGTCCGTACATTTTAAAAATACCTTTAAAGTTGAAGTATCTGAGGGGTTTCTTTTGTCTGTAAGGGAAATTTTTTGTCTATTCTTGTAAATTATGATGTTCTATCAAATGATAAGAGAACGCTGCATAGCTTAGTTGTGTGTGTTGTATTTAAACCCCTTTTATGTGATTTTTGGTTCTAGTGATAAACAGGACCAAGTAAGAAAGTACTCAATGTGGTATTTTTCCCCTGCTGATTTGATTATACAGCAGTATTTAGTTAGTGTCTGTGTTGCTGCAGACAGTACTATGACTTTCATGTTGATGGTTATTTTTTCAGATTTGACTATACAGGATGTGGAAGTTCAGATGGTAAATTTGAAGAGTGTACAATTGGGAAGTGGAGAAAAGATGTTCTGTCTATACTGGATGAACTTACAGATGGACCACAGGTTATATTCTGTTTTTAAATATAGAATGGTGGTTTTCCCTCAGGGTAGAACATTGATCAAAAATATGCCATAGTAGCTCTGGTCAGCAGTAGCTTTTGCTGAACAACTGACACTCACTTTCAAGCTAAATCACTTGAGAAGTCGTATTCACAGGAGCTCTTTTGCAAGCAGGTAGGTCACAAAATCATGGAAGCATGGGTTGGCAGGGCCTCCTGGAGGTTGTTTATTAGAATCTCCTGCTCAGAGCAGGGCTGTTGTCCCAGAGAGTCTGAGAAGGCCTCATGGTGGAGCAGCCACCTGTCAGGGGACAGGGAATTTTTCCAGTGCAGTGCAGCCCTCTTAATGAGAAAGTGTGTCACCGTCCCATGCTGATGAATTAATTAAAGGATTTGCAGGAAAATTACAAGATACTCCATATGATTAAATAGCTTTAAAAAAAAGGCAGGAAAAGCAGCATTTGATTTCTTCAGCTAGTTTAGAAATCACTGTGAGAAACTTGGAATCTCCTACAACCTAGAAATACCTAGTATTGTGTGTAAAACAATTTCGTATTAGGAATTGCTTTTGTTTACTTCTTTTACTGCACTGAACCTTTACCATGTGCATTTATCTTGAGAAGGGAACATAAAAGTATGCGTATGATACTGAATTGTTTCAAGTCTCATTTTACAGTGTTTACAGTGTTTCAGTCTCAGACAGCAATAACCAGCCATTCCAAACAGAATAATAAATACCAGGTCTTGTGGTGCTTACTCAGGCAAAATTTCCACTGGAAGTGATAGCAGTTCTGCCTGGGTAAGGACAGCAGGATTATGCCCAAGGTTTAAATCGTTAAACCAAGTGAAAACTGATATTTTGGGCAAGAAGAAAAAACCTATTAGCCATTACCTGTAAAACACTCTATTTTCTTCTCTTTTTTAATTTTCTTTTCCAGATTCTGGTGGGCTCCAGCATGGGTGGATGGCTGATGCTTCATGCTGCAATAGCACGCCCAGATAAAGTAGCTGCTCTGGTTGGAGTAGCTGTAGCAGCAGATCACGTTGTAACAACTTTCAAGAGGCTTCCCATTGAGGTAAATGTTGATGGTTGGCTTCTGTGCAGTCAGAAAAAAAAATATTACCAAGAGTTTAAGAAATTACATTATTTAAACTGTAGTTTTCTTGCAAATTTTCAGGTAAGTTTTTTGTGTTTGATTAATGTAAGCTTACAGTGTGAGACTAGTGTGAGCACTAGCCAGAGTGTGCTTATATTGCTGTCGTTCAGAGGATGTGAAGTCAGATCCCTGCTGTTAGCAGTCCATTCGATTTCAGTGTTGAATATCTTATATTTGCACTGGAATTGGATCCTTGTGCTTTCAAGGATGGAGAAGTAGCCACTAAAGTAGTTGAGGTGGCACTGGATGAGATGAGTATGACACAGGCTGTGTGCATAGAAAGGAAATTCTTCAGGTTAGTGTGTTTGTAAAGACTGTAAGATTTAGGTAGTGGGATCTGCCCTTCTGAGATTCTTCCTTGATGATGTCTATTGACTAGACTAATGTCTAGTCTTCAGGAAAGCAAATCAGGTGTTACATGGCAATAAATAATGTGTGCTTTAAAATAATTTAAAAACTTTCCCGATTTGTTTGTGTTTTTTCTAAGGCACTTTGTAGTGTTGGTATAACTAGGACTAAGGTAAGAATCTGGAAATACAGTGTTCAGAGACACCTATTATGGCAAAGACTGAAAAGACTGATCACTGGAAAATGTCTTTTCCCTAGGATTTCTCCTTGTTTGAGGGTCAGTGAACCGATTGAAGCCAAGGAGATTTACTGTTCATGATGGCTATACATATTTTCTTTCTGATAGATTCTGGCTAAGAAACTTAATTTCACTGGTGAATTTTAACTAGATTAATGTAAAGGAGAGGTTTGGAGAGAAGTTTTTGTGACTTGGTAGGGGGTTTGTCTTCTCAGATGCTGTGAGGAGAACAGGAAAACACTTCTGCTCATAAAAATGAACAAGTTGAAATTTTATGCCTGGGAGAGTTTTACTGCTTTTAGAACAGAAATAAGTTGAGGTACTCTTAAGTGCTTCTAACATCTGTTTTATCTATTCTTTGCTCTCTTTTTTTTATAGGCACAAAAAGAAATAGAAGAAAAGGGCGAATGGAAGTATCAAACAAAGCACAATGAGGAAGGATATTACTCCTTGACCTATGACTTTATCAGAGAAGCAGAAAATCACTGTGTGCTGAATAGTCCTATTCCTGTAACATGTCCCATACGCCTTATCCATGGCATGAAGGATGGTGATGTCCCTTGGCAGATCTCTATGCAGGTTGCTGATCGTGTTTTGAGCAAGGACGTGGATGTTATCCTCCGCAAAATCGGCCAGCATCGGATGAGTGACAAGGAGGATACAAAACTCCTTGTGAATACTGTTGATGATTTAATCGACAAGCTGTCAATAGTAGCATAAGCTGAAGGGTAGCATTAGTGCATGAACTCTACACCTGACTCTTTTCCTTGAGTAACAGAAGCCTTGTTCTTACCCAGACAGTGGCAAGTCTGTGACTGTCACAGTAGGAACTGAGCTTTATCTGCCGTTTCCTTACCTCTGTTTTGGAAATACAGGTATTTTGTTATTGCTGCATTTGCACACAGTCCAAAGTGGGAAGGAGTGCTGCTATTGTGTTCAGAACCTCTCTTTCAACACTTTAACCATTTTTTTCACAAATTTCCTACAATTTTGTACTGAAATGTTGATTAATTTTTGTTACTATTGGCCTGTATAGTAGAACTTTATTTTCACATCTTTGACACTTACTATTGTCCTTCTGCTGTAGCATCATTGTATCTCATGTCTGAAACCATCTGTGCAAGGCAGAATACAACTTGAGTGTTTACTGAAGTTAGTTATTAGAATAGTGAGTACCATGAAACACAATAAACAGATTTCAGATAAATGGCTATTTTGTTCTGAAGTGCTGTTGAAATTAAAAAGTGGAAGGCACACCCTGATGGTGTGCTTGGGGTACTACATAGGGAAGAATTTGACTTCTGAGAACACAAGGCCTCAAAGCCTTAAGAGCTCTTTATCTCTGCTTATCAGGAGGGTGTGTGTCATCTTCTCCAGTCTCCCTTGTTTGTCATTGTTTATTTGTGGGCCTACTGTTAAGGGAACAATATATGATCTTGGTGTAAGCTGAAACTGGATCAATAAGGTGACTTTAATAGTAGCTTCTTCGAAGTGGGGAGTACAGTGCCACAGGGCTCCACTGCCTCTTTCCTGTGACTTGAGTAGATTACCAGGAGCAGTGTCTTCTTGAGCTGCATGAGTCCAACCCTAACAAGTTGTAAATGGAACTTGATAGCTGGATAATTCTTATACTATAAGTCCATAGAATTTAATAGGAAATTGGTTTAATTGCAAATATGACTATTACCTGGGTTTTGTACAGAAATACATTACCATTTGTACACTTGAGAGAGAGGAAGTTAGGTGAGAGGCTGGAATTAGTTCAGGCTGGCCTTAATGTGTAACATCAGTCAAGACCATACAGTTGTTTCTGGGTTTATTATTTCAAGTAGTAAATGGCATCACTGTTGTTACCTTAAAAGGCTAAAGCTACTGGGGGTAAGGTATTTCTAGAAAGTTTGTCATTTTCAGTTTTCATTTTCAGCTATGTCAGTGGACATGTGCTGAATAGGGCCTTGCTGAGGTAGTGGGTTTTAATTTTAAAAAAAGACTACAAACAACTAAATTTAAAAAAATAAACAGCAACAACAAAACCTAAATTTTGGATGAGCTCCTGTGAAGTGCAGTTTTATTTAGGCTTCAATACTGCAAAAAACAAGAAGCTGTGATGTAAAAAATTTGTATTTTGATATAAGGGTAAAAAAAGATGGCTCTTGTTTAGATGGAAATTTTCTAATTCAAATGTACTAATTCTCTAACTCAATTAGTCATAAAATCATAGAATGGCTTGGGTTGGAAGGGACCTTAAAGATCATCTAGTTCCAACCCCCATACCATGGGCAGGGATGTGTTTTACTGGACCAGGTTGCTCAGAGCCCCAACCTGGCCTTGAACACTTCCAGACATGGGGCATCCACAACTCCTGTGGGCAACCTGTTCCAGTGCCTCACAGTAAAGAACTTTTCCCTAATTATCTGATCTAAACCTACTTTCAGTTTGAACCCATTCTCCCCCTTGTTGTGTCACAACATGCTCTTAGAAGTCGTCTCTATCCAGCTCAGGAGAATCTATTGGGATAATTGCTTGAGGAATCAGAACGGTTTGTGAAATCTTGTCCCCAGATATTTCTGGTGTAGACTGTTCTTCTGTTTGTATCACTATGCAAATCACTTTGGCTTTAAAACCTCTGGAATGTGTTTAACTTTTGAGAAAGTTAATGCAAATTGCATTCCTGGAGTTGGAGCTGTGTTCCTGTTTATGTACTGTTAAGCAGTTGTCATCTTAATATGTGTTTTTATCACTTGCATCTGATAAGACCTAAAAAATAGATTTTGTGGGTTTTAAAGATGCAGTCAAATCAAAATTGTTTCAAAACTTTTTGCCCTAAGTTGTGATAGGTTTTTTTTTAATCCAGTTTTGTCATATCTTAGATTGGTTTAGCTCATAATGGAAGAAAAAGCTGAAGCAAGTGGACTGCTGTAATTCCAAAGTAATTAATTATAATTAATGTGCATTTATCAGTTGTAATAGAGGTACTTTTTCTTCACGCATATTAAAGTTATTTCAGTGACTGAAAAATTTTGATCTTTTTTTTAATTAGAGTGTTACACCTGTAAACATTCAATTTAATACTTCAGACAAGGAAAAGGCTTTGTGTGCCTGCATAAACTGTAGCTGTGTATTTCTCCTGAAAGAGTTGCATTGTATTCGTGCCTCACGTTAGTCTTTATTAAATAATTGATATTTTACATGTAAGGTGTCTGTTGCCGTGCCTTAGAGCAAGACAGCTGAAAGCACATGCGAAGTGGAGCAGTTGTGTAAGTAGTTTTCAGGAGGGTTTATTTCCTTGTTGGCTGGTGGTGTTTTGTGTTGTTGCCCCCCCCCCGCCCCCCCCATTATTCTGCTGTGATAACACGAGGTGGGAGAATTCAGTGTAACGGGGTTGGCACAATTGTTGAGAATACAAACCTGCAACATCGGTGTCTCCAACCACAGCATTACTGAAAACTTAATCCTAGGGAAGGGGTTTTTGCTGCCACTTGTTTTGCAGTTCTGGTTTCCTTCTCTGCTGGCTAAATGGAGATTAGTGGTAGCATTTACAGTACAGGTACACCCAAAGTTTGTTACATATGGCCTAAATGCAAAGGCAGAGATGATGCTTTCTTCATAAAGACAGTATTCCAGGTAGTGCTTTGAATGCTAGTGTCCTTCTCTCTGTGCTTGCTTTTTATTTTTGTAAATCTGGTTTGCTTAAATACAAAGAGCTGGCTCTGAGGTAGCGAGAGCAGACAGACCTTTTCCTCTGACTTTGCTGTGGCAGTTCCGTTGGTATTTATCTTCATAAGCATAAGCATTTTCCCTGTGTTCACTCTGGAAATTACTAGAGTTTTGACTGTTGGCAACTTGGCATGTTCAGAAGGCTGAAAGAAGGGATAGTGATAACTAGGGAGATTTACATCCTACCTCTGAGTAGCTGTTGACCTACCAGGAAGTTTTGACAATCTGGAATAATGTGATACTCACTTATGACAGTGTCATCCCAAATTGGTATTGTTTTGTCCTCTGAGTTAATGGCTGGGGCATTGCTTTTTTCTTTGCCAGTAGGTGCCTACATAGCAATTATTTTCAGTATTAGTCATATTTAAAAACTAGCGCTTCATTCCTCTATATACATACTGTGTTAAAATAGGGTATTACACACTTGGAAAGCTCTGCATGGTGCAGATTTTAAAAATCCTTTTTAATGAATGCTTATGTTGCTTTGGGTTTTTTTAAACAGACTTCTGATTTGTTGACAAATGCATAGTATATTTTGTGAACATATAATGTACATTTCCGCAACAATAAGCTTGATTTGCATGAAATAATCAGTTTCTAAAGCTTATTCAACTTGTTTCCTAATAAACAAGTGCTCTTACTCTGCTTATATTGAGCTGTACTTACACAGTTTTAGATACACTTACTTTTATCTTGTTAAATATTCTACTTGTTTTGTCTCTCCTGTTGTTTGGCTTTGTATTACACACCAGCTGGTTTGGGGTTTTGGTTTTGGGGGGTTTTTTAACTTAATTGGTGTTAAGTCTTTCATGTAGTTTCAGTTTAGCTAAGCTATTTTCTCTTGCATCAACACTAAATGCAAACAAGGCAGTGTTCACAAAAAAAGCCTAGCTGGATAGGCCTTAGAAGAACCATCTCCTGCTGTTTCATTTTTATGTTAATTTTGGTTACATGCTCTCTTGGACATGCTATTATTCAATGGGGCTAAAAGATTTATGGTACCATACTTTTCATATCAAAATGTGCTTAGAGAGAAACATTCAACCAGTGATTTGTCTGCAGCTGCTCAAGTATCTTCAATGCTCCAGTCATGCTGCAATACAGAGTTGGAACATTTTTGAACCAGTGCTGTGGTCAGAGTTTCTACATTAGGTTTGTGCTTGTCATTTCTCTCTCCTCTGTGGCAGGAAAAAACCCAAACAAGTGGGAGGGAAAATCTTGTCCTGGGTAATAATGAGATTTCAACTTGTTTGCTAAGTTACTCAGTTGTGCTGTTACAAAGAGACCTACCTTTCACATTTTTTTAGTTTTTTAAGTGCTGAAATGCTACTTTATACTAAAGGCTTCCGGGGAAATAGAAAAGGCTTCTGTGTTTGACCTGACTGTGAGATGAGCAATCTCTCTGCTTTGTGCTGATGACCAAATTCATTAAGATGTGTGTGAATGTAAAATTTCACCAAGGCTTCGTGAAAATTCATCAGCTGTGTAAGGAATGCAGACAGAAACACCAAACATCAGTGTGCACTCCCACCCTTCTAAGTTTGTTCTCAAGCCCAGCAGGGACAGGAAAGGTGGAGGGAACTCAGCCATTATGTTAAATAGCACCCAGCTTGCTGAGCATGAGGTTTCAATGCCCCTGTCCATGGCACTTTGCTCCTGGCCGGTGTTTTCTAAGGGAAGAGATTACTGCTGGGAAAGAGAGGCAGAGATGAAGGACAGAAATGCCCTGGTCACAGATTTACTGCTTGTTGGTCAGTTTTTATAGCTCAGATTTACTTTGTGACTGTAGCACCTCATCTCTCTTCAAAATATATTTCCCTAGAACAGAAAAATGTTACAGCCTTGGTCACGTAATGCATAAATCTAAATTACAGAACTTACTGCAGTCTGGTCGTAGGCTTGACATTGTATTTCTCTTTCAAGTCCTGCATATATATGTTATGGGGTCCAGTGCTTCTTTTCCATTAAAGAGAAATGGGCATTCTCCATATGATGCAGTAATTGCAGCTCACAGGTAGACACATTCTCAACCTGCTACAGTCTCTTGATTTGTGTCTGGCAAGAAGCTTCAGGCAGCTCTGCATTTATATTTGGAAAGAAAAGCAAATGACAGCTCCTAAAACTTCCAGTCATTTGGTTCTGAAATTAAAATAAATATTTGAAATGTTTCTAGGCTAGCACGTGAAAGGTTGTGTTCTTTTTGGGCCTTCTGATCTGCACCATGCTGTCCGCTTGCCTCCCACGTGGCAACATGAGAAGGTCACTGCTGCCTGCTGGGGTGGAAGCAGGTGCTCATGTCAGTGGCAAAGGTCTGCTGAACAGTAGCACGCTTAGGGGTTGGAGTGGTGCCCAGACTTTAGCCTGGGAAAAACAGTCCTTGAAGGCTACCCAGGATCAGATCTTGTCCTTACAAGAATCCTCGGGTTTGGGGTTTAATTGGTTATGGCTTGCTGGCAGAAAGTGTGCCAGAGTATGCTAGTTCTTAGGACAGTAGCTCTTGAAAAAGTTCCTTACAGCAAAGCTAAATCCCTAACCATAAGAAGCAGCATTTATGTAGTTAGAGGATTTGCTCTTTTGGTGGGTTTTGTTTGTAAATTTGTTCGTAAATTTTGCTGTCTGTTTCAGTGAAATAAAGATGTTACCTCCTTTCTGTTCTACTCGTGAATCTGTATTGCATAATTTTCTAACCAAAGTAGCTCTCAGGAGGTACTGTTTTAGTTGGGGACAGATAAACAATCGATATGAAACCTTTTGGGTTTCTTTCAAAGGAGCCTGTTAATCCAGCACAAAACTTAAGAGGTCCTGAGTATTCCAATGCACAATTTACCTCCGAGGTCATCTTGAATAGGGAATAGGGAACGCTGATAATTATATCCACAGGAATTGGTTTCCAGTGCGAAGTAACTGTTTCTGCTGGCAAGCTGCTTGGAAGGTGGTCAGTGATTTCCAAATTCCAGAAACACTCCTGTTCATGGCAGCCTTAGGAGCTGCCTTGTTCTGCAGGCTGGAGTATTGGTACATTCTTTTTTGTCACACAAATAGGAATGTCCTTCTTTCCTGAATTACTTTTCTTTTAAACCCAAATTTGAGGTATTCAAAGTATGCACTTGCTCGGGGTGTAACATCTTCAGAGCTAGCAAACAAACCTTTTTGCAGATGGAAGGGAGGATACTTGCTTAAATTAGCACTTTTTGTCTTCGAGGATCTCTATATTGTAGATTTCAAAGTAATGGGGAAGTTAGAATTTCTAAAATTAATGTTGTCCCCTGGTTCTGATAACTCTACCACCTGTTTTTGCACAGTTAAAAAGAGGGCAATATTCCAATACTGCCTTTTTCTCCTAGCCTAATTCTCTTGTGTAGAACATCTCCAGGTATCTTATGAAAAAGCAAGGAAACCCAAGGCTCTGCAGAGCACTTTCCTGCCTTGAAGCTCCCTGAAAAAGGCCCTGTACTTGAACTGAGCTTGTACTGGACCTGAGCATCCTCTCTGCCACTCTAGAAAACCTGACATCACACATAGACATGCATGCAGGGAGGATCTTTGAGCAGCTCTTCAGATGCTTCCTTTATGAAGGGAGGCGCTGTAAACTTAAAGTTTCGGAAAACTCCGGCTTTTTGTTTTGGGTCTTTTTAATTTTAAAATTAATAATGAAAGGTCCATTATTGTACAGTGGCAAACCAGGAAAATGGAGCCTGGACTTCACAGTTATTGCTGGATAGCTTTATCTGATGGAGATTCAACCCACCATACTTTGTAAGATCATGCTTGGAATAGCTGAAATACCAGGCTCTTTCTAAGGAATGAACTGCCAAACAGGGAATCTGACAAAGGTTAAGGATTGCTCTCTGGTAGGATAACTTTTACTTTTCCTTCTGTATTCTAGTTGGAAGACATTGAAAGCTATCAAATTACCCTGGATCTACATGTGGGCTAGTGAGCTAGTCAACATCAGTTTTGTTACTGGTTTTGGCAGCATTTGTTTAAAGACTTACAAAGATTTTTTAAATTTATAGGATAATATTGTGATTATCTGAGAGCATAAGGTGAGTCATGGTGCTTACAGGCATGAAATGCTACTTCAATTATTTAAGCTTCATCTCTGTTTTTTAGTCATAAATTCCAGTCTTGTGTTGCCAAGAAAAATAAGAGGACAAAATCCATTAGAATCAGTAGGTGAAATGGTCGTACCTTTGTGCTGTAAACCTGCCCCTTTCTTCCACATCACATTTCTAACCATCAGGCTTTATCTACCTGTGTCTGACATAAGGAACTTGAGCTCCTTCAGTTTAACTTGTAGGCACGTGTGCTTGCCATTTCTTAACTTCTGATTTTGGTGAGATAATCCTTCTGAAGTGATTACTGTAAAAGCTCTAATTTTCAATCCTCCAGTTACTGGAATCACTTTGTTTGATTTTACTTCCCTCTTCCCCTCCTTTTTATAAAGAGTAGTTGTTGTAACTGGATATGATATTCCCACTGCTCTTGGTGAACCTCCCATGTTTTATTCAGCCAAGCCCTTCAATCACAGTGTCTTACTCAACATCTTACTTTCATCATCCTCTGCATGTTTTTTAACATCTGTTTTGTCCTAGGACAGAGTGCTGCATTCTTAAAAGTACTTTTTCAATGATGGCTGGACTTTGGCTGCAATAAGACACTTTTTGTCTGCTTCCAAGTAGACTGCTTTCAAGGAGGTTTCTTTATCTTTTTTGCTTATTCATGTTAGCTGGGATCTTCTTAGGAGCCTAGGGGAGGCATTTTGTGACTTCTAATAACATTAAATAGTTCAGGCCTGGGAACATGTTCTTGTACAAACTGAATAAAATATACACCATCATTAATGATTTTTCAGTTAGAGTCATATTACAGGACCTACTCGTTAGCCAGCTTTAATCTCTCTAATGTGTCATGTTGTTTCAGAATTGGTTTAGTTCCCTAATCAACCTGTCATGGAGTTGCCAACTCTAATATATTACAGAGCTTTTAGTAAATTGTATCAACATTATCACTTAAAAAAAATATTCCATTGTTTTCCCCAGGACTGATGGCACAGAAAGCAGGCTTATGATTTGTTTAGTGGTACTTTGGAAAATATTGGTGGGGAGCTGGCATTTTTCCAATCCTCTGCAGTTTTCCAGTTTTTCATAGCTTTATTAAAAATTGATATTGATGGACAAGCTTTTCAGCTTTCCCAGTGTGGAATGGGTTTCCCTCGAGAACGGGTTGCATAGCCAACCATCTGTGAAGGGGGAGACCTCTGCTCTGCAGCTTAGGAGAGTTAAATTACTCATCCCTGCCCCCAAGTTAGGAAACAGAGCCAGAGGCTGATGCTAAGGCAGGTGACTTTCATGAAATCTTGTTGCTAGTGGACACTGAGCACCCTGGTGTGACCAGAAACAGCCAGGCACCCTAGGTATCTCCCTTCTAAACAGAAGAACACAAAAAGATCTGAAAGTGCAAAATAAAGCTTATTCTTTGTGGGGCTGGCCAAAGAGTGTGAAGCCCAGCCCTTAACAGCTGCTGAAGGGAAAGGATGTCAGATTCATATTCTGCGTCTTCCTGTTGCAGCTGCAGCCTGCTCCTTCTCTGATCTCCAGGCGGGGCTTGCAGCCTTGGTTCCTGCGCATCCGCTGTGCCTTCAGCCCCGTGCTCACTGAGATGGAAAGTGCTCAAGTGGTGGCCCTGTCACGTAGCATGCTCTGAGTTATGTAATCTAGTGTTGCATAGGAGTTTAAAACTACCAGTGCGGGGAAGAGAAAGCACTAAATGAAATGCCTGTGGAGGACAACAATGAATTAGGTCATCTATTAAATTTTTCATCTCTTGAGTCTGTTCAAGCCCAGCAGCATCAGAAGCAGTATAAGTCTGAGAATTCAGAATCTTAAAATGAGAAAGTAATGGATGAAGAGCCCATTAGGAAACAGATACACAAGGAACTGTATTTATTTCCCCTATTTTTTTTCCCTTTCTGAATGCAGCAGAAGGACTTTTGTTGGCCAAACTGTCCACCTCAGGCTTATCAACCTCCTTGCGTATCAAGATGAATATTAATCATTTGCCAAAAGGAAACTATTTCATACCAGCATGAATGAAAGCATTTGACAAATTCTTGTATAACTCAGAAAGAAGTAAAAGTGATTTTATTTAATATAGTATTAAATCGGACTGCAGGAAAAGTCTCGTCTTAACCCTTCCTCTCTCCCCTTCCACATTGTATGGGTGGTATAATCAAAATTTAAACGACTGTACATGGGCATAGGTCCCTTCCTATTGCTGGAGGTTAGCTGACTCATACCAGCAGAAAGTAAAATCCTTGTGCTTTATAGTAGGTTTGCTAATTTTCAGTGATTTCACCTTGGTTTTAGTGGTTTGAGTTGTTTTTCAGGACACCATTCCACTATTTGATAGCCTAATATATACTGATGATAGGGTGATAAAAATATTCTATTACCTGCCTTCTCTTCCTTCACTTGTCATCATATTGTTCCCTTGTTCAAACTTTTTATCAGCATTTGAAGGGGAGAAATTATTTGTTACACTCTCAGCCTGTTATCATTGCGACGCAGAACAGGGAGAAAAAGGGTTTGTTTCTGGCTTATGATTAAAAGTAAACTAGATGTGTGGTAATTTCTGTCACCTTCATTTAATAGAGTGCCTCTATTTGTATTTCTGTCTATCTGCCACTGGGATGCTTGATGCAGTTTGGGTTGATGCAGACTAGGCGGAGTAGATCTGAGCCGGTGGGGTGAGCAGTGCAAGGCTGAGGAAAGATGCTTGGAAACAGACCACAGATGGGCGAGATAAACAGGATCCCCGGGCTGTGACTGAGGAGGCAGGTCTCTTTAATGGCTCTTAGCAACGCCCCTGCTCTGACCCTCCTCATATGTGAGGAAAATCAAATCAATACACTGTTCTTCAAACCACGATGCTGCAGCAGCAGCAGGGCATTGTGGCAGCCTTCATCTCTTAAATTCATCTTCGCATTTTCAGTGTGCTGATCTCTGGATATCCATCCTTGCATCTCTGCTGAGGAAGACTCTGACTGCATCTTTAATTGGATTGCTCCCATGCACAACCTTCTTCTTATTAGCAAGTATTAGGTAGGCAATTTTAAAGTGCTTTTGGATTTGCAGACAGCTGTAACGTTGATCTGACAACCCTATTGTATTCTCTGTAAACATAGCAGACGCCTCTCTTTAAAACGTACTGTGTTTTAAATCTTGCTTTTCTTCTGCTTTTGTGGTTGGGCAGGGGGGACTGCTGTTTTTTCCTTCCTTTTAAAAAAGATGTTGTAGCTGATTTGTGCTTTTGGAAAAGGATATTCCCTCACTGATCCCTCCCCTGTTCTGTGGAACAGCTATAACCGGTGCCGTACAGTTACTTTCAGTGTTGATGAACATCTGTTCAACTGTCTAACATTTAGGGCAGGCTGCTCACTCTTTTATTCTTTAATTTTCCTGTGCATACTTCAAAGGTGTAGACTGGGACTCTGCCCACTAAGTAAGTTCTACCTTGTTTCCAGAGATGGCTAACAGAGGACCAAGCTATGGCTTAAGCCGAGAAGTTCAGGAAAAGATTGAACAGAAATACGACCCAGAATTAGAGTCTAGGCTGGTGAACTGGATTATTGTACAGTGTGGAGAACAGATAGAGCACCCTCCTCCTGGAAGGCAACATTTTCAGACCTGGTTGATGGATGGAACGGTAAGTGCTTTGTCCAATTACACACTTTCAGTGTTTATACGCACGGTGCCCCTGTCTCCTGTCTTCATTTAGATAAACTGGTCAGAGCTCAAGGTCAGTGCAGAAATATATATCTTAGTATCTGATTCATTTCCTTTTCACCAAGAGTCTTAATCTCAAAAGATAAATTATCCTACTAGTGCACTGGGATCAGTACGATATTAATGATTCTTATGAGTCATGCATGTTTTATATATAAGTATGACTCATTCCTTCAGCATCCTTTCTCATGCAGTTAAATGAGATCGGTTTTAAAACCAGATGTATACTTTTCTCTTTAAGAAATAATCCGTGTTGACAAGGAAAGGCGAAGAGATATAGCAAATCTGAAGGATAGGATTGTGTCATAACTGTCTTCTTGGGAATAATTCTGTAGCTAAAACATTGTATTGCATTGGTTTATTGAACAACAGGCAGATGCTGCTGTTTGCAGTGGCTGTAAAGACTATGCTAATCACTGAATCTCTGCCAAAGTGACTCTAACAACATTTCAATTGACATTGCTTATTTTTTGGCTTGGGCATGAGGCTTCTTCTCTGTCAGTTGTTATATAACCTCTACCAGTGATTGCTTTGTTGTTTCTAGCAGATTAGGATTTATATGGTTAGGCTATTGCTTCAGTTAATGAAAGCTTTAATGCTTTTCTAATACACTTTGATTATTATCAATTCACTTCTTTATTTTTAACTGAAGAAATTATGTCCGTGACAGAAACTGGCTGGGTCAAAAGCATTATGCAGCATCATTTCATGTGCAGAAATTGCCTTCTAGTTTGGTGGCCACTTTCTAATTTTGTTTCTGTCTTTATCTCTCAGCTGTTATGCAAGTTAATAAACAGTTTGCATCCAAAGGGAAATGAGCCTATTGCAAAGATCTCTGAATCAAAAATGGCTTTCAAGCAGATGGAACAAATATCTCAGTTCTTAAAAGCTGCTGAAATCTACGGAGTAAGAACAACAGATATTTTCCAGACAGTGGATTTATGGGAAGGTAAAAATAATAAACTGAAAGTCAGTTTACAGTCTTCATTTTACTTTGCTTTGATGTGCATTTTGTCTAGGCATATTCTCTAATGTAATTATCTTTTGTTGCTGTTTGCCTTACCTCATTACCATGTTCTTCCAGTGCTGCATTATTTCCTCTGAGGGATTTATATTACCCTGAGGGCATAACGGAACCTTTCCAAGCTCATGTGTTATCCAAAACCCCATCACTCTGATAGAAATCCACAGACCTAGTAAAACAACTGTTCTCTCTGCTAATTACTTCAAAGTAAATAGCTCCTAACAAGAATATGGAAAACCCTGATTTTCTGATGACAAAATTTTATTGCAGTTCTAAAATTATAAGCAAAGCTTAAATTGGAGCTAAGAAATGTGTTCCCAGGAGCATATATGCCTCTATGAAGCTTATGAGGGTTCATTTATGACTAGTGAGAAACAAAACTCACTGCTTAACACCATATTAGCTGAGCTTCTCTCTCTAAGGAGACTTTTAAGAGAAGTCACTATGGCAACAGCAAAAAAAATCAGGGTGCTCCTGTGGTTTTACAGTAAGACAGGTGTAGTCTGTCTCCATCCCATGCTCTAAATGGAAACTGCTTGTTCTGTTTGCTGAAAAGCTGAGTCATTTGTGCATTCATGGGGCTGGTTTTGCCCACTTCTGTGGTGGTGCATCCCATCCCAGTGCTCTAACCAAACACACTGTATATCCTGCATCTCCCTGGACAAGGTGGTGCAATGACTGAGCACTCAGAGCAAAGACAGCTGCAGAGTAGTGAAAGGCACATATGAAAGGGTCAAAAATCTTCCACGAGAATCAAACAGTGGAAAGAGGAAAACAATCCACTGAGAAAGCTGGCCAGCATAGTTTGTGTAGGAGTACACACTGAGAGAAAAAAGTGGGGTCTGTTTTCACAGGCAGTCGGGATATGTGGAAGGGATCACCCCTGTGAAGGACAGCTGGAGGAATGAAAGACTAGGGAGCTCTTCATGAATGGGTTAGAGGGAAAGGATATACTGATAGCTGGAGTTACTGGGATCTGTAAAGGTCTCAGGGTGCCAGATTTGCTTGACAAATCTGTACCTTTGGGCACAAGGGCAGGATTGTTTCTTACAGTTCAGTCTTTAGTGTTTCATGCAATCTACCTTTACATGTCTTAAACGAAGGGATTTTCACTGAAGAAGCACCTTCCCACCCATCAGCCTAGCAGGCTGTTGAGAGAGAAGTTCCATCTATCTTGTAAGGGATGATAATGGCTTATTTCAGACATTGTTCTTTGCAGTCTTTTGCAACTCATAATGGCATATGAAAATATGGTACACTGATCCTTATGAGGAAAAGGACTTGCTTTGAAGACATAATGTTCTTAATTATAGTTGCTGTCTTCTAAT
The DNA here is from genome assembly GCF_017639235.1 of Corvus kubaryi. Classification (NCBI taxonomy): domain Eukaryota; kingdom Metazoa; phylum Chordata; class Aves; order Passeriformes; family Corvidae; genus Corvus; species Corvus kubaryi. Next base: position 1,301,515 of record NW_024581112.1, on the reverse strand, counting down.
TTATCTTCCTTTCACTCATCATCTTAACAGATATAAGGTAAAAAGGTAGTAACTTCTTGAGGACAGGAAGTCAAAACACAATTTGCAACCTAGGAGGAAGACGTACAAAGCTTTTCTTCACTGTTATTTTAAGATTTCCCAAAGCTAATCTGTGACTCCTCACTTTCCCACTCCCTTTTCATCCTTCCTGCTGCTCATTTCAGTGCTGGGATGAAACAGTCTGTCTCTCCAGCAGTGAGGCACTGCAAGCTCTTTGTGCCTCACCGTAACTCTGACCTCTGGCATCTGTGCTGCTTCAGGGTTGAATTGTCTGAACAGGGATGCATTAGCTGGGCAAAAAGGACAGTCTCTTTTTCACTATTTTATAATTGCAGCACTCCTATACTTCACATCATAACCTCTTTAGAAAGAGAGATGTTAATGTATGTTTGTAGGGAAAGAAAAGCGTGTGACTGAGAAACAGTTTGTCCCTGGCACTAATTGTTTTCCACGAGCTTTTGCTTTGAAATTCTTAGCAATGATTAATGAAAATATTTTAGGATACGATCTGCTGTTGGCTGTTTCAAACTCACTCAGTCCATCTGTTGCATTTTTCTTCATCCCTGTGGCTCCTTGATCCAGGGAAAGTATCACCTCTCTTTTGGCCCTTTCTTACATAAATGTACTGTGCTGAGCAGCTTTCCCTGATCCACGCCCAAGATATGTTCTCTGCCTTTTACAGATCCCTCCTTGGTATATTTCCAGGCAGGCAAGAGGCAGCTGCACCACTGGGTATTTGTTCAACGTCTACAGAAAAGCTTTTCAGGAATACTCTGCAGAGCAGTTCTTCATCTTTGTATTTGAACTTTCCCCTTTCTGGACCTGGAGAAGAGGTCCTTCCAGATAGGTTTCCCCTAAAGAGACAGGCTTTGCACAAGAAGTGAGCAGAGACCCCTACCTCATTGTTTTAAGAACAGTGCCAAGTTCCTCTACAAGGCTCTGCTATTCAAAGCACACTGCAGAGGACACTGAGATGCAGGAGTGTCATGAGTGTGAGTCCCTGCAGAGAGGCTGAAGCTGTGGGCCAGGTGGGCGGCCCACATGGCTGTCAATAAACAAGTACTGGAGTTAAGGGAAGGCTCTGACTACAATTTGCTGCAATACCAGAGTCAAACCTGGCTTCAGAGAAGGTGTATGATCCCTTCTGTCAGGTGACTGCACTGGAAATTTAAAATTTTTCCCTGTATTTTTTTTTTTATTCTGACCATCAAGGCCCTTGTATCCTTTGCTGGAAGAGGGCAAGTGACACAAGACCACTTGGATTCAGGTCTTCCCTCACCCACAGCACTCCTCATATGCAGCAAGGAGTCTCTGCAGAGCAGAGCCATGGCCATGGTTTTGTTTTGTCACGTGTCATTCAGCTCCCACTCACTCAGTTTTTCCCCTGCAGCAGCTCCCACTCATCACTGACAAATAAAGCAGAGCTGAGCACAGAGCGTGGGGGGGGGGGGCTGCCAGATGGCTCTGCAAGGCTGATCATCATATTTCACTGCCTGTCTTTTGTTCCTTTTGCTTTTTTCTTCGCTTGTCGTCATTATTCAGCTGATTCACTTTTAAATCCTTCTCCACATCCCTTTTCATCCCAGGCAGTCACTGCACTCCTGTTATATGGGAGGCATCCCAAGGACGTTGTCTGTGGCATCTGTTACAGCATATGGTACATCTGCTGCTCCGGGGAGCTCTGAGGGTCCCTGCCTCGTGCTCCTCCGTGTGCGCCTGTGGACGTGCGCGTGGGGGATGTCAGCTCTGCAGCCGCCCTCCCAAGCAAGGACCCTGTCTGATGCAGTTTGCCTTCAATACAGTTTGCCTTCAATACAGTAAAATACATCAGTTCTGGATGGCTGACAATTTATTTTCTGAGGAAATGGTCCCCTGCAGATAGGATTTTTATAAACTTTAGTAGTCTGTATGACAGGCACAGTTGGAAGCTGATGTTTTCAGCTTCAGGGTGCTGTCCTCACCTCAGCCACTGTGATACAGAGCCCTGGACTGCATCTGCCTGTAATCAGGGTGATGCACCACAAACACAGAGTGTGCACTGTTCCCTTCCCACTACACTCCAGCTCATCTACAGTGATGTTCATTAATATTGGTCCACCGAATTCTGTTTTCATCATGTCTCTGGTATCTCCTTTTTTCTGAATTGCTTGTTTTCACATGTGAAGAACCAGAATCAGATCAATTAACTAGATACATTGCTTTAGGGAAGAGGAAGAACTGGAATGAAAGAGGGGACGTAAGTCATAGAAATGCTCATGGAAGGATTTCATAAGGGAGAAGCAAAAGGCAGATTTCCAGTAACTTACCACTTCACACAATTGGAAATACCTGCTGCAACTTATTTTTGCTAGAAAGTATTCCAAAAGGTAGCATGTCTGGACTGGGTAATGAGTTATGTAACTTATATTTGGCTAAAGATGAGACAAGCCCTGACTTTTTGAGCTGAGGGATGGAGTAAGGTAGCATAGGGAGAACGTGCAAAAATAGTAGACCAAATGGGAAAAATTAAAGGTATGAAACTGAATAGCATCGTAGTAAGTAGGAGAGATTAGAGAGGTGCTTTGATGTTTAATTTGGGAAGGACTGATAGAAGCTATCAGTGCAGGAGCTCCCAGAACTGCTGTGAGCTCTATTAGCACAGGAATCAAACTTACTCTGAACAAACTGAGACACAGCACTGTTATTTAACACACTATTCTCCTTCAGCCACATTTCACTGAGTGTATTACCATTATTTGTATACCAAAGTAATCTCTCCTTAGGAGAAAATTTTGTCAAATGGATTCTGTAGACTTAAAATGGCATGAGGGAAGGCATTAAAATAATCAAAGGCCTGGAAACCTAGAAATGTCTGAAAAATTAAGTTTTGCTTTAACTCTATCCCTTTGTTGACTTTTAATAAGCTCTTGCATGTCAGTACTTTCATTTCAGCAATGGTAAAATAGCATTTATAATTCTATTAATGCACATCTTCAGGGACCTGAGGGAGTTAGTTAATACATCAGATAAAACTGCTTTTCAGTGTGCCAAGCTATTTGTTGTGCAAGGATTTCCTATATTAATTTCACTGTCTGGCCTTCTAGGGAAGGACATGGCAGCAGTGCAGAGAACCTTAATGGCTTTGGGCAGTTTGGCGGTCACCAAGGATGACGGCTGCTACAAGGGAGATCCATCCTGGTTCCACAGGTAAAGTCCAGAGCACAGCTGCTCAGAGCTGTCTTCCCTGGGAAGCTGGTAATATCATCTGCCTTTAGGCTTTAAGGAAATTTATTGGGAAAGGAAGGGAAGAATATTTCCCAAGTTTCCTTGTAATAGGGAGGTTTTTCTCTCTGGAGGTTAGAGAAGGGAAGCAGGAAAAGTACACATTTGTCATCAGATTTGCTCTCTCACATCAGACAGCAGACAGAAAGACTAATGAAGACAAGGCTGTTATGGTTGTCTGTGAGCCCCTATGTAGTGACCCCCTTACTGAGCAAAGAGAAGGCATGAAATCTCTTTCCTTTTTTTATCAAACCAAAAATGATTTAATTTCCTAGGCTTCTTTATTCTTGGGGAGCACCACCTATCTGTGAAGAATTCTCTGTCTTGGCAAAGCTGTTTATTTGTTCTGAAATTCCATTTGTTTTGGCTCAGGAGGCTGTAAAGCAGGGACAGGAAGAAAAGGAAATCCTCCCACAGTTACTCTCCTGCCCCACAGGCATATTATTGACATGACTTTCTGCCTTCCAAGAGTATTTCTTACACAGAAATGTCGAAGACAGCTTAGCAAAAAGAGTGCTGACTGCTTGTCTTTTCTTTCCTTGAATTTTCTGATGTCTAGGTGAGGCTCAGCAAAAATAAAGCAAACTTCACTTTGCTTGTCTTAAGCCCTGAGCTGGTTAAACTGAATCTGAGATTTGAATTTTAGGTGAATAAATGCAAACTCCTTGTTTATATGAAATCAGGTTACATTAACTTAATACACTGCACAAATAGATTTATGTTTATGGAATATAATTACATTTAAAATTGATTTCAAATCCAGTTACATTCTTTAATATAAACCAGACATGAAATCACTATGACCCAGACAGACTTATTTGTTTTATGTAACTAAAACAAAGTCCCACATGGAAAAATTAATTTTCATCTGGACTCTTAATTGTGGGTGGGAACAGTTTTTGTTGGCATGGATGAAGATGTGATCACGTCCCTTCTCCTCTAGCTGTCTGTCCAGCCCGTACTGCTTGGATAGCCAATCCGTAGCTATTGCAATCCCTGTGAATCCATGTTATAGCCACTGCCTTAAGGAAAGCTGGTGTTACAGCATGTTGCCAGTCAGAAGCTGCTTTCTGAGTAGCTTCCCTATCCCTTCAGGCAGACCAAGCCCCCTCTCTGCCACCAAGTGTTACTCATAAATCAGGGCTTTCAGGCTGATTCTTAATCGCCTTAAGTTAAATTGAGAGACCAATATCAAATGGCATAAGAGTATCTGTGCAGGGATCTACAGTGATTAGGATAATGCCACACTTGAGCTAAGCCATTTAACTTTCCATTGCCAGTGTCTCACATACCCAGTGCCATCAGACTGATCCCCCCTTCTTTCCACGCCCTAGCAAGGTTCATGGATCCATAGCTGTTCGTTATCCTGTAGCTTGGCAAACACAAACACTGGTGTGAAGTTGGCACAAAAAGCTGACAGATCTGGTGTGCTCAGTTTTAAGTAAGAATGATGCCAGACAGACCAAACAGAATTTGACATAGTGTTAGACATGAGTAGACTTGCCTTCACCTCTTTTCTTACTCTCAGTTAAGGCCATTTCCACCCACCTAAAAACAAATCTTGTACATGTTATCTGTAAGACCATCATATACTAAACATGGTGCTTATGATGGTAAAAATAACACTATATGATCCAAGCTATATATGTAATACATTTTTATTCATATATCCAGGCTACCCTTTAGTCTTGCCTTTTATTTCTTCTTTGCAGGTCTCAGTTTTTCTCTTGTTAAATTACTTTCTGACTCTCTGTGGAACTACTCATCAACATAGCTAAACATTCTAGAAGGAAAAAGAAAAGAACAGTAGAATGCTCTCCTGGTTTTTTTTTAGTTAAAATAGAGGCAGACACAGTGAACCTGAGATTTAATTAGGTAATAGGAGTAGTTCTAAAAACATCCTCTCCTAGAGATTCTGGCAGTAGTTTGGTGCCTGTGTAAGTATTCTGGAAAATAAATTAAGCAGCGGTGAGAGGGGCCTGCTTTCTGAAGCACCACAGTTCTGTGTGCTTCCCCCAAAAGAGTGAGCTTTCTGGCAAGAGCTGTGGGATCTGAAAGCCTGTGATGGGCCTCTATAAGCCCTCTTACTAGTCTATACTTCACCACTTGACTCATTCTGAAAAATGACTGGTCAGTCCTGGTGTCCTGTGGATCTCTCTCGTGCTTCTGCTTTGCTGGGCTGTCACGTGGACATGGGTTTGTCTCCTGCACTGTCCTGAACACCTTGAGCCTAGCAGAGAGTTTAAGTGCTTTTTTGGACTTGAGCCAGGGTTCTCAGCAGGATATGACCCTCACAGAGAGGATCGTGTTGATGGTTTTCAATCACAGCAGGTACCTAATCTAGTATTCTCATCTAGTGGTGGGGTGGGGAAGAAAAGGGGAACTGTAACTTGATGCCATATTGCAGTGTAACCTGTAACCTGATCACAGGACAAACAGACACAGCAGGGAAATAGATTCTACCTGTATGGGAGTAGGGTCTGGTAGATGGAGAGCCTCCCTCAGTCTGGGGCTCTGCCAGTTCATATGGCTCGTTTGATGGCAACAGACTGATCCTTCTCCATTGTAAATTGCTTGTTTTCCCACCTAGTATAAATGAAAGATGAATCCAAGCTGAACAGTTTCTTGTGAGGCAGCAAAGTGCAAACTTTTGTCCTTCTTAGCTGCCACTTTGGCCTTCAGTGCTATTTTCAGGGAGAAAAAGACTCCTTTTATGCTCCAACAAAGGTTCATTGATCCAAAGGGCTTTTGAGACCAGAGACACTGAACAAAAATGGTCAGTATGTTTTGACAGAAGATAAAGGACTGTCATATAGTTAAGACACAGGTGCAAAGGGCAAAGTCTACTGCTTAGGAGGTGAGAGATCTTGAAATGGAAACAAAGCAAGTGTTCTGTCCTGCAGACAACCAGTGTCCGCTCTGCAAAAATGAGCAAGTTCCTTCTCTGACCCTTTGTTGCTCTGGGTACACTAAGCTTTTATTTACTCCGAGTTAAATTATACCAATTTGTACTGTTGCTCTGGATGGGTATCAACTTGTAGTATACCACAAGTAAGTGTCTCATTGATCAGATCCCATGAACTACAGATGTTAAGAGATACAGGGCTCAACACAAATTAACCCTATTTTGTGTTTTATATACAGCACTGCATAAACATTTTACCTGTCACAGCTGCTGGGGAAGTCCCTTGGGGTTCTGGAATAACGGGGACAGTGAAAGTATAAAGTGTTGTATGTTTGACTAGAGCATTACTTCTATCTGCAGGAAAGCAATTAGCTCGGCCAGTACTATCCAGCACATGGGATGGTGCACATGACATATTGCATTACAAGGGACATGAGCCAATTTCAGATTGATTTTCATGATCCCTGTATGATTTCATGATCACACACAGAATGATGGTATGTATGTATTTTGCTCTTTTTTCGTGCATCTGGACAGGAAAGCACAGCAGAATCGACGAGGATTTTCAGAGGAGCAGCTTCGGCAGGGACAGAACGTAATAGGCCTTCAGATGGGCAGCAACAAAGGAGCATCACAGTCGGGTATGACAGGCTATGGGATGCCAAGGCAGATTATCTAAAAGCATCTCTGTCTGTGGAGAAAACACTCTTTCTGCAGCATGGTCTGTTAAGGAAAAAAAAAAAAGAAAAAGAAAAAAATGCTTATTAGTTCCCTTTCTGCCTGGTTTTTAATAGTTAGTGCTCTCTGAGGTTTGAGGTATTTTTGGTTTGGTTTGTTTTCTTTGCAGCTGCAAGAGTTCGTCTAGGAACTTGGGTTTTTGTGGTGGTGTGTGTCAGTTCACAGCACGTGTGCACTGCTGCCGCCTACTTTTCACTTCTGAACTATGCAAAGACAATTATTCTGTATTAATTTATTTACAAAGTGTTATCTTCCATATTTGTCTCACACTGCACTTGTATTTCAACCAGTAACCTCGTTCTTCAATTCAGTGATGATATTGTTTGACTTAAGAATAAAGACAAATTAAAGACACCTCAAAGACTCGTTATTTAAAGGAGGTAAAAGCCGAAAGCAACAACCATATGGTGCAGTGCAGAGGAGTTAAATATTTTCAATGGTCAATGTTTTATCTCTAACCCAGAGCCCTCTCTGAGTGACTCCCTGCTATAGTGTTTACAGTCTGTGTTACATGTTCAATTTAGTGTTTGTGTAAAGGCGCACCCAAAGTATTTTCCTAAAAAGAAGAAAATATTTATTATCCACAGAGTCTGATTCATGTAGTCCCTTCCAATTTAGCTCCGATTTTTCTTGACCTGGTGTGCTGGGTCATCTGCAGCCCACAAACTCGCAGATCGAGCTAAAATCAGTTTTATAGGGAAAGCAAAAGCTGTGTGGGAAAACAAAGCAAAATAAGGAATTAATTCACTATTTCCCATTGGCAGGCAGGCATTTAGCCACTTCCTGGAAAGCATGGCCTCAGCATGCTTGATGATTACTTGTCACCACAGTTACTCCCTTCCTCATCTTCCCTGAGCCTTTGCTGCTGACCATAACACAATATGTATGGGATATCCCTTTAGCCAGGTGGGGTCAGCTGTCCCAGCTGTGCCTCTCCCAGCTTCTTGCCCACTCCCAGCTGCGGGGACAGAATGAGAAAGAGAAAAGACCTTGGCACAGTGCAGGCAGTTTAGCAGTAGCCACTACTGGTGAGTTACCAACTTCTTTAGTCCCCAGTCCAAAGCACAGCACGCTACAGGCTCCATCCCAGCCAGACTCAGCACACCCAGCAGCAGGTGAGTCTCCAAGCTTGGGGAATTCTCCACTGTGAATGAACAGTCTGTCAGACAGAGGTGAGAACAGGCTTCATCTTGTGATAGTTGATACTATACCAAGCAAAGCACAAAGCAAGGCGCATTTTAAATGCACATCAAGAAACAGAACAAAAGTAGCAGAATGCTTCTCACCTGAAAAATACCCACAGTTCAAATTCAAATAATTTGTTTGTTCACCTGTGAAGGGCTGTAGATGTGGCTGGTGGTTCATTTGGAGACAGGTTGCTGGGCTGTCAATAGAAGAAGTGGCTGACACAGTCACCTGGCCACCAAAGCTTGCCAGAGCATTCTCTGAGTACTTGACTTGCCAGTCAGCACAGCTGCCTTGGGGCTGTGCCCCACATACACTTGAGGGGTGCACACTATTTTCTCTGCCGGTTTCCTTGCTATTGACTGTCTGCTGGCTTCTCTCACAAAGCCCATTCACTTCTTCCCTGTAGGTTTACGGACGGTCGGAGACGAGAGATCTCTATAGGCAGATCTTTGAACATGCGGTTTATTGCAAAGGGCGTGGGTACAGGGGCACTGCTCAGAGCTGCCAGACTCAGCTCTGAGCAGGCCCAAGAGAGCAAGAGAGTAAGCGGGTGAGAGAGAGAGAGAGAGTGTAAGAGCAAGGAGAGTGAAGAAGAAGTAGTAAGAGTAAGAGCAAGAGTGTCTGAAGTCCTGGTTACAATACAATAAATCATCTTCTGTACTGAATATTCTAATTGTCACTAACCAATCTAATACAAGATACAAATCCTATAGCATTTACATACAGCCTATAAGAGTTCTTATATTACCATAGAGTGTTACATCTTAACTTCTAAAAACTACTCTTTGGACCCCTTCTGCTGAGCTAGTAGGGTCTGCTCTGACCCTTGGACCTGCCTGCAAGCAGAGGGTATTGTTCCATCAAGAGGGGATTACCTTCAGTCGGCCATACCATTGTTTTCCAGTTGTTCAGTAACTAAGACTTGGTATTTCAAAAGTGGCTTTCATTTCGATGTTGCCTGTAGTTTTCATATTCCCAAAATCTTTTGTCAGGCAATCATATTTATAAGGCTTTCCTGTTTCATCTTCCCCAACACTTCCCCACAAGCAAGAGGGAAGGGAAACATGATAATTTAATTCTGTGGGCTCTTTGGTGTTTTTTCTTTTTAATTCATGACAGTCTTCCAAGAAAGCCTGAAAACGTAGTATCTAGACAGGTAGCAAACAAAGATTAATCTGTTCTGACAGCTCTCTGAGTGCCTACATCCATAGATAGGGTGATTTCTGTCTGGCTCTGAACCCAGTGACACGTGCTGACAGCTGGTTGTTTACTAAGTAGCCCTAGGGCCAGCCACACACAGGTTTGTGTGGCTTCAAAAATTTCTACCACTGAGTAAACTGAAGGGATGGTTTCTTCAGCTCATGGGAAGCTCTATCTTCCCTGTCAGGAGAAGAGAATAACATCTCCCCACTGCAGCCAAGCACTGCAGAGAAAGTGATGTGAAGGTCACATTATGTTGTTGGGGCTGAGTGGATCTATAGTAGCTGCCCTGAAAAGGTCCTGTTCCCACTTATACCTCCTCTACAGGGCATCTTGGCTCCTCCACTGTCCTACTGTCAAACAGGGGTTTGTGTTTACTACCTGTTCAGGGCTATTCTTCTGTTACTTAGGTAAATTAGTTCAGCAGAGGAGCAGATGACCACTCCAGATGGTGCCATCTCAGGTAGGGGAGCTCACCTTTCAGCTGTGGTAGGGCAGCAGCACAGTGAAAAGTATAGTACCTAACTTCCCCCTAGCCATGACATTAAGTGTAGCATGAAGAAAATAGCAGGTTTTCTTACTAAAACCAAATCAGCTGGTTAAAGAAATCTGGGCTGATGGCAAGACAAATGCCTGGCAGCAGAAAGTTCACCTTGGTGAATGTGGACAGCAGCCACCTTCCTCTAATAGAAACTAGAAAGTCATAGCCACAGCAGGTGAAATGGCTGGATGGGAGGAGCTGGAAGAACTGCCTTGCAGGTAGGTAAGAGGCCTGAGAGGTCCCAGCCTGACCCTCTGCCCCACACCACTCCCACAGGGGACACAGCCTGCAGGATCCATCCTGAACTTGGTGACCTCAGCCTCCTCTCTCTGGCTGCAGAATTTTCATTCCATTTTCCATTCATATGTCCGCTCTGAAAACACAATTTTGAAAAGCTGCATGACAATTAAGTTCCCAGGGTATGTTGCTTTCTCTGATGCTAACAGCCTCATTGAAGTTATAGAAAACCTTGTGTGCTTGCACATTAAAAAAGAAAAAAAAAAGAGTAAAGAAAAGAAATGTAACCAACTATAGGGGAAAATAGCTAAGTGCTCCAGGAAAGAAAATCTATACCATGTAGCTCCAGACACAGGACTTGGTTGGTGTGGGAACAATGGCCAAAAATACTGATTCCCCAGGACCTTATTTCCTTATTCCCCAGCAACCCATCCCCAAGATCATAACATACTATTTCATTACCTTAATCCATCAAACTAATCTAGCTGTTAATGTCTGGCAGTTGATGCTGCAAAGTATACTGTATTCTGGGAGTCAGCTTTATCCTTTCATATCCCCGTATGATAGATACAGAAATATTAATGTTATTGTTAATTAAATGTTAATATGCTCTGGCCTACCAATATTCTTCTATTAAAATATCCTTATTACTAAGTTTACAAACATCCTAAGCTAAGAAGTAAATTGATATAGTACCATGCCAGTTGTAACCAAGTTAGCAGAAAACATCATCACTTCTCTTATATGAGCCATAAGCCACTGTAAATTTGCTTCTACTGCATCAAAAGCACTTATGCACATCTCCCAGAAGGCTAATTAATTTCTGTGACAACCTTCTGCATTGTTACTAGTTAAAAGCCTTGATATACATTAGAATAAATACATACAGGAGCTTTGAATACTGAGGGGCAGAGTGTGTGTTTGGGAGGAGGAGTTTATGTGTTTCCTCTCCTAGCTCTCTAATGCTTAGGGGAGGGTTTCTTCTGCAGATGATGAACAGCATCTCCCTGAAGGCTTTGGACTCAGTCTGACAGCAAGGACGAGCTAAGACAAGATCTCCCACATCCTGCTTATAATCCTGTTCGAAGTCTGGCTGTAACTTGATGAGCTATCCCAGCTTAAAAATAGAATAGAATAGAATAGAATAGAATAGAGTAGAATAGAATATTTTTGTGATAAAGTGCTTTAAATATCATAATACCATCCCCCTTCAACAGCTGTACCAGATAAGCCCCATCAGAGCGGGCTGTACCAGAAAAGCCTTGAACATTGTCACCCTTGAGCTTCAGTTTGCCATACTTGTAGACAAATAAATTATATTTATCTGCCTTTATAGAGGTTTTGAGACTGTGAGCTCATTATGCACAATTGCTAAATAACTTCTTAACATTAAGTTGGCATCTAATGGCCTTCTGAAAGGATGCTCAACAGCTGTGTGAGGGGGGAAGAACTACACACATGAGAATGGGATGCAAGTTTATCTCCATGTATAAGAAGAGCAGAAAGAAAATACAGTGAACAAAAAGTCAGTATTAAGTTCAGCCAGTTCAATTAAGTTGGAGTTTGAGGACTGTCAGGCTAACATAACAAGATGTGTTTAAAATAAAAACCGATGAGGGTGAATGGCATGAAGAGGCTTCGCTCTCCAGTAAATTAGCCCGTACCATCACTTTCTAAGATGCCTGTGCTAAACAGCATCTCCCACACTCCGCAGGGATGAGAGGAGAAGGAAGGTGCTCCTGGCAGCAATGGGCACCAGCAGCCCTGTCCCTTTCACCTGGGAGCTGTCTGTGTGGGCTGTTCACAGGCATTCAGACCAAGCTGTCTTGTTTTCTGACTTCTTAGGCCAAAGCAGAGCCCGCAAGGAGCAAGGATAAGGACTCAGGACATAAGAGTTTCATTTCCATGTCTGTAATTGAATGCATTTGGCTGCATTGTTGTTACCTCCATTCCTCTAATGGGAAATACTAACAATAGTGATGGTTTGAACAGTTCAGACATTAATAGCATCACTGATATGCTAATGTCTCCTGACTGAAAATAAGCTTTAAGTGTGTTGAGAAGGGAAGCGAGCACCTTTAGAGGACAGAAATTCAGCCATTTACTCTTAAGCCTGTTCTGTGACTGCCAGTGTAGTTCCTGAGCAAGGGAGTGAGGGGTTACCAAGGCTGCAGATAAGCCTGTGTACACAGACCTTCCTACAGCTATTTTGTCTTCCATAAACTTTAAAAGAAAGATAAAAGCTGATAGTTTTAATGCATGGATGAGCTACCAAAGGAAACAAAATGCAACACCCGAAATTTAAGGCTGTCACAAAACAGACAGAGTAATAGGCAATTTTGTCAGCATGAGTTTTGCACACAGTATGCTCTTAGCTGGAAACAAACTGTTTTCCTCTTCCGTGGGGCTTGCTGTCCCGCAGAAAAGGCAGGCAAGAAGACACCACAAGCCACTAGCAGGAAAACACTCAGAGGCAGCCACTACTCCCCCACCCTAACAAATCAATGTATCTATTTTAACTTTGCTGAGGTTGTTCTGCCCACATGAATCTCTGAAATAAAACCACCACAGTTCTGTGACTAAGGTTGAGCAGTACAAAACCATGAGATAAAATGGCACAGGGGGACAAAAAAAAAAATTAACTGTTACTATAGAGGGAAAATGACCACCTTGGATGGAAGGAAGTTTTTCTGGTTTTACCTGCATTGTTTGTACTACCACACAGTGCGTGCTGGTGTGACATTCAAGTGAAGTTATAACGCCATTCCTCAGATGTAGAAATAGATTTGTCTGTAGTCCTATTTGATTTATAGGGGAAATTAGAGAGGTGACCTTTCTCCTTAATGAAATTTCTGTTAAAGGGCTTACTTTGGTAGAAAGGTTACTCTGTTATTGGGCAGAAGTAAATCTTACGCTCCAGTGAGTCAGTGCTCTGCAGACCATGTGGCAGCTTCAAAGATTATGTCTAGGTTCAGAAGAAGTGATGTCCAGAAACGCAGGAGAGAGTTCTACTTTCCTGAGATCTGCAGGGCCCAGCCTGCTGGCGAGGGGAGAGGCAGTGCTAGAGGGAAGGAGCAGGCAGCCCCAGGCATGTGGCTTTCAGGGGCTGGAAGCAGCATGTGTCTGAGATGGGCTGGTGACTGCTGTTGCCTAGAATCAAAGACAAAAACTTTCCAAATGACATTAAGAGTGATAATATAAAGAGCAGGTCTTTAATGCAAGCTTTCAGGCGCACAAATATGGCTCTGTGCATGTGTACAATTGATTTACTATGAAATTTATAAGGTTACTTAATCAGTGTATCTAGCAGATACATCCAATAAGAGACCAGTTGCCCCAGCAACCCACCCTTGGAGTTGTTCCAGGGACTTCTTTGCCCTTTTTCTTGTTATATCTTCTAAGTTCTAGTGCAAAACAGTGTCCTTGTTAGAATTCCTCTTCTTGAAAATAAGACTAAACAGAATTTCAGGAATGTTAGAAAGGGTTAGCTTCTTGTTCTAAAATGTAAGAGAAAGGGCAGGAAAAGTACTAGAAGCTATATAACTATGTATTAACGGTCTACAAAACTACAAGTATAGGAAAAATATATAAAAAGCAAAAATCTTCAGGCATCACTGCTGGGTACTTCCAAACTGAATTTTAAGAAAAGGTATTCATTGTCATCTTGTCAGCAAAGATGTGAGGTGGATGAAAGCTTTTTTGTTAGCACAAAAATCAACTAAATGCTCTGTTTCTCTCATTTCTTGTCAAGTCATGGAAAGGCCAGCAAAAATGAACAGGGTTTGTTTTTAGAAGCAGGTTTTGCATTAGTGTCATTATGAGTCAATGCTTCATTCTAAGTTTCTTTGTATTAGCTCCCACACATAATGTAAATGTAAGGATAACTCTGCTGCTTCCAGCTCCTTCCAGCACACAGCCCAAGGGTTGTTTTGACCAGGTTCTCAAATGTGCTGGAGTGCTTGCACCCATAGATATGCCCCAGCACTCCCAGGGCTGCTGAGCACTGGACGTGGTCTTTGTTGGTGTGGCTCTTGGTAAAAGGGGACAAAACCCCTTCCTCATCTTCAGGAAAAGTCACATAAATTCAGGTCTGGCTTTAAAGCTCTGGGATACCATGGCAACATAAGTTTTCCAAGAGAATAGAGAAACCTTTTGATTCAAGGAGGAAAAATCAATAATTCAGGCAGCAGTTTGGAAGGTGCAAGTGGGATATCAAGGGAAATCAATATGCATTTGCCAGGAATGTTCATCATCTGGCATTCTTAAAAATACCTTTTCCCCAGATCTGCCACAACAGCTCTGCCAGTGGTGTTAAATCAAAGCAGTATTTCTTAGATTCCCCTACGCCAGAAGTGTATTTCAGAATATGGATAATGGTTGGACTCAGTTAAAATTCTCAATATTGTGGTCTTTTCCAACTTAAATGATTGTATGATTCTGTGAAGATGAGCTACAGCTCGGTCCCTAAGCAAGTAGCAGCAGGAGACAGTTTTGCTACTGAAAATCGAGAGCTTGAGCTGTAGCCAGGTGAATTTGGTAGCTAGAGGCCATGAAGGAACTGCAGTGAAAGTTCCAGGCCTTCCCTGAAGAGAGAGAAGGTGAGGTAAACAACACCCATGCCCGTGTGTAAGCTGAAGTAAACGTTGTGGGAGATTTTGCTATGAGGGAGCGTCCCTAAAAGGGCTCAGCGGGGGCAAGCGCTGCTGGGACTGCAGCAAAGCAGCTGCTAATCCTCCCTGGCTGTTTGTACCTAAGCGTGTTTTTTATTGAATGTGGATGAAGCTGTTGTTAACCAGGGCCAGCGTGGCCACAGCTGAAGGTGAGCCCTGTAGGCGGCTGTGTGAAGTGTCTGTGTCCCAAGGGCAGGAGCTGCCTGGGGGCAGGAGCCGGCTCCCTTGGGAGAGCCTCGCCCACACAGATGTGCTGGCTGCCACCATGAAGGTCCATGCAGTGAGTTTTAGGAAACAGATCCACAGCTTCTCAGTACTGGGAATTTTATTTCAGGCTCCTATGCAGTTCAGTTTCATTCTCTACCTTTTTTCTTGGAGATCTTCTCTTTAGGACTTCTTACTGCAACTAAAAAGCCTTTCTGCTCAGGTCTTGAAAGAGATCCACTAAAATCATACTGTTTTGTGAGAAATTTACTTGGCTCTTGAGGTCTTGCTTAAAAGCACAAGTCTTCATTTTGTGCTGTGACATGTTTAATTATGTAAATCCTTCCCCCAGAAGCATTGCCATAATATGAGCTGGATTATGAGGTGCCAAATACAATGGCTAGAACAGAGATTTTTTTTTTTTTTTTTTTTTTTGTGGTGGTGGTGGGGAGGGGTATGCATTAATAAGTCAAGCTTTTCCATAACCTTTCAAGAAAGAATATGAAGAGAAGTATTATGTGAAAGTGGTTGTTGTGGTTTGTTTCTATGTTTTCTGGATGTGAGACACCTGTAACCCATTGAATCAAAGTAAGTAGAAAAAAAGAGAGTGATGCTTTTACGGTAATTTGCTATTTTCCTTTTTTTTTCCTTTTCTTTATTACTTCTGTCGTTTTCACTTTCTTTCTTTATACTTGGTGTAGGATGAGAATCAAAAGCAAAATTAGTGTTTACAGCCTCTGTGTTCTGTAAAATGAATCCATGAATGATTAAACAGTTTTTGTGCTGCTTGCTTTTTAAGTGGGAGTTGTGAAATAAAGGAAGCCATAGTACTGCCATGTCACTGAAGCAGGCTGCATGAGTGTACCTCACTCTGGCAGAATATGTTCTCTATTTAAAATGCCTGTCTCCATGTAATATGATGAGTCCCTTAAGAACTACCTTCTGCAGTTGCTCTGTGAATTGCATTCCTACTGGAGTCAAGTACATCCAGGCAAATTGGATTATTAGCTGGAGATAAATGGGCCCAGGGAGCACTTAACTGCAGGAGCAATGATGCTCTTGCCCTTTAGCTAAGTATAAATGCTGGCTCTTACAAAAGCAGGAGGGATAGAGGAAGGAGGTTTTAGTCCTGAACATTGTCTTCTTCCTTTAAGAGGCTCTGTGCTAGCTATAATGGGATGAATCATAAACCTTAACATTCATCTAGAATGAATCTTTAGTTTTGAACACAATAAATTTCAGAAAATGTTATGTTCTTTATAGTGGTTTTGAAATAAAAGGGTCATTTTAGCTTTGTGTTTAGGAGAATCTCCTTAAAATGATAGTTTAATTGTACTGTAGGTATAACAGTTGTGATTAAGGCCAGCAGAGAACAGTTAGCATGCTTTAAACTTCAAAACCTTGCAGTGATATTTTTAGAGTATCAGAATATGCAGGATGGAAACATCTGGATTTATTTGTTTGCTTGCTGTGTCATGGTGGTGAGATGTGAGCCCCTACAGAGTGCCATGTGGTCAGCAAAGTCTGCAGGGAACTGAACTGCAGTGGCTGGCCTAGGTGGGGGGTGATGAATATAACACCCACTAATGGGCAGAGAAAACAAGAGAGGGGCTTTTTGTTGGTGGTGGGTTTTTTATTATTCCTGAGCACTTTATTTAACTCTGAAAAGGGGAGCAGATGCAGTCTGATAGCAAATAAAAACTAAATATAAACATTTCCTACCTGCTGCTAACCTGCCTGTTTTATACATGTGGCAAGTCATTAGGAAAAAAATGCAAATTAGAAAGAAGAATAGATGGTTTTAAAGCTGTCTTTTCTGTGAGCAGACTTGAAATAACCCATGAAATACAGGAAAAGATAACCCATAAAACACAGGAAAATGTGGACAGAATAAAGTAAGTTCTTGGGGAAAAAAGACTACAGTGGAGGGTAACCAGCTGTTCCTTTAGAAAAAAGGAGTATCTCCCTCATTTGGGAGAAGAGGGAGATGAATTACCTCTACGAATGGAAACACAAACCAGTCACATTTAATGTCATCAATACCACCCCTTCTGTCATCAAAGGTCACCAAGGGGCCTTGAATTTTAGTTGTTCCTTTGGTCGATGTTTGTATAGGCTCAGTTTAGGCTTCTAATTTAAATCTATATATAGCAAGTGAAGGTGGAAGTCCTGTCATCTTGGCTGGGAATGAGGGAAGGCGGAACTTTATTCACATTAGTGGGAAGTTGTTCATAGCGCGGACCAGTAATGTGCATTGCTTAAAGAGAACTGGCATTTGCTTGTTTACTTGGCTGTCTTAAAGTAAGACTGAATGCGCAGCAAAACGCACATGCTCTCTCCAGATCCTCCCGTCTGTGCAGGCAGAGCTGCTGCGCTGGGAAAAACTGTTCCTATGTCCAGCAGGAGCTACTCAAAGAACAAGAAATTAAAGACAGCGCTCTGACTAAGGTGTTTGTATTCCAGTATAGATGGGTGTCTATTCATCAAAAGGCAACTAGGACCTCCAAAAGAATATTTTTTAAAAATTTAGTTTTTAAGAACACTATTTTTCTCTTTGGAGCAAGAAAAACTAACTCCAAAAATAGTTCTATAAAGAACATTTCTTATGAGCTGGATGCTTGTAACTATACTTTGTCCTTTGAGATGGAGGATTTGGCTATTGCCATTTGCCCAGTGTTTTACAGAATGAATCATGTTTCCTCCCTTAGGATTCATTACAAATGCAAAGCACTTCTGAGACTTATTATTGTGTCTGGGAGCTCTTTGTAATCATCATGAGGTGGGATGCATTGAAAATGCAGGGTATTATGAAGACTCATTGAAAAATACAATTTCTATAACTAATTTGAAATCGTGTACATACAGTCATGTGTCATGTCCTCACCTCCTCACGTCCACCCCCAAAGGGAAATTGGAGTTAAATATATTCTTTAAAATGTTATGAGAAAAAGGTTTGAGTAATGATGAGGCTGAGGCAAGCGAAGGGATTTGATGTCTTGAACAGGATCCCAACTATGTGATGGGTTCGGTGTGTAATAAATACTCTGGAGGAGAAATATGGACAGCCCTGCATGTCTCTTGCAAAACTGAGAGCAAATAGAAGCTCATGAGGCTGCATGAAATCCTGAGCTATGTGGGGAGGGGTCCAAGTTGTCCTTACAGAAGCGTAGGCATTTTTTGTCATGTTTATATTGTTTTGTGGCCATGACAGTAAAAAAGGTGGCACTTCCAGCATCTCAGATGATCCTAAATTAGCTCTCTCCTCCTTTTGACTCATCAAGACACCATGGGGGATTCATCAGGCCTGTCAAAATAAATCCACTACAAGTCTGGACAGGCAAAAGGTAGGTAGGTAGCCAACATGGAAGTGGATATAGGGAGCTCCCTGGGTCTGAAGGTCAAGAGACACAGACATTCAGCACTACTGTGTTACATGGAGGAAGTACAGTCTTTGCAGGTTCTGACATTACTGTACACAAAGGATTTAGTGTGGGGATCTTATCCCATGCTTTCCAGACAACAAAGGATACTGAAATTTCGCTGCAGTAGGCAGGTGCATTTATGTGACCAGCTGTCCTTACTAGGCACTGTATTTGTACATGTGTGATCAGCTTGTGTGCTGTGTGCTCCTTAAATAAATCTCAGGTGGCTCGGCCGATTTGGCAAATTGCTGATCAGACTGATTTCCCCAATGATCTTGATTAGCTTCATTTTATCTTTTACAAAGTGATTGGCTCTAACACTGGGAGAGTTGAAGCTTCTTGAAAGAATATGGAGTAGGACCTGCTTATGGGAAAACACAGTATTTAAATCTCAGGCAGAGCTTTTGTCCAAAAAGCTGGCTCAAGTGGTGTGACTGTGAGATGTTGACTGATGGAGCTGGATAACATGATAATGCTGGAGAAAGGTTCACAAGCTCTTTGTGTTGAAGCTGTACAGAGACCCAGCAGCTGGAAAGGGTGTTTCTCTCTGCTGACCTTCCACATGGCAGACACAAAACATAAAACCAAAACCAAATCCCCTCAGCTGTAGTTCAAACTATAGGAAGATTTTTTTTTTATTTTTTTTTTTAAGTGATTATACTGTAAATGGAGCAGACAGGGCTGTAGCTCCCTCCTGTTTATAGTTCTTTAATTCTTACAATTTCTTCACAGGGCAGTGAATGTGTAAGGACACTGCCATAGGCAGAACAGGCCCATACCCAACCCTTGAAGTCCTGCTTCTCTAACCGACATAAAAACAGCAATCTCTCTAATGCAGAACGTAGAAGCAGACAGGGGAAAAAATGCAGCTTGTGTGGAGCACGGTAACAAGTTTTATATTTAGACTTTTATTTGTTTCCATCAGTCCAGATCCTCTTAACTTCTGTCTGTTGTTTCCCTGCGCTCAGCCCAAGAGCACAAGCAGATATTCAGCTGGTGATCAATCCCTAATGAAGATTAGCATCCCTGCAGCTGAGATAAAGTACCCAAAGATGTCAAGGTCAGAGGAGACTGCAGTGACCTAGGTAGAACATCAAGAGCATCTCCGGAAAAAAATAGTAAAACAGAGCAATTTGGTCAATAGGAGCCAGTACAATTCTTGGTCAGTTGTATTTATGGTTAACAGCTCTCTTGACAGGTGTGTCTGTGCTTCTGTGAGGATTTTATCCTGAACACCAGATTTTCTTTGTAAGTTATCTGGTTGCACTGCCCTGCCTCTGCTGGGACATAGGATTTTCTTTGTCCTGGTGAGGACTCGCGAATAGCAGAGCTATGTTATTCAAACACTAAAAATACTTTTGTTTAAACTTTTCTATCTCAAATTAGGTGGATTAACTTCCCAGTGCCTCTCCCTGTCAAGTAGGTTTTTTCGGTTCCTGAATTAATCTCTTTAGGTCTTCTGGGTATTCTGCTAATCAAAATTTTGGTGGGTGAGAGATGACAACAGCAGCGTCAGTCACTTCTAGGGATGAAATATTGAGCTGCTCCATAACTCCTGAACAAAGAAACTGAAACCCCAAACTCACCAGACTCAGTGAAACAGCTTGTTTAATAGTTGAAAGTGCAAATAATCTAACTGCTTATTAGTAGGTTAGTTTGAGTTACTTGCTTTAAAAAGAAAAAAAAAATCTGTTTTGCTCCTTAACAGTTTGAAGTTGTGTGTGCTTGCTGTATTCTCACTGCCTGGATGATAACATGGAAGGACTGATAGAGTAGAGATAAAAGTATCACAGGCGGCATCAATGCCCTCCTGAAGTCTTTTAGGTAAAAGTAATAAAGCCAGAAAAACTCTAGGGATTCGGTTTTGTTTGGGTTTGTTGGATTTTTCCCCCCAGACTTGTTTGGTCTGTCCTCCTACTTAGAAAGTGATCAGAGTAATAGAAATGAGGGGAAACATCAAGACTTGAAAGGAAGGGGCATGGGTAGGTTTTTGAAAGAAAGAGAAGGGAAGACAAGGAGTTAAACTTCCAGTGCTGGTCTTCTGTCAGGGTATCAGAGATCTTCTCTGCCTAATTGCACAGAAAATGCAACTGCGGAAAGGCAGAACAAGCAGATTATACTAGCATTTTGTAGGGGCATTTGTTTGTGGTAAACACTGAGGCTAGGCTGGCATGGGGCTTTGTGTTTCCTGGGGAGATAAGCATGAGTAAGATATTTTTGGTTTGCTTGCACTGAACATTAGACTCACATCAGCTGGCATCTGTTGTGGTAACAGATATGACTGCTAAGAAAGTGAGAGAAGAGAAATGTTTTCCTCTTTGCTTTCCATGTGGCACACAGGGTTTGATGAAAGAGAACAGGGTATCCATTAATCATGAGAGTTTCTGGAGGTCTTAGCCTCATGGACCAGTGCTTTTGTACAGCAATGCCCACAAGCTGACGCCATGACCTTAATAAATCTCATCTTTGTTCGTTTTTAACCAGTTAAGGACCAGGTCACCACCTGAAGCGTGATTTGCAGGGACAAGCACAGAGACTTTCACCAGTAAAAGTGCTTTGACTTGGCTTGTCAGACCCTGCTGAGGCCTGACCTATCCAAGCACACCTGACTGAGCATTCTAATAGATGGGAGTTTGCACATCAGCAAATCATCTGAAAAACTACAAATGTTGGTTTTGCTTGGCTGAAGAGCTGCCCTGACTTGGCCTCTGTAGAGGATATCATTGGCTTCAGTGCTACTTCAACTGCGTCAACATCATTATTGTAAAAACTCTATTTTTTGTAGTATTTATTTTATTTGAAACGCAGCAGGTTTCTTACCACTGTGATTGTCCTAATAAGTCATATTTAATCTAGCAGTATTATTCCATGTATTCCATGTCAATATTGCTTGAGTTGCTCCTTGCCCTGCTACACTTAGCAGTTTCATATAAGCAAGAGAGAAATGGAGAGAAAAATTAGCTAGTGGCATCAATGAGCATTGAATAGAGAAAGACTGTTAATTGATGGAATAGCAGAGCTTGCTGTCCTTAAAATGGCACGGACTGATAAATGGATGTTGTATCCAAAAGATGTGCTCACTTAGCATTTTAAATTTAATTTAAATTGATGGGATGCAAATAACAGCTATTCTCAGTCCGTTGTTGAGATGAAATAGCTCTATTAGCGCTGCTGTGCAAGATGGTCAGCTGCTTCATTTCAGGCAATGTGCTCTGCCAATGGCAGTTATGTATTGTTTCTGGATCCTTGAAGACAGTTCAATCGCCTGTAATTTCCAAGGTGATTTTGTCTGTTGGAAAATGTTTTGTTACGCCAGAGACCTCTAGTGCATAGTCAAGCATTGTCAGCAATCAGACATTGAGTAAGGCTCAAGGAGAAGAAAAATAAGTACAAGCACTATGATTCCAAGTTGCATCTCTGGATGATAAAGATCTGGAAAGAAGCAACATTGTTTCCGTTCAGTGGAGGAGGGGAAAAGAGGTTCAAAGATGATACTGAAACGTGTTAGTAGACAGTTATTAATAATTTAGTATTTAGTAATCAATTGCCACCCACTTCCACGCTTTGATAAAAGTGTCACTTCATCTTGCTTACAATTGCAGCTTTCAAAAATTGAAATAACGTCTGTTGTGTACTGGTTCTGTCTTCTGGGGCGGAAGAGATGTATCCAAAATGTTAATGACTTGCCTGTGTGTATGCAGATCTTTGCAGACTGCTAATACCACAGTAGTTATTAGTACATGCTTACTGAAGGTATAGGTATTTGACCTTCTCTGTGTTCAAAATGAAGCTGAATAACAAATTCAGCTGGTTTATTAGGAAGAACAGCCAAAACCTTTTCTTCCTCTGATGAAAGTAAGCTCAGCTGTAATTTGAAGAAATTATTTGAGGGAAGAAGTATGGAATCAGACAGTGTGATTCTGTACCAATGAAAATTGATTGATTTAAGAATGTTTATGAATGCCTCCCGAAGTGTTATTATAAATTGTCACTTAAACTCTTGTTTAGTTTTCACAGGCATGTTAAAACCTGTGCTTTGCCTGAGTTTTGATTAAAGAAAAACAGATACTAGCAAGAAAAATCTTATATGTAATAAAACCAGGTTGTAGTAGAGCTAACTGCTTTGTGCAGGGACTTTCCTCCATGATTTCATGCATCTTGTTAGACATTTCTGGTAAGCAGTGGAAGATCCTGCAATACAAGCAAACTCTGTCACTTCTGTTGTTCAGTTTGGAAAAAATGTCATGCTGAGGTTAGTAGCTCTGTGGAGCACCCTGCCGTGTTAGTGAGCTGATGCTGTCAGCATTGGTTCTGGGCTCCCATCAGTTAAAGGAGCAAGAAGGCCTCGGAACTGAGCATGAAGGCAGCTTTGGTCAGAAGGGAAACATTTCTATTACACATAGATGATTTTGTAGAGGATAGGTTTGGTAAGATAATCACCTCTTTTCTGTCTGTACCCAGTGGTGAAAGTGTGATTCATCTTCTCTGTTTTGAATGTCACCATCATGTGTAGACTCAGTCTAGAAAACAAACTTGGATTTACATGCCTAACTTCTAGACAGTCTGAAACAGGTGAGATGAATCCTACCTTCCCCCAGCATAGCACTAGGTCTGTGCAGCACAAGACAAGCTTTTTGTCCTAGAAGGCTGAATTGCTGGTATCCCAGCTTCCTCCAGGGTACATCTACGTGATACAGACAGACATCTCTGCTGAGGCTTGAGACTGTTGTGTGGATCCTCGGTAACCTTTCTCTTAATCAGGAACTCAGTGGGCTGGGGGGTGTAGCGGACTAGCTGAGGGAGTGTTCTCAGCCAGATGTGAGAAGTGGGGCACAATCAGTGTGTGGATTATCATAATTAGATTTATTGCTAGTACAGTATATAAATATTGCCAATGCAGCATATAAATAAAAGCATTATGATCTATTACAATGGATTATAGTATCTAAAGGCTTATAATATGAGGAGGTTTGGCTAGAAATGTGTAAGTTTACAATCTTTAGCCTTGCAGAATTCTCAATTATAAAGCAAGAAAGCACCTATGTAGCTCATTTGGATTGCATCTCTGTATTTACCAGGATCTTAGCACTTTTAGTCACTCATCCAAAAGTGAGTGTTTCCTGTCTTCCCTGTTAAAGGAATCCACCCCGAAGCCTCCGGCAGCTTCAGGACATCAGTTTGCTCAGATTGCCTGGTCTCCAGTAGCATTTTATACCCTTTTGCAGGAGAGTGTGTACCAATGTCAATCCAAACATCACAGCTCCTCCATCTCTGGAAATGCATTCATTACATGAGCATCCAGACTGTTCGTCCTGCAAGTACCCACCTGGTGTTTTCATCTTAGGACAAATCACATTGCCCATCAGAGTGGAAAGGGTGAGGGGTGTTTGTGTGTGTAGGGGAGGATGCACCAAAGATCCAACTATCTTTTCTTCACTATCTTTTTTTCTTGTCACCATCATGGGAAGTCACAGAGTAGACTGTCAAGCTGCCCCACTTGTGTGAGGGTCTTGATGAGATGGGAAGCAGAAAGTCAGGCTGCCAAACAGATGTGCATGAGGAAGTTACTCCCCTAAGTGAGAATGGTGTGAGTAAAACCAAGTGTCATCGTCTCTGTGTGAATAATCTGAGAAGTCTGTGATTTGTGAAACTGGGTTTTGCAGTAGAAAAACATGAGGTAGCGGGACTGGTCTGGAAGCTGTGACAAGAGAAGAAAATAGGATGCTGGAACTGTTATGTTGATTCCTCTCAGAAAGAGGTTAGAGTAATGTTTTGTTATGCACTACTTATAGAAGATGAAAATCAAGCTGCTTAATACGAGTACATTCATACCCACTTAGACCAACAGCCCTTTCAGGTGGACCTGTGTGAAAGCCAATTTCTCCACAGAGCTTAGAACTGGAATAGGTGGGTCATGGTAGCTTTTCAAGCTGAACTGGAATCACTGGTCCCTGTCAGGGGATCTGAGAGAGTAAGCTTATAGTTTGTATTGGCTTTGAATTTTTTTAATCTTCAGACTTCTTTTTTTAATATAGGGACTATGCAATTAATTAAACAGAAACAACAGTGCTTGCTTTCATAAGATGGTTTTATTTCTAATGTGTTTCATGTTTAATTTCACTTTGTCAGTCTCTTTATATTTAGTGCATTCTGTTTCAAAGTAAAGATATCACAAACAAAACTCAAACCCTTACTTTTTAAAAGGAGGGGAAAGTATGTACCAGGTACTGCAATACTATTGTGGGTTGATCACGGCTGTCAGCCAAACTCCCACCCAGCTGCTCAGCCCCTACCTCCTCCCCTCAGCAGGATCAGGGGAGAAAATGGGAGAAACAGGAAGGAGAGAAAAATAATGTTTTCTGATGAAGACAGGGAGATTATTTGCCAAATACTGTCACAGGCAAAACAGACTCAACTTGGGGAAAATTTACTTAATTTATTGCAAATTCAAATAGAAATGGAACTATGAGTGTGGGTAGTGGGAAAACAAAAGGCAAACATTGAAAGAACATAGTTCCTCCCTGCTTTCCCAGGCCCACTTCTCTTGTTGCTCTTCTACTTACCCATACTTCTTCATCTCCCAAACCCTGAGTAGTGCAGGGGGATGGAACTTATTGTATTTACCTGTACAATGATCTTTCAGTCTATGGACTAGCTTCTGAAATAGCACTTGTATCATAGTAACTCCCTGTGCATGGGGTAGTGGGAGGCTTTGGGGAGTTACATGAACACTTTAAGAGAACAGAGTAGTCCCCAAAAGGTAAGCATAATTAAATAAAATTTAAAAAAAAAAAAAAAAAAAGACTTGGAAGCAATTAAATATAGTAATATGGAGTTTACATGGATAGACTTTTCTATGCTGCTAAGCTTTAGTATGGCCCAGAGCTTAACATATCACTTCATGTGGTTAAAATACCTTGCAGTTCTAGAACAAGCAGCAAGGACTGAGGACATAATTACTGTGCTTCAGGGTGTAAGCCAAAGACCCCTGATAAGAAGTGTTTAGTTTGGTAGTACATTATCTAACTGTAGGAATTTTTGCCTTGTAGTTGAAGTAATTTATTGCTGGTTACATGGACAGAGCATAGATCGCACCTGGAGCTCACTTGTTATGAGTTCTAACTAGATCTTTTCTATTCTATACCTCTAATGTAAAAAGGGTTCTTTTAAAAATAATATTAGTATATCTCCAGTACCATTTCTGAAGTTGACCCAAGGAAGACATTGAGATTGTTAATCACTTAAAAGTAAAGACAGCTCTATACTTAGCATCCATTGAGGAAAGTACTGGTTTACATCCTCTATAAATATTTAATTAACAAAGAAAATAGGATGCAACTGTTATAATACAAGTGACTTCCTGCATCTGACTACAAAAAGGATTCTCAGTTTGAAGCCTGATCTATTTTAACAATATGAAATAAGTTGCCTGGAGCAGTTTATTTTTCAGTTACAATAAAATAACCAAATTTGAGTTTTCAACAGGCACATTACAAAATTCTAGAAGAGAGTCAAAATGCTTGATTTGCTGTTGTTATCTGCTATTTTCAACACTCTTACCTAAGGTGCTTACATTTACTTTCCTTATTTTAGCATGTTTTTGCTCTCACTTTTACATTTTACTTGCTATTTTTCTTGTTCATGTAACTAATTTTGTGACATTTTCACAGAATCATAGAATATGCTGAATTGGAAGGGACTCATAAGGATCAGTGATGTATAGATTTTAGCGCTGCAATGTTGTGTTTTAATATTTCAGCTTTATAAAGACCATGAAAAGCCTATTTTATTCAGTCTGAATTTGAAGTCTAAAGTTACATGATAGCAGCCTCCTAACATTGGCAAAGGTGCAGTAGGGCAGATGAGATTACAATTGGAAACTCATCAAAGTAAATTGATGCCTCTTTTGGTCCTGGACATTGCAATTAGCTGTTTTCAGCTTCACAAGCAGAAGGGGTGCCTGAGAAAAGGTGCAAGGCTCTTTCTCAGCTTGGACAAGTCATAAAATTAATTCTGCTGAAATGGATGAAAAAAATGATCCCCCAACAGCTAAACCTGAAGATGAAGTAAGTGTAAGTAGGTGACTTGAACATTCTTGATTTTCTGTACTTCTTGACACTATTAGATCTGTCGTGATCTAATTCTCAAGTATTAAACTTAACATGATGGTTAGATTCGGTATCATTTTCTGTTTTATAGCTCAGTCTGAAAATGTCAACATGTGTTTGTTTATCTCTGGATTGCTAGTAATGCATGTTTTCAGACAATTGAAATAATGGACGTGTCAGTGTGACGACGTAAAAGCTTATATTGGTGTCATGCAGCACCTTTTTCCACAAAGAAGTTAATTTCTAGGCAAGAAAAGCAACATTAAAGGAGGCAAAGTGTTTTGCTTTTCCCAGAGAAGATAGAGAAGGGGATTGTAGTATGAGTGTTAACTCATGACAAAGAAGTAATTAAATAATTTAGTGTAGGGTGATAGTCAAACTGCAACTTTAGCTGGAAACCAATTCTAGAATACAAGAACTAAGTTGCAGCAGAGAGGGAAGCTGAACTGAGAATTATGGTCCATATTGAGAGAAGGGAGCAGCTTAACTTTGCTGTTGTTTTCCTCACTATAAAATGTTTATAGTAAATTAATAAAACATATGGAAATATTGATAACGTAGCACACAGCATTCAATATTCCTATGAATCCCATGTAACAGAGAACTTTGTCTTGGATAGCTTGATACATTAACTGCTTTAAAAAAAAAAAATGAGGATTACAGTACATGCAATGAAGACATCAGTTGTTTGAAGTGCCCACGTATATATCCAGTGATGTCAATTTTGAGCAATTTTTAACAATACTTGATTTAAATTTTAATAATAAATCTCTGTTTAGGTCTAGAGCCACAAAAAGGAGTTACATGGGAAAACTTTAATATAAAATATTATTGTGGGAATCTTGATGAAAGTGACCAAAGTTTCAGATGTCAGAACTCATCATTCATTGAGCTGCCTCAAGCTGGCCTACTGAACACCTGAGTGTATAAAGGAACTTTGTGACAATCCAGAGCTTTAAACCAACAAACAGGCAATCTGGTTTTCATCCTTAAAGAGACTCAATAAGGTTTGTAAAAAATACAGAAGATGGGTAAATCAAGTGGAGAACACACAAAACAAGTGTAGTTAATTACTTAGATAGAAGACACAAATCTGAAGTATTGCAATTCTGTGTTTAAAGATTTTGTTTGTATTTTTTTTGAGGAAATTGTAGAGGGTCTTTTAACTTAGTCTTTTAACTCTACTTGTTATTACTTATTGCCAAGTTTTCTTCTCCGCTTTGAACATCCTCCACTCTGAGGTCAAAGATTGCTATCTGTTGTATTTGACTACAGGACCAACAGGATATTTGTGGGGATGTTTCTTATGCTCCCTCTGAGGATACAGAGAGGTGTCTTCTTGATAGTATTACTAGTGCATAATATCAGAGAAACGTATCAAAAAATGTGTTGATGGAGACTTCTGCAGAATTTTCATTTTTTTTTAAAAGCAGAGCTAACATCAAAACCAGAACAGATTTCTTGGAACATTGATCCCCTGAGGTTTGAATAACTCCAGGCATGGGGGTTTCCTGGCCTCTCTGGGCATGGCTCAGGTTCATAGCCCTTGTGGTGAAATACATTCTTCCCCCTCCTCCAGTCTAGCTGGAATGTCCCCTGCTGCTGTATGTGGCTGTTGTGGCTCTTTTCACTGTGCATCAGTGAGAAAAGTGTGGCTCTGTCTTATCCATAGCCCACTTTAGATATGGAAATGTATAATTAGATTTACTCACACTGTCTTTGCCTTCTTGTCTCCTGCTGAACAACCCTAAGGCTCTCAGCTTTTTCCTGTACATCACATCCTCCAACTCCCTACCTCTGTGATCTTCCTCTGGAATCACTCTGGATTATCAACATCTCTCTTATCCTGATAGGCCCAAAACACAGATGGGGGTCTCCTACTCTTGAGCAAAAGGAAACAAGCACTTATTGTAGGTTATTGCACAACACCACTTTTGCAGATGGCTGGCAGTTGTGCTTGTCATTTCCTATGTGTCAAGCTGCATCAGCAAAGAGGTTTTGTAGCCACTGTATTAAACTTGGCATCCCACAATGAAAACCCAAGAGAGAAATCCTTAGCTGGTTACTTCCAGACTTTCATGGTCTTCTTTCTCATCAAGTGTAGGGATACAATTAGTCGGGATGAAAAATGACTGTTGTGTCCACACGTTTTACTCTACAACCGGCTACACCCTCTTTGCAGGATACCTTCTGAAAGGCTTCAAACAATGCAATGCTGGTAAATAGGTGACCATCTTGTTGCACCCTTTCTCCTCGTGGTCTACCTGCTGTAGCTCTGTAGAGGCTAAAAAGGGCCTATTGAGCGCAGGGAAGAGCTAAATCTGCCTAAGTCGGGGGCTCTGCTGTTTTGTGTGTCTCTTCTGGTGTGATTGTGAATTCCTCAGTGTATTTTTGTGTGGGCACAGAAGGGGATAGGTGATAGGACAGGGGTTTGTCTCTCAGAGTGAGGCTGTCAGCATCTTGAGCACATCATAGACCAGGTATCACTGGTCGTTGTCAGAGCTTTTTGATTTGCACTGCTTGTAGATGATGTATGACTTAGAGATGCCTCTGAGTGGCATAAATTCAGCTGTGAGGTGAGGGAGATCCACTTTGAAGATGCCCTTAAAATGAACCAAGATGTCCCAAAAACAAGGAAAAACACCTATTCGTTTTGGTCTTCATCTTTGAAATGACGAAGTTCAGTTTAATCCTCATATGTATGAGCTCCTGAGCCATGTCATTTTGTCTAAGACTGTTTTGTGCTTCATAGAAGACTGTGCACTAAAACTCCTGCTGCTGATTGCTGACTGGTATTCGTCAACACCTCCAGTCATGGACAACCCACAGCTTTCTAAGGCCGCTCCTTGAGATCTTCCCTCTTACTGGCATCAACATGTTTTTAGAGTATTTTTCCTGAATGCTCCTTGTTTATGTAGCAATATTATCTAACTTATGCTATAATTGTTATGTAAGGAGGAAATGCATGGTGGGTTTGGGTTGTTGGGGTTTTGTTGTGGGGTTTTTGTTGTTTTTTTTTTTTCTTGTAATTTAATTCTGGTGCAGCTGGGTATAACAGCTAAAACTGTAAAACCAGTGCACTTGGTCAGTAATGCTGTGAGTGGTCCAGGAATTTGCTGGCTAAACTCTGCAGAGATAAGACAATGAATTGACTTGAGAAAAGGTGATTGAATCTCTAGCTGATCTCACAACAAACCATTGTGACAGGAGTTACCCTAAGAGAGAATTTTATGAAGTGACAGAGACTTCTTCAGGCAGCTCTTGCTGTGCCTGCAGCAACTGATAAACATTATTTGTCTGCTTAAATGTGTTGATTATCTTTTGCTGAGGAAAATGCCTGGGACATGGTGGTGGTGTCTGGTACAAATGGACTTTCCAGACAGATAAGCTGGAGATACCTTATAGGAAGTGGAAACTACTCCTGCAAATATAGAAATGGTCATGTAGTCTTTTGTACCTAGATGAGATGGTCAGGACATATTTTGGATCTAGCTTTAGAAAATGTGGGACTGTAGTTCAAAATAAACTGTCTAGCATCTGGATATCCAGGTGATGATTTTGTGCAGGTCCCATCTCAGCAAGACCTGTGCTGTGCTCTCCTGTTCACTGGAGATAACTTCTCAGAGGGAGCTAGATATGCAGGAAGAGCCTGTCCATAGCCACCGCTCCACATCCTGAAGGAAGTGGAGACTTTTCTCTGAGGAACAGATTGGTTGAGACTTGTTGGTCAGTCAATTCCTGCTAGAAACATTCCACGATTTTTGTTGTCTTTCACCTTATTTTAGGCAGCCAACATTTCAGTCCAAATGGTATCTGCAGAAGACAAGTTGGCAAAGAGGATTCTGGCAAGGAAAAAGCATGACAAATTGAAGAAAAAAGATAAGTTGCTATGGAATTTTCAAAACAAAATAATTCTCTTTACCCTCATTCTATTCATTTTAGGAGTTGTAACCTGGACATTACTGTGGCTCTTCATTGGTGAGTTGCTGAAAGCTCATGCCAACTCCTGTATTGTTATTGCCAACAGTACTTTGAGATTACTTTAGGATCTCAGTTGTCCTGAGGGCTGTTTCTAAAATAAACATGGCAATTTTTAAATGGGGTCTGAAAAACTTTTGTCTTACTAAGACTTAACAAGTAATTAGAAAAGCAGGTATATCTGCTGGCTTTAGGGGGTGTGACTTTATTTCAGCGTTATGCGAAACATTTTTACGTGCAAGCTGATTCGCACACTTGCACATAAAAATGACGTGTTTTTATGAGCTTGATTCCTCAGAAATTTTGCCTTCCACTGTGTTTCTTGGGCTTCTGAAGTTCAGGTTATTTTTCAGAA
Source organism: Corvus kubaryi (assembly GCF_017639235.1). Lineage (NCBI taxonomy): Eukaryota > Metazoa > Chordata > Aves > Passeriformes > Corvidae > Corvus > Corvus kubaryi. The sequence goes on along the minus strand of NW_024581112.1, from coordinate 1,270,669 downwards.
TAGATTTAAGGAAGTAAAAGGAGAGTAAAATAAATATGTGTGTAATTAAGCATTAAAAGATACGTTTTCCTCTTTAGACCCCTGATGCTAATACTGCCTAAGATTCCTTAGGGATGCTCCAGAATCTGGATGTTGATACTGCCTTCATTATACTGGCTCATTTGTATGGTGGTGTCTTATCTGGTGTGTAGGGAACAGGAGCTCAATTAACCATCATTTGGTACACATGTAGAACAGTTTGGCTATAAAAGTGTAGTGTTCTTTGGGTAGTTGTTTCAAACTAGAAACTAGATTAGGCCAAATAGATTAATTTGGTTTAGAATTTAATAAAAAACCTTAATTGTTATTTGAAAAAAAAAAAAGAAAGAAAAGAAAAAAAGGCTAACTGTCTTCTTTGTTTCTTGCAGTTCAGGCAGAAAACAAAGATGCACTGTATTTTGTTGGACTGTTTCGTGTTGCCAACATAGAGTTTCTTCCAGAATATAGGCAGAAAGAGTCAAAGGAATTCCTCTCTATGGCACAGACTGTGCAGCATGTGGTAAGATGGGTGGGCTGCTTGGTTAGCAAAAAAGATCAGAGCTGTGAACAAGTGATGTTCAGGTGCCATTGAAGCTGCTGTGGTGTTCTTACACCCCTTTCACCCCACAGGATTATGTGCAAAGGGTGGCTGTCTAGAGGTATGGAGGAACTGACTGCTTTCAGTTTGTTAATCACAAACTGAGTTTTGAACAGGTCTGTTTGTTTTTTACATTTTACTTAAAATTTTACATACTTCCCCCACAAATCTATGACTAAAACTCTAAAAAAGTCCTTAAACTCAATTGCCACTTTTTAAACATCAAACAGATGAAATCTTTCGCATTTACACTGGCATCTTCTGCCAGTCTTCTGCCTTAAAGCATCTATAATTACCCTAGGGATCACAAACATATTTACATTTACATTTCCTTCTGATACTAGGTATTCTAAAGACCATTATTCTTCCCAAATACCTTTCAGCAGACGAAGCAGAAACAGAACTCTGGATCAATAGCTGTTCTACAGCAGGAAGAAAAGGGTGGAAATCTTGGTTAAAAGGGAATTTGACTTTGAAGACATTTGGTGTAGAGAGCAAAAATACATTAATGCCAGTCACTGCAGTACTGTCCACACAAGGATTCAAGCGACTGTGTAAAAACTGCTAAACAAAAACAAACAAACAAAAAAATGTTAGATACAACCAAGAAATTTTTCCATAATTACTAAGTTTTTGTTATCTTATAATGTGAACTAATGTTCCTGTTTTCCGGCTCTTTCCAAATCCTGCATATTAATCATTAAATTTCTTTCAGATAACCAGTGCAGGGTATCACCTTTCCCTGCTCTCCATGGAGCAGCTCTAACCTCCTGTGACCCCTGTGTCTTGCTCTTGTCTCAGAGCATCCTGCCCTTGTCGTGCATAGTGGAGAGAGGTGACAGACAGAAGGTGTTGAGCTGCCAGTGTCACCTCCTCCTTCTTGAACATTACTTGGAACTTATTCTTTTTCTTTGCCTGAAATCACCAATGCATTTCACATTGCTGAAACTGGGCTTTGTGGCAACCTTAACTATTGACTAAAATTGGTAGGGAAGTGGGGGATTTAGGATTTTGTTAGTTGTTGTCCTCAAAACCCTTTTGTTCATGGCTGCTGGCCCAAAGACCCCAAGTGGTAGTAGAAGAACCTCTCAAGATAGGTTCTTTTCATTTGATAGTAGCAGTAATACATAAAATCCCTTGTACCTTAGTCTGGAGAACGACTGAGCTCTACCCGCTTTTTTTAGGCCTTTAAAATTATTGTTCAAACTTCCCGTTTCAAACAATAAAAGGGATTAATATGGATGTGATTTTTACAGCCTTTGAAATAATCTGTGTCATAGTCCTTTGGGCATTAGTTTTAATCATAAAGCGCAGAGTGAGGTCTGAACAGCTTGAGGTACATGCCACCTTGTGGCTTTGAACAGGAAGGGGAGAGGAAGGTAATTGTCACACTGGTATTTTCCCAGCCCAACAACAGGGAGAATCAGGAGCTTGCTTTGCCCAAAGGCAGTCCTTCATCAGGGAACAGGGAGAGATTTTGCTTCTCCACATGTTTTACACTGTGTGTATTGGAAAGAAATATGTTAATACTAAGCTGTTGATAAAGAAAATATACACAAATGAATCAAAGTGCAAGAAATTCCATGGAAACATTAAAAAAAAGAATTCCTTAGCTGTGAGGGGAATCAAAGCACTGGGGGTTCTCATCCAGGGAAGATGTGGAGTCTCCGTGCTTGGAGGTAATCAACTGGAAATGGCCCTGAGCAACGTGGTATAGTTGGCCATGCTTTGAGCAGTGGACTAGATGCTCTCCAGAGGCCCTTTCCTGTCTCAGTCTTTCTGTGATTCTGTGGGAAAAGCTCTGATATGTGCTGTTCACTGCACGTTAGTAATAACACAAAAAATGTTATGAGTGTGTGCATGTTTCTTGAAGTTTGGCCTTAAGTTTTAGCATCAACATAGGGGAGCCCTGTGTGTTTGGGATTTTCTGGGTGAAGGATATGCACCTTTTTCAAAATTCATTTCTATGGAAAGAGCATTACTGTATATGTCAGCTGGCCATGGGCAGAAGATTTGATGTTTGCTGGGAATATTGGATTTGTTATGGGTGCATTGAAGAGCTGGTCTCCCCATCTCCTGCTCTGCCTAGCTTGGCTGATGTATGTCTGGAAGTGTGTGCATGGTGGGTAATCTTGGTGGAAAATAGGTTGTTCGTAGGAATGCCTAGGCATGTAGCATTTCTAGGTGTGACTGGTTTTCAGAATGCTAAATCTTTATAATTTCTCTTTCAGATGAACTTGGTCTACACAACTTCTTCTTTCTCCAAATTTTATAAGCAGTCCACCGTCTCAGAAGTCAGGTAAAACTGCGGTTGATGTAATTGCTTTTCTGCTGGCCAGTATATAATGTAAGAAGCCTGCAAAACAAGCTTATTTTTAATGGTTATGATTCAATGTCTTTGCTATGTACTTGAACTGATAGCAAAATAGGTTTATAACCTATACCAATTCACTTAACAAAAGTAAGGACAAACTAAAGTCATATAAACAGTTCCTTGTCTGCCAGGAATACAATGCAAGATGAACAGAAATAATGTCAATAAAGAGGTTTGGTGATACTTTGGCTCATGCAGAAGTTTAACTACTTAAACATGCTGTTGGAACACAACTCTGTGTAATTGACTAAATTGCATGTATTTTTTAGGTAATGTTCTTGGAATAAAACTATTTTCTACTTATAGAAGAAGCAGGAAATTTCTATGCAATAAAGTATTCTTACTCTAATATTATGCTTGCAATTAATGTTAGAAGTTTAGTTATTTCAGTCCTCTTGAACCCAATACAGTTTTGGTTCAGAAACTGGAGGTTTCTAGGCTGTGTTTGATTCAAAGGTCTTTCTCCCCACTAAAGAGGTAGAGAGTAGTGTGATCATAAACGGCCTCTAATGTGTTACCTAAATAATCTAGGAATCGTTTCTTACATCCTGCAGCGCACAGTGCAGGGTGAGATGCATACCAGTGCAGAGCTCTGCGTTTCTGGAGATGATAGTTCTACTGTTTCTGTTCTACTATTTCTGTTTTGATCTTTAGGAAATAGTCCAGCTCTAATTCATGGGTAGACAATGTGATTTCCATAGATCTCAAAAGTCAGGAGCCCTCAGGAAATTAGCCTACTGAATATTCCCAACTAGATATGAAGAGTGTGTTTGGGTGTTTTGGGGTTTGTCTTGTTTGCTTGATTTTTTTTAAGGGGAAAATATATATTCAATGGGTTAAAGTAATTAAAAATATGGAAATGAGCCATATGCTTCTGAATCTGTACTTCAGAAGCTTGGGCTAAGAGCCTAGTCTTCAGAGAACTTCCAACAGGATGATAATCTGAGCTCTTTTTTTCAGTAACAACAACAATGGAGGCCTTCTCATTCATTTCTGGATCGTATTTGTGGTACCACAGGCGAAAGGGCAAGTGCTGTGTGAGGATTGTGTGGCTGCTGTTTTAAAGGATTCCATTCAGACAAGTATTATTAACCGAACTTCGGTGGGAAGTCTTCAGGGCCTTGCAGTCGACATGGATTCCATTGTCCTAAGTGGTTAGTATTAGAGCATATCCATATCCTTGAGGAAACACTTCAGTAAGCAAACATTTTTACCTTGGAGTAGCAAATTCTATAAATAAACTAAAATCTTGATCCTACATCTCTAGCTTCTAATACTAAACGTTTAATAGGAAAAAAAAAAGTGAGAAGGAAAATAAAAACGAGATTTGAGGTCAAATTAAGGTACAAATTGTCCTTGTAACCAGTGATTGCAAAACTTCCTGTATTGGGAGTGCTCATGTTCATAGTCATGAGGTAAGATGGATACCTTGTAGGCAGATTTGGGTTAGTCTGTGATTTTAAAAGCATAAAAAGATGAAGGGCTAAGGTGGATCACATGGATCAAACTTTAGCCCCTTCATTGAAAATGAGACTCTTATCACCCCATTATTAAAGATTCAAAAACAGATTATAAAGCTGCCTATTTGTTAAATAACTCCTGTGACATTCCTGTCTGGGGAAAAAACTCACAATGTGTGATTCAAGCATCTGTTTAATGTATTTAGTTACAAAATGTTTAATGATTTTCCATTCTGTGGACATCAGACAGAACAATTCTGTCAAAAAGAAAGCTGAGAGAGACTTTGTGGCCAAGGATGAGAAAATGACCTCCTGGGTACCTCTGTCTTAGTCCTTCAGTTGACTTTGACTGCTTAATTGCCATGCAGTCTCTTCTTGCCTCACCTCCAAAACTACAGAATCTGCAGAAGTGAAGGGGGCTATGGCAACCCCACTCATCGAGAGAAGTGTTTTGTCCTGTGTGTTCAGTGTATTAGAACTGAGATGTGATTGAATAAAACCCTGAATTCTGGATTTCAGGCAAACAAGAAGACTCACACAACTCTTTTTCTATGCAGCAGGTCTTCGGTCAGATTATTGGTCAACAACGGGAACAGGTAATTCACCCTTTTGGCAGCTTCCTTCAGAGGAGAGGTGGAGAACAAAGCTTTGAGTTCATGACTTGAACTTAAAGATACTGTTCAGTGTTAATTTAAGAGGGTTAAACTCAGCCTTGGCATTTAAGTCCTGACTTACTGAAAGAATGACCAAGAATCTTGCAAATAACAAATACAGAAACTATCTACCTTTAATCTGCCTGATAAATTTTTTAGATGTACCTGGTGACATAGTAGGAAACAAACTAAATCAGGTGTTTGCTATTCATTGTGTTGACCAGCAGATTAACCTTTTCTAAACTGGACAGTAATGAATTTAATATGCTGAACAAGAGCAATGCTTTTGTGCATCCTTTATCCTCCTTAACTCCCTTTTCTCCAAGGTTAATGGTGAGTTATTCTTTTGAGTGAATTCCCTAACAGTAATTAGTTTAGGCAGTTGAGTTTTCCCATGTTGTGGGAGACACTATTTGTACACCTGCTTGGTTTCATGTTGTAGACCTCCCAGAAGGATTCTTTGCCAGTGTGCAAAGCACTGAACAAGGAGTTCAAAAGTACAGTACATCTACCTTTACTAGTATATGGAGTAGGTACCTAAAAAAAATGTGCTACTAGGCTTAGCAATAGGCTAATCACCTTTGAAGCAGACACCCGCTAAGACTCTGTTGGGCCAGCAGTTATCAATCAGCTGGGGATGTGTTGGCCTTCCTTGCTCCTTGACACAAACTGACTCTTCATCTTGAGCAGTTGCACTGTTTAAGTTTTTCAAGGGCTTTACAGCTTTCTGAATTTGTATTTTTCTTTCATGAGACATTTTGTTGCACTTCTATCTGTGATTTTCACTTCTGTTACTTTGCAAAGGTTTTAGCTTGCATTTTTTTTTCAGAATCCAGTAACTACTTTTGCCACGCACCCAAGTCAAGCTCTCCTAGTTCTGAGGTCCACAGGCAGACTTCAGGTCACAGGGCATGGGCCAGGGCTTGCAATGGGGATTGCTAACAGCCCATAATTTCTCAAAACTCAAACAAGTTTGCTGCAGCATTCACTTGTTAAAAGCCTCCTGACTTAAGCTGCAATGCATAACAATATTGGCTTCTATCGCATCTCATTACATGCATTTTATTTCTATAAAAGAGTTTTGCATATTGGTGTTTGCTTGCATAGCGATTTCATTTCCCAGTTCAGTGTTCCAGGGGAAAGGAATTAGCACAGTTGGAACTTGGTTCCAATTTATTCCAGAATGCAGCCCCTAAACCGGAAGACATTAAGAAGCGCACAACACAATAATTGTTGCTTTTTTAGTCTTTTTTAGGACTTACATGATATCTTTCACATGAAGGGAAAAGGATGACCTGCCATGTTCTAGACACCTTTTGGAGACTTTATATAGGCAGCTTTTTATACAGCTGGTATCTGTGGGAAGCATGGAGGGGGTATGTAACAAAGTCAACAACATGGATGGCCACAGTAGTTGAGAATCTTATACTGGTGCAATTTTATTTGTTTGAGTTCTTTGGCTGTGTCCATTTAGGATTATGGAATATGACATGGAGGTGAAAGTGATCATGCAGCAGCACAAAAGGAATGAGCATCAGCAGGCTGTATTTTGAGAGAAACGTAGTTGACTTTGGGTATGGAGACGCACCTAGTGGTTGGTTCAGGCACAGACTGGAGTGCAGATTTATTGAAGAATGATGCTGGAGAAGGGACTCATGGACATTCAGCTGACGCAAGGTTCTTGCCTTGCTGTAATATCTGGTTGTGCAGGGTTTGCTTGGGTAAAGACTTTATGCAGCTTTGGTTTCAAGCCAGCATGCTTGCACTACTTGTAGTTCTAGAGTCAGCTCTGAATTCTCTGCACTGTGCTCCATAGAAGCAGTGAGCTCTCCCATTATTAATTACTTAGTAGAAATAATGGTAGTCACATAATTTTAGAGATTATGATCAAAGTTGGCTCTGCTAAGGATGACTAACTAAGCACAAATAACTATTACAAAAAGAATGTTATTGGGAAGAGATAAGAACAAGGAAGAAGGAAGAACAAAGCTTTAAATAGCTGTAACTGTAATTCATTTGAATGGAATGTGACCCTTACAGATTGTTCATAAACATTCATAGCATTAGTTTCGAGATTGTTATTAAGAAGTGGAAGTTGGACAAAGCCTGCCACTTCCTGTCTTAACTACTGGTCAAAATGTCAACATTTAATTTGAGTCAACAACTAGTAGTAAACTTTCACAGTGCTCTAATTGGTTTTCCATTAGGGTAACTATTTCAGAGACTTATGTTTGTAATAGCCAGAAATTAATGCAAATATTCACTTTGTATCTTATTCCCCCTAATTTGCATTTCCCTTTTTTCTCACCTTTCAAAGAGCTATGTTAAGAATTTTAGATATGACCAAACAAAAATTCCCTACTTTTTTTGCTGACTGTGAGCTGCAATATTGAATTGAAATAAAGATCTCAATATATTTTATTTGGAAATCACAGTTGTTTTGGCTTAATTGGAAAATTGGATGCAAGTAGAATAATATTCTTCTTATCCTTGTCTAAATTATGGCAAAATTTTTTACCCTTTCCTTTGTAAATGTTGTGTAGGGTAGGTTGCATAATTTGTATTTCACAGTATGTCCATTTCTAATGGTGATTTCTAATGCTGCAAAAATTTTCAAGAAGGGGCAGAACAAAGTCCTGATCTGAATTAATTTTGATCCTGCTTTGAGCAGGATGTTCAGCAAGAAAAGTCCTCCATCCCTTCCAAACGGAAGGACTTGGGGAATCCGAATTTGTTGCTACACTTCTAGTTCATGTCATGATAAAACATTGAGAACCTTGACATTTGATCAATAAAAAAGGTGGGGGAATACAGACATGTAGCTGCATTTTTGCTTTGGTTTTGTTTTACGTATTATAAATATCATAATGTCCATAGGGGCAAGCAGTTCATTTATGCTTTGAAAGTAGATGAGTATCTCCCAGTGAAGAATTATTAGAGTCATTTATTCTCTAGAGAGTCTGCGAAACTTTAACTGCAATCTGTACAAAATGGCACTGCTTTAGTGGAAATACTGTGCAAGAACTGAATTACAGCACTTGTTGGCCATACTCTGTACTTTTATGAATAGACTGTTCTTTGACCACAGCGTTGTAACTAAGATGAAGACAGTGAGTGGCACAGAAAGCCAGAGAGGGACTCTTCACAAGGTCAAGGGGGAATGGCTCTAAGCTAGAAAAGGGTAGGTTTGGGTTTGGGGTAGGAAATTCTTTACAGTGGGGGTGGTTGCCCAGAACAGCTGTCGATGCCCCTTGGAAGTGTCCAAGGCTGGGCTGGATGGGGCTCTGGGCAACCTGGTCAAGTGGAAGGTATCGCCCTCATGGCAGAGAGTTCAGAACTAGATGATCTCTTAGAACCCAAACCACTGTATGATTCTATTATTACTTTGTTTTTCAAGTTAGATATACTTTCATATTTTGCTTTAGTTTAGCACAAGGATTTTAGGATTTCTTGTTTTAATGCTATGTGGATTTAGGAGTTTTGGAGTGATTGCATCCAGTGTTGAAAATGTGACATTTTCACAGGAACTAATTGCATGTATGATCTCTATGCTGACCATCTGCACAAGCACTTTCCTCTGGATATGCGAGCTACCTCAGAGGGAACAATCTGCTATTTTAAGCTTATTGCATCTGTGGGCCACCTTATCCGCCTTTCAATAGTATCCCTTCAGATTGAAGCAGATAACTGCATCACTGACTCGCTCACCATCTATGACTCTCTGATGCCAATCAAAGATAAGATACTGTACCGGTGAGTATAAATTTCTATTGATAATTAATTGACAACTTTTGGGTTTTTTCTGAAGATCTGCCATCTGTATTTTGTGGTTAGTTTGTTTTTGTTAAAATTGCTCTGATCTTCATGTATTACTCACATAACCCATGACAATTTAAAATTTCTTGGATAAGTTATCTTGCTAGTAAAAGGGAAAATTTTCTTCAAATATTTCTCTTTTTTTCAACTGGAGTGCATCTTCACCTAGCTACAGAACTATGAAAAATTCACACATTACTGAGCAAAATTTTCTGTTTCTTATCAGGAAACAGATGCTAACTGAAAGAGAATGTCAAAATTTCCTCCCTTAGGCAAATTCTTCTGTATGAAGATTAGTGCTTTTCAGATGAAGACTGAAGTTCAGAAACTAAGTCTCGTGATTTTTCACTTACTGGCACTCACTACTTCAGTGCTTTTTTTATCTGCTCTATTTGTTTAGAGGGTTGTAAAAATGTAGAGTTGAAGCTGTGATGGGTTGAGGGATGTGGACTCTTCTTTTTTTCTTTTTTCTTCTCTCTCTTTAATGATCCATTATGCTTGTTTAGGGACTTTTTCTTTGAAATTCCTGATAATTAATTCCATAGGACTACGTAAGTCGAAACGAAAAGACAGCACCTTCATGAAGTAGACAAAAGCTCAGTGTTTTCACCCCTGAAACCCTTTTCTCTGGCATTTCAGTCTGTGTATAAGCCTCAAAACCAGAGCATTTGCTTTTCAGTCCTTTTTGAGAGCTGTCCTCTACCAATCTGTGTCTCCAACTGACTTGTCTGTGGAACAGCAGATGGTGTTCACTTACATGTTAGTATCGGTAGAGGACTGAAGATGTCTGCTAGGTTATGCATATGGAAAGTAACGTGTTTGGGGTTTTTTTATTGAGACTTCTTATTGGCTCAGGTTCTTAATTTCTGACTTGAAGAATAACTTTCTTGTCTTTCCCACTGCCCAACAAGAAGATAAAATTGTTGGTCTAATAAAATAAGATTTCTCTTTCTTCCAGCTTTTCGTTAATGTTGGCTTCATTCATTTTTACTGGGAGTGAAGGCTGAAAGTCATTACCTCGTAGAGTGAACCATTCCATATCCATTTTCATGTTTGCAATTTCTTTCTCTTTTTGTAAGAAGAATTTCCAGTATTGGGTTTAAACTGGCCTTGTAACAGGTACTTTTGTGCTTAAGAGCATGGAAATTTCAGTGGACTTTGAAGTAGGCAAGATCTGAACCAGTGGAAAATTTATGCATAGAGTGAGAGTAATGTGTTAAGCTTTTCGCTTTTTAAGTGATTGCTTATGTATTTGCTCTTTTCTTCCCCCTCAGAGCTTGTGAACCACCTGATTCATTGGTGTCACTTGTGTCCACAAATAATCTCATGCTGGTAATATTTAAGGCAGCACAAGTAAAGGAGCATAAGGAATTCCATGGCTATTTTGAGGTCATTACACAAGAAAGTAGGTTTGTTCGGTGTTTGGAAGTGTGTTTATTATATTGTTTCTTCTAAGGGCCTGAAGTGGCTGTCATGTTTCTGACTATGGATAAATGATTCCTGTGACTGAGTTTCTTCTTTTTACAGGTGCCTGTCTCCCCTTCTTCTCCTTTGCATTACTGTGTGCCTTCCTATTGAGTAATGTTATCTGATCAGACTAGTTGTGAAGTATGAAGGTAGAGGGCTGAAAGCAGCCCTGAATTCAGTTGGCGAGGGCTGCAAGGTGCCAGTAGATGGAGCTATTATTTCAGGTGTAGCAGTGGCCTCCCTTCTGCCGTGGGACTCAGGGATCATGCTAAAGGTGGAAGGATGTCAGCACTAAAACCTGCTTTCAGAAAAAAAAAGCTTCAATTGCTTTGTCTGCATTTGCTATCGGTCCCTGACTCCACAGGAACACAAAGAAGTCAGTAACGTTTGTGTGTCAAGTCCATCACTTTATTGCTTATATATTTAAGTGGTTAGATCATCATCACAAATAATACAAGGAATATCATGCTAGTGGCACGAGGGGAAAAATCTCACACAGCTCAGTGCAAGGAAATTCAAGTTGCTTTAAAAGATGCTGCCTACTTTTCATGCTGACAGTAATTAAGCATTAATATACCATCAGAAAAGCATGTGATAAGTTCTCCATAATAAGTAACTTCAAGTTCCGTTCTGTGTGGGTTGTGGGCTGGTTGGTTGGTTTGTTTTCTTTAAGTTTGAGTCTGGATTTTCTTTGTTCGTTTCTCTCTGTGTGTGACTTTGTCTTTAATGAATTCTGTAAATCCATTGAGCAGTCATATAAGAAAGTTTTGGTTTCCAGGAGGCTGATTAGTTCAGTATGTTGAACATTTCGCTTCTAACTGGCTGCATTCTAAGACTAGAGGTCCCTGTGTAGTACTGCAGTGTGGATGTATTGATATTCTTGTTTGCAAAACTTTCCTCAGTGAAATAATATAGATAAACTTTACAATGTGTTCTTCCAGTCCTGCAGAGCCCAGCACTCATCCCTGGATCTTTACATCCTTTGTCTTCTGTGTGCATCATTGGGAAGGGTCTCTTTTTACAACTTGAATCCCGCTAAATATAATTCCTCACCTGCCCGGCTTTGCAGTGACTGACTTGTGATAAATTTGGATGCTTCAACCCACTGAATAGCTTTACTGAAAGTATATCAAGGTTTGCCAAATTTTGCCTCTTTTTTTTCCCTTAGAGTGTGGAAAAGCAATAATGACAAAGGAGAAAACTGGCTATGAAGGGAGAATCACAAGTCCCTATTACCCAAGCTATTATCCTCCAAAATGCCTGTGTGCATGGAACTTCCAGGTAACATGACTGTTTCTCTCTGAGGCATTGCTGTGTGTTTGGGGAACAGAGAGCTTAAGTAAAGCAGTGACTGAGTTGGCAGTAACCTGCATCTTCACAGACGTAGTAGTTTATAGAAATGGCATTGATGTTTTGTATCAGTTTTTTCTTTTTTCTCTTTCTGTGCACTTATTTTTAAGGAAGAGAACATAGTTCCTAAGGTGTCCTATTACAAAGGTGAAGAGCTAAGATAAGTTTTGACGTTTAGCCAGCATAATTACTTCATGGCAGGCAATGTAAGACTTGACTGTTTTTAACTCCTCTCTTCCCACTCCCAGAAATTTGGATGAAAAGTATGTACAAAAAACCTCCTCTAACCTAGTTATTACCACCACTTCTCCGGTATCTTTTCATATGCCTAATACATTTAATTTGTCTTCAGAATGGTCTGTCCTATCAGCACAATCCCATAGACTGTTTTTTTAATTTGGTATCCTTTTCCTTCATCTTTTTAGGTACTCTCCTGAAAGCAAATTGCTGAAAGCTGACATTGTTTTAAAGTAGTTTTGTTTTCTCTGACATGAGTGTTTCCTTATTAGTGCTGCTAAAATAAGGTCTTTGACTTAGGGCTTGCCCTTCAGTGTTTACCTCTCTAAAGAATATAGCAATGGGTATGATGAGGTCCACTGTTTACCCATCTTTCTGCTTATTGTTAAGCTAGTGATTGCCCACATTGAATCACAGCAATAGAAATTAAGTCCAGCGAGCCATGACCTACAGCCTCTTGCCCTTCTAGAATGATAAGGCGATTTTGGGGGGGCTAAATTTAAGGTCTTCACCGTTGACTTCTGATAGAAAGGTTTATTGCTCAAACCAGTTTCATTTTCAAGATTTTATTTTTGTACAATGTTGAAACTTCACTCATTTCCCAAATTATATTTTCTGTAAGAGAAGAGGGGAAAAATTTTCATTTCTGGATTTTTGCCCTGAATCAGCCCTTGTTTTTAAATGAACCCTGCCTTGCCTTGCAAAACATGTTCTGATCCTTTTATGAAAGGAATTTCCAATTAAGTATGAACACTCATGATATTGCTGGGTTTAGAAATGTTTTGTAAAATACTAAAGAATGCATGGCTGAGCAGGTGCTAGCAGAAGACTATAATATTGTGGTAGAAGTAACTCCTAGCATTACAAAGGTGACACAAGTATTCCAGGCGGTATCTTAACTCTAAAAATCCGCTGGGGCTCTGTGTCCCTACACAAGTACATTTGGATGTGTTTGAGTGCTTTGATCTTGATACAAAAGCTGCTTTCTATGGTCAATGGCTCTCTGAAGATGAGAAGGCTATTGGCTAGAGGGGGAGAAAGCCTGCAGCTGTGGTGGGGCTGTGCCAACCCTTGCTTTTACTCAGGACTGAATAGCTGGCAAGTGTGTAAGGTGCTGGCTGTTGAGCTGGTGAAGCCAGCTCAGCTCCCAGAGCATGGCATTGCCAAGCTCCATAATTGCTGAAATAAGTTTATAGACTACTGTGTTCTATGCCCACAAAAGGAAAAAAGAAGACTGCTTGCACTGTCTTTCTTGCTCACAACAGACTCCACAGAAGAGCCTTGGTATAGCTCTGAAGTTTCATAACTATACCATTAGTGAGAAGAATATTAAAGGCTGTGAGCGAGGGTGGTGGAAAATTAATGAACGCATGTAAGTACTCCACATGGATTATTAATGTAATGGTACCAAAATAAACCTTCCCATTACTATTGCAGCTCAGAGAGCTTCCACAAGGACAGAAGTAATTCACTGGGTGCCCTACCATTCTTTTATTTTAGCTGATGATGTACAGTCTTTATAAAATGTATTTATATACATATAAATATATATATATAAATTTTTACATATATATATGTATATGTGTATATATATATATTCTACTGAAAAGTACCAGAAAAATGAAGACAAAAGTCTTTGGTACTCTCTGGAGAGAGAGAAATGGAAAGAGTTGGATAAAGATTGATGTCCTGTGAACCCTAAAATAATTCTGTGTTTTCTGGGGCCATTAAACAAGGTCTGTTTAAAACCCTTTTAAGTGTAACTTAATACTAAGATTGCTCAAGAGGACAGCGAATCTAATTAACTTCTTGGTGAAAGCCATTGCAATGAGATGATTGGAAATAGAACTGTAACTACTTCCTCATTCCAGTCACTGGCTCTTGAAAGAGAAACTTCGCGAAGTGCCTTTCAAGGAACCACTGTTATTTCTGAAGTGTTCTTTATTATAATATTGCTGCTGGTTTTTTATTAAGATACCACTGCTTTCCCAGCACATTGTCCACCCATTCTTTCCTCAATTTTGAAGTCATCTTTGGAATGCTGGATGATGAGGCAAGGCTAGATTTAAAACATCAGATTTTTTTCTTAAACTTCATTCAAATGGAAACCTCAGTAAGATTAGTCTTAAACTGAGTTTCTGAACTCACTACTGAAAGTAAGTCAATTAGGCCCTTTAGAGTGCAACTGAAAGAATTACAGAGAGAAGAAAAAACTTTGTCTGTTCTTCAATACCATGTTGTATTTATAGAGAGAAAATTCAGTTTGACGCTCCTACAATTGTGCCTTGATGGGAATTGGTTGCTGGACGAGATGAGCACATAAAAACACCAGTCAAAACACACCACGCTTAGTGTGTTTGTGGGGTTTTTTGGTGTTCTTTTTATGACAGAAATGGAAAGATTTGTGTTATTTGGGATGGCTGAGATAAATAACAAAGGCAAAATCTTGAGGCAAAAATGATAATAGGTTCATACTGAAGGATTATCTGACAGAGAATCCTGAAAGAATCTGAGCAGCTTTTTGATAAACCTGCCAATTATGCATTCCACAGAATCAAATGTCCATGATATGATTCTTAGAAGCGCACTCAGGGTTACTTTTGAAGTACTGCACAAGAACGCGTGCTCCTGATTTCTGTTGGAAGTTGCTGGTTATAGTAGTAGACCAAGACCTCTTCCTTTGAAAGAGAGTATTTTTCACTAAAAATAAGGCTTTTGAACTTCTGATTTTCTGTTCTATGTTTACTTTTAAGAGGAAAAATTATGACTTAATGCATGAAACATGGTGATGTTTTATTTTCTTCTTTTTCCCCAAATTTTAATAGTTAACGAAATGCAGAGGGGGTGGGGGGGCAGGGGACCCCCATCTTTCTTTTGCAATTGTGCCTTATGGAATGCTTATTCTGTTATCTTAGGTAAAAATGGTTAATAAACTTTGAGATACTGATATTAGGAAAGACTGGGACCAAGAAGGTGGTGCAGATAAGGTTCCTTCAGACCTCTAGGGACAGCTTTATCTAACCAGAGACACTGAACACAACCATGCAGTTCTTCCTCGTGGACATACAATGCTCCACTGCCTAGTCAAAGAAGTTACAGCTGATGAACTGCTTTTGCTGAAATTCTCAGAGGCAGGAATACCAGTGAGTCTCTTGTGAGCAGGCTGCTAGAGGTTTATGTGAACACAGAGGTGCTTTATTTGTCTTAAAACTGTTAGTGCAACATCCCACCGTTTCTGAGCAGCATGCATGTATCTGCTCATCCCCTGAAAAACTACCCCACTCACTTTTCCAGCATATGGGACAGGATCCCCTTAATCAGTTTCTCTCTGGAGCAATGGCACAGAGTTACAGATGGTGCTTTGCAATTTCCATTTGCCCTGGACCTGGATATATGACCAGTAAAACACCAGCAAAAGGCTCCTGAGGGCCTGTAGCTTTGTCTTACAAATCCCATGAGTATATGGCATTTCTCACTGTGTGTAGGAGATAGCTTACTCAATGTACTTGTTCCAGCTTTTCCACAGATGGTCAGCAATTTCCTCTACTTTTGGTGAGATGAGTTTGTTTTATTTGTCTGAGAAGGGGTCAATGCAGCCTGCAACTTTTTGGGTTTTTTTTTAATGGTGCTAGGGTTTGTTGGAAGGAAGATTGTCTAAGTGATTGACAGGAGAAATGTAGAAAATGTCTGTGGGCTAACTGATGGGAATCAGATTGTTAGATGGCATTTTGCTGTGCACTTTGACAGGCTGTTTTATGTTGAGAGCGTTGGTGACAAACACTAAAATTAGTGACAATTAGACTTCCTGTTGTAGGAAGTCTTCACTCTTAACACTGATGGATTTGGCGGGTGCATGTACTGGTTTGAAGGCAAACCAGTGGGAAAAATGAACTCCACACAAATATTTTGCGAGAGATTCAAAGTCAGAACTACAATTTAATAGGAAAATTAAAATAAAGGCAATAATACGGAAACACTGGCTTAAACTGACAAAGTCAGAATACGGCCTGACACCCTGTTGGTGGTGGCTGCAGTCCCTTTGGAGTGATGGATGTGGTTTTGTCAAAGCAGTGATCCTGTAGAAAGATCTGGTCCTTCTCTGGAGGTCAAGTGGTGGTTATTGAGATCCTGTCCTTGAGTATCCAGTGGTAGTGCTACCATGGTGTTCCAAGCGTCAGATTATATACAGGTAGGAATGTTTGGTTCCTCCCCCCAGGGTGGGATATCTCACAATGGGATGGTATAATTCTATGAGTCACTCTGTGAGACCTTGGTGGTCCATTAGCAGAGATGGCCCCCCAGGGTGGCTGCTGCTTCCCCAGTGGGAGTTACCAGGACTGAGTCATGGTAAAGATAAAGAACACTGCTCCTCCCATTTTAACAGCTTGCTTCTTTGTTTGGGGCTTCTTTTACAATTAATTTTCCTATAGTAAAAGTCTGTAAAATTAACTGGGTTTTTTGCATCTGCTTTCAGGATGTCAAAGAGGAGTCTTGGTCTTTTAAATTGTTTTCTTCCTTTGTTTTTCACATTGCTGGAACAGAATCTCCTAGATCTATTAACAGGATGTTTCATTTTAGTAGGGTGAAATAAAGCACACATGAAAACATATAAATGAGTGTGTCCATTCCCTGTGGCAGACTTCACTGGGATGCTCCAGACACTGAGGCAACATCTGTTCACATGGAAATCACTGACCAATTCTTCTCCATTCATTGACATGAAGAGTAGTCCCAGTGCAATGCTTGATGTGAAAAATACACAAGGGAAATATTTACCTCTGGCTAATAGTCCACTAGTCCGGTTAACAATAAAACAATCCATTTTTGTCTTTTGTTCTTTGTGTTCATCCTGTTGTCAGCGAGTGACCTTGTACTGCTGTCAAACAGGTATGTGTACCAAGTCTGCTAAAAATCAAGAGAGCTGCCTGGGCTCTTAAATCTATTTAAGATTCATATGTACTTTGATTTTTGCAGGAATATTAAAGCCAGATGTTTTCTTGTAAGTGCTGCATCTTTGAGGCATTTTTGTTGAACAGAGGAGAGGGTCTTTTTTTCCACTTCTAGAACAACCTGTACTGTTGATGTTCACTGGTTTACTACATTTAAAACTGTTTCCATTTTTAAAATAATGATCCAGCAACCTTTCCCTGGTCAAAGAGGCTTTGTTTGTTGTGGGGTTTTTTGCTTTGGGGTTTGTTTGTTTTACTTTGCTTTTTTTTTTTAATCTAGGTTTTTTGTTGCCCCCCACACCCCAGCTAGAGAGTGGCCTATTTGATGAAAGGGACATTAGAAATTCATTAACAATGGATGGGTTAAATGTTTGCTGGCATCAGAGAGCATTTAGGTTTCTCTGAATCAAGTGGCACCTAGGCAGAAGTCCAAGGAGCCACTTTGTCAAAATAGCAACTGAAAGTCGATGTGCATCCAAGGCATTATTTTTAAGACTATTTATTTGAAGGCATGATATTCAAAAGTAAATTTCCACAATGTTAGTGGTGAATGAAGGCTGGGTGACCACCAAGAAATATTTTTGGTTTGGGTTCTTAATTAAAGTATGGCAGATGACTGTATTTCTGAATTTGAGTGGTGTTGACATTTAAATCGTATGTAAGGCAATTTTCCTATGAAGGCTGCTCTAGAACTTGCATGAACACTTCTAGGTACTGTGGTTACTATGTTGATCACCAAACAGTATTCCATATTACAAGTTCTGCTGTCAGTGTGGAGCTCCAGTGCAGTTCGAAGGTCTCTGAGAAGCCCCTGCTGGTGGAGTATGGCAGCTACAACATCAGCCAGCGTAAGATGGATTTTATCTTTTTCAACCCTTCTTTGCATTTCAGACCTGTGAAGCAGCATTTTTTGGGTCCGGTAGGACTTAATTAAGTTTATGCAGGAAATTACCTGTTGGGTTTCAGTTCATTTTCTTTTCTAATCTTACTAAGTCAGATGACTAGCAAACAAAGAACCTTTTCTAGGCTGCACATCTAAGGTTTGTGGGCATGTGCAGCATGTTCTGGTTTCCTGCGCGCACACAGTCTATTCTCTTCTGCACAGTCCTCAAAGCTTCCTGCATGGCTATGGCCATGGTGCAGCCAGTTGAAGTCTGCTGTTCCTGTTTGTTTTCATCCCCAATGTTTTGTTTGCAATGTTTCTATTGCTATAAGACTTCAGGTAATGAAAAGAGTACCAAATAATCAACTGCTTATTTCACGGTTTCCATATATTTATATATATTGTGTTCAAATCTGAAATCTGAGATTAAAAAAACAGCTCAAAACGTTAATAAATTCTGAGACCCTGAGTTTTTTCCAGTCCTGAAACAGACAACTTGTTTACTGGTACTTTTTCACCTGTGTTAATCTTACATATTCCTGTTAAAGTAGTAAAGAAGCAGTGGTTTCTATACATAATTACTAAGCAGCCTTGTGTTGTACTGTATAACACTGGCTGATTTGGTCCAGCCCTAGGGAGCCTATGGTACATATTCCAGGATTAGCTGAACTGGAACTTTAGAGAAATTTTTTCCTCTTCTTTAAATCCCAGTTTTCAACATTTGAATTCAATTTAAGTGCTGGCAATGTATACAGGCTATAGTAAATTTAGATCAACTTAATTGTTCCTTGGAGAAGCTTAGTGACTGTAAATTGAAACAAGCTGGCAATATTTGTGAAAGGAAATTTTGAAGTTTGGTTGCTTGGTTTTTTGTTTTGTTGGTTTTTTTTTTTCCTTTTTTAACTTCCAGCATGTCCACCTGGACATTTCAAGTGTTCTACTGGCTTATGCATCCAGCAGATGCAGCGCTGTGATGGCATAAACAACTGCTTCGATGAAAGTGATGAACTTTCTTGTGGTTTGTATTCACTTATTAGAGATCTTGATGAGAAAACACAGTGAATATATTCTCTAGTCTTAGAAGGCAGCTGAAACAAGGTGAAAATTTTTAATGGGGATACCAAAAGATGTTTTCAGCTTCCTTTATATGTCCAGGTACAGACTATCCCTCAATCTCTTGAGTGCTTAATTCGTAGTTAATTGGCAAGGGACAAAACCAAGAATGAAGAAGGTATGGCACTGGAGAGCACAAGGAAGAAATTTACATGTGCAGTAATAGCTGTAGTAGGCTATATTTTAGCTTTTCCTCATGTGATAAAAACTAGCAATTATTAATAAAGTTCTGTTCCATTTTGAGATGAGTTATTCTATTTTTGTGGGGGAATGACAAAGGGGGATGCACAGAGTAGATGAGAGTGATACTAAACATCTCCACCTGGGGAGCTCGCTGAACTCTTTTGTGCTCTATTTGCTCCACGGATAACGTGGCACTCATGCCCATCCTTGTACCGTGCTGTGAAGGAATGAATGTGGTATCCAGGTACAGCCAGAAAGGGATGTGTTAGCATTTACAGGAATGCTTCTGTACCTGATTTGGCTTATGTTTTTAAAGTTGTCCCTGAGTGGAACTGCAACTCCAGCTTAGCAATACAGGACAACTTGCTTGCCTGCAATGGAGTACGTGATTGTGAGAACGGAAAAGATGAGCAGAACTGCACCCACAGTAAGGCTGCTCTCCTGAGTAACTTTTTTTCTCTCTTTTATCATCCATCTATTCCTGACTTGAATTCTGGATGCTGCATTCAAAGGGTTAAGAGGCACTGTCAAATCTTACTTGGGCTATATAACTCCATTCCATTTTTCTGATATGTTTAGAAACAAGCCATTACTGATTTTAAACTGTTTCTTTTTAATAAGCTCATGAACATCTGTTTCTGCAAAATACTGGCAGAATAATTAAGTACTTCAGGTGCACGCTGGGGATCTAGGGATTTAAAACTTGAATCTGAGATTTTATCTCTTTACAGCATAATCTGTGCAAATTAATTCCTGGATCTATTTTACCATCTGTAAAATAACTATAAAAATGATGGTTTCTCTCTGGCAGTTTTCAGGGTTGTAAGGTTAGTGGAAGCCATAAATTTAGCATTAGGCAAATGAAAGTTGAATCAGAACTTTCTTGAATTTTTTTAGAATAGATGGACACTGTGACATATGAAAGGGAGCACAACTGAAAAGTGCTGCAAGTGATTTTTTGAAGAAAACTTTTTTGATCCCTCAGAAAAGACAGTCTGTGTAAATGATTACAGGATACTTCTGTGTGCTGACAAGAAAAATAGATTGGGTTTGAGTGGCCTCATTTATTGCAAGCCACAGGGAAACAGGAAAATGCCGAGTTTAGGGGTTGCAGTTTTACTGGATACAGTTAATAAGGCTGGTTTCATTGCAACCTTTCTTTTCACATTTAATACTGAAATACAAAGGAGAGCTTCTTTCCAGAGTACTGGATGTTTTGTCTTGCCACCCTTACACTCTACATCTAATTTTCACTACTATATCTGTGTTTGTTAGTGTTGCAGGAAAGAATGTGACAAAATCTTTGTTTGGACTCAGCCAAGTAAATGCACACCCAAGTATAGATGCAGTCCTATTTGAATAATTTATTCTGTTTAGAGGTTGGTTTAAGCCATTCCAACCAAAGTGCTTTTTTGTCATGTTACTTCGTATCTATTAATACATGTATTAATATATGTAGATCTTCTATCTGTGCAGATATGTCTTCGTGTGTTAAGCTGAGCCAATGGTTGTTTTGGGTTTTTCTCCTCACAACTATTTCAGGTATTCCCTGCACCAACCACATGTTCAAGTGCAGGAATAACATTTGCATTAGGAAACAATATGCAAGGTGTGATGGGACTGTGGACTGTGTTGATGGAAGTGATGAAAGCAGCTGCAGTAAGTTCCTTTCAAATGTTCATCTTTCTGAACTTTGAATTTTTTACACAATAAAGACTTATTTCTTCCTGTTTTGGAGTGGGTACAAGTCATGCTGGAGGTACTGGATTTTTATTGCATTCTCTCTGTGACAGTGGGGTAATAATTAGCTATCAGTTTACTTCAGATCTGGTTGCAGAATTTGCCAAGATCTTGTGGGAGGGTGGGCTTCCAGTTATGGGGAGCCTTAGACAGCTGTACTGCTTATCGCAGCTATGCTAAGGATTAGGGCAGCAGGGTTAATTACAGAGTGAACTTGCTTAGCTAGTGAGGCAGCACTTTTGTTCTCTGCAGCAATGCCAGCACTTTGCTGAAGTCGGACTGTATTTGGACTTCAGGAGTGATACAGCTGCAATGAGAAAAAACTCATGAACTTTTCACTTCTCTGACTCATCCAGATGGTGAAGACCCCAATACTTTATAGTATCAAGTTATGTTCTACTCTTAAATCTTCCTAAAGTAACCTCTGTACAACCTTTTCAGTTTGTTTTGCTGTAACACAAACAGATGATTGTCACTGCAGTAGCAAAAAAAAAGTGGGGTTAGGATTAGTTGCTTAAACTGAATGGTCTCAGGTGTATTACATAACATGGACGTGTTGGAACAAGTCCAAGGGAGGTTCATGAAGATATCTGAGGGCTGGAGCACCTCTCCTATGAAGGCAGGCTGAGAGAGCTGGGGTTGTTCAGCCTGGAGAAGAGACAGCTTTAGGAAGAAGGCTCTTAGCACTTTCCAGTACCTAAAGGGGCCGACAAGAGAACTGGAGAGGGACTTTTTCACAAGGGCATGTAATGATAGTACAAGGAGGAATGGCTTTATAATAAAAAAGGGCAGATTTAGATTAGATACAGGGAAGAAATTCTCCACTGCGAGGGTGGCAAGGCCCTGGCACAGGTTGCCCAGAGAAGCTGTGGATGCCCCATCCCTGGAATTGTTCAAGGCCAGGCTGGATAGAACCCTGAGCAACCTGGTTTAGCAGCAAGGTGTCCCTGCCCATGGCAGGGGGACTGGGACTAGATTAAGGTCCCTTTCCAAACCAAACCATTCTACAATGTTATGATTTTGCCTGGCCCTCAGCTGCCTCTGGCATGCCATCTGTATGTCAAATCTTTCAGCACTTGCTTTGGTTTCAGTAGGACCTCTTAAGAGACTAGCCATATGCCTATTTTTATTTGGAAACATTAAAGGTGCATTCGACGTTTGGGACATGTTCAGGAAAGGGTCCAGAAATATTAACACCTGTGTGTGGGACTAAAACTCCTGAGCAGAAACTTTATGTGCAGGCACTAGGGATGGACATGAGGCTCTACAGAAGGGTCTTTCTTCCTTGCTTTTCTAATTAAGAGTTCAGATTTTTGTGCTGATGAGACATCGCTTCTTCACCTGTTAGTAATATGCAGCATTGTCAGACTGTCAGTCATTTCCATAGAAAATAATGATTGTACCACCTTGTTTCTCAAATAAATGTCCAATCTCCACATACATTTTTTCTTGTATCATTCCCACTGTTTTGGCAAGAAATACGTGTTCTGATGATGTTGAACTTCTTTGCTGATGATCTCCTTTCAGGTCAGAGTTGGCAGCATCAAAAAGAGATGAGAGATTGCTTATTTGTGTATACTCATTGTGATGCTTATTAGATCAATGGATCATGTGACATTTATGGCACAAGAAATATTTAGGGGCTAATTTCTGTAGCAGAGCTAGAAAAGCAACTTAGTAAAATTTCCAGCCTAGTGCCTTTTTATGGAGTCACCTCTTGTTTCATTAATAGAGTAGCCAAAGAGAGAAGTTTTGAGATTATAGCAGGAGAACAAAATAGATTTCAAAATATTTCAAAGTGCAATATTTTTTCATGCCCTGTGTGGGAAGCCCCCTCACTAAAGGAAGGTACTGGAGATGGGGATTATAACCTGAAATATCCCTTGCAGGTTGTGGCAGTAGCAAGATCAGCAATCTCATCTCTCGGATTGTAGGTGGCTCAAACACTGAGGAAGGTGAATGGCCCTGGCAGGTCAGCCTTCATTTTGGGGGAGCTGCTTACTGTGGAGCATCAGTGATATCCAAAGAATGGCTGGTGTCTGCAGCACACTGCTTTCAAGGGAGCAAGTAAGTAGTCTTCCCTCTAACTCTATCCCAGACATGGTCAGGATCCACAAGTGCCTTTAGGTTCCAGAGTTTGAACTGCATGGAGGTGCTGCACTCCCCTTTCCCCAGCCCTGCTGTCAGCAGGTGTTTTGAGGTACTTTTTTAAGAAATGTCTTCTTTGTTTGCTCCCACCCAGGCTGGCTGACCCCAGAGCATGGCGTGCCCACCTGGGCATGCAAATGCAAGGCCGTGCCAAGTTTGTGTCTGCGGTGAGGCGGATCATAGTCCATGAGTACTACAACAGCCGGAACTATGACTACGACATCGCGCTGCTGCAGCTGAGCACACCATGGCCGGACACCATGAGCCACCTCATCCAGCCCATCTGCCTGCCTCCCTCTTCACATAAAGCCCGCAGCGGGGACAAGTGCTGGATAACAGGTTGGGGCCAAAAGCAGGAAGCAGGTGAGTTTTATCCCTTCTGCTGAGCTAATCTTATTCCCAGGAGCCTTCACACCTGGGGGTGTGTGCACCTACCTTCGTATGCTCAGGAAAATTGGCTGCTGGTCCCATGGGTCTGAAAGTCTTCCATATTGTGTTGTTGGTATAGGGAGCTTCACTTACTCCAAAATATCAGTGTTGTCTTTCCCCTCTGTTCCCCTTGGAGGTGTGGGACACATGGAGTGGTTTTTCTCTTTGGGTTGCTGGTTATTCGTATGTGAAATTAAAAGGCTGGTTATTTGAAAGATAAATGTAATGCCTCAAAAAGAACCCCAGGGGGGCATTTTTCCCTGTTTCTCTCTATTCCCTTTGTCAGTTTCTACAATGAAAGTGCCAAATCAGTCTTTTAACTTCAAAGTATACTTTATTACATACTAGCTTTATCAAATCCTAAAACGAAGTTTCATGATATAAACCAGCGCTTGCATGTTTGAATATGTGAGTGAGGGGTTTTTGGCTATAACCAGATTTTGAAAGGATGATGATGAGATTGGGCCTGCTGTATTCAAAGGAGGGGAAAATTTGAGTTAATTCTGTTGTTATTATTGTTATTATTAAACTATATATCTTATAAAAAAGAGATGTTTTACCAAATCTTTCAGATAGAAAGAATCAAATTTGGGAATTGGTTCTTTATGCTGCCAAAATTCACATTCTGAAACTCTGTCTCATAATCTTAATCTTGAATTTGGCTCCTGCAGATATACTGCTCTCGCTGCAAATCTCTCATGTGGGGATCTAAATATCTTTGTAAAATTCTGTTTCCTTTTTGAAGTAAAAAGAGAACAAATTAAGAAGTCTTGAGACATTTTGAAAAAGACAAAAAACTTTTTGGCCAATCCTAGTGATTATGCCATTTTATTTGGTGTGTCCAAAGGACCCAGATCACGTTACACAATTGCCTGATAGTTAGAAGAGGCTTTCTTCTGTGTTGCAGTTAGTTGTTTGGAAACTGGAATAATTCAATGATCAAAAGTATCTGTGGATATTTCCTGAAGATTTCTTGTTTTGTATTTCAAAAGATGAGTAAAATGCTAAGATCTGTTGAATCACCCTTCTCCAAATTTGTTTTCCAGATGATGAAGGTTCAGCAGTTCTTCAGAAAGCAGAGGTAGAAATTATTGACCAGACATTATGTCACTCCACTTATGGGATTATCACAGCTAGGATGTTTTGTGCTGGGCTATCATCTGGGAAAAGAGATGGGTGTAAAGTATGTATCTCAGCACTCTTTGCATAGAGCTTATCTTGTCTTTCATTGTTGCATGATGAGGTGTAAGAGTTGACTGGCAGACTACTTTGTGGTCAATATGTTTCAGTTCTGAAAAAGAGCAGTGTGAGAATTGTCTGTCAGCAAATCTCTTCTGTGGGTGATTTCAGAGTTCTGCTGCTTTATGTGAATGAGTAGCACCACTAAGTTTCAGTCACGGGTCAAGAGCCAATCAAGTTGCAAGTCCCTATAAGCTGAAATCAGGCAATTTTTGGCACGATAGGCTCTCAGCTGAAGAAAAAACTGAGAAACTAGCTTGTGTCTTTTCAGGATCCCTCCCTTCCGACTTGGAACTACAGGACTGTTTGATGAGATGCAGACAATTAGGCATAAATTTACAAATGCAAGATATTTCTGATCTGGAAAAGCTGAAAGATGATAAATGTAAAGTGCTGAATTTACTCCTAGTCAGCAGTAGTAAAACCTCATAGATACACAATATGTATCTATATGACACTTACTATTACAGATCTAATATGCCATATTATATTATATTATATTGAACTTACATAAACCATACATATTTACTGCTAAAACAGTAGTAAATTTACTGCTGAAATAATAATAAAAACATTTTTTTATGATGGAGATCTGGAATCTTCAAGATATTCTAGCTTTCACTAATCTACATAAAAGTGAGTGAGACTACAATGGCTGAGGGAGTATAATGCACCAGCTGTTTTTAGAGGTTAGTGAGAGCACTGATATTAAGTATCATTTTCAGTATCTGGAGAATTTGTTGGATTATGGCCACTCAAGATATAAGCAAGGAAAGGCATCATTTTGGCTGCATTTTTTAAGGGCAAATGATTTGTGTCTGTGACTGGCAGTTGTTAGATCTATTCAAATTGTGGTATTCCTGTTTTGTGAAAAATGCTGGTGTTCCAGCTGGTGTTTTGTCCTAGGAATGAAAGAAAAGACTTGCAAATTTTACTTTCTAAATGTAAAATATTAATTGTCATGGAAGGAAGAAATTGTCTTCCAAATTCTTAACCTTTTTGAGGCAATTCAGGGTAATCCTACTTTGAGGAGAGGGTGCCACCTAAGCACCTTAGAAGAGGTCCCTTCCAACCTGCATATCCCAACAAACTATAAAGTGAAGGCAAAATAGTTTTCTAGCTCTAACAAAATATTTGTCTAGAAAGAAGGCACTTCTCTTGCAAAACATCTGAATTTTGCCAAATGCACCTTTTGCTTTTGGAAGTTGTTTAATGCACCCAATGTTTTGGTGAAGTTTAATGTACCACTGGGTGTCTTTTTCAGAGATGCTGTGTGTACAGCAGAGCCTTACAGGTTTAAGTATACAAGTATAAGCTTGGTCCAAGGAATTTTCTCCAAATGGTGGCAAATGGTTTTACACCTGAAGCTCTGTCAATGCATTCCTACAAGAACACCCTAGCTCTAGAAGAGTCCTAGTTGCTTTGTCCTGTATTACAGCATTATGACATCCTGTATTAAATTCTGAAGTCTAGAACAGACTTCATTTTAACTGCTCTATTTACAAAGACATTATGAGCCTCTAAACATTACATGCTAAACATTACATTACTAAAGGACAGTGCTTAGGCTCTTTTTCCTTCTTAAAAAAAAAAATCAAAGAAAACCACAAACACAAAACAATTGAGGGATTCCATCTGTTTCCATTTATCTCTAATTTGAAAGAAGTCATACAATTATTAAATAGTTTATTTATTATATTAATTTTATTTTATTTTTTAAATATTTTTTTAAAGCTTACTGGTTTTGAGTTTTAGTGTGTAACCTGTGAATGTATGAACATGTTTAGTAGCAGATTTGGGGTTTACCTGTAAGTTTTAGGCTAGACAAAAAAAGTGAATTTCAAATGTAGGCCCTGCAAAATAATATCTTAATTAGTGTCTTTAAAGAGTGAGAATTATCTTCTCTCTTGTGAAAGAGCAAACTTTGGTACAACTGTGCAATCCCATCTACGTGAAAAAAAACCCCTATCAAGTGTTTGAACTATGTGACTATGAAAATATAATCACTAGAATTACTCATGCAAAATATCTCCCCTGGATTTTCCCCCAGTTTTTATAATTCATATTGCAAACACATATAACTCAATATATTATTTTTAGGGTGATTCTGGTGGACCACTGTCATGTCAAAGCAATGGAGATGGAAAATGGTTTTTGACTGGCATTGTGAGCTGGGGTTATGGATGTGGAAGACCAAATTTCCCAGGTGTCTACACAAGAGTGTCAAATTTTGCACCATGGATACACAAATATGTGCCTTCAGTCTTGTAACTTGAAAGCTGTTTTCTTGGAATAAAACATGTCCTAGATATCCTCATTAAAATCAAATTTGGAAGAACTGTTCATGGTGGAATTTCTTTGCATGTCTCTTGCTGATTCTGGAATTCACATATAGAGGTAATAAATACCATTTTTTCAAGCTTTGGTGAAAAAGGAGGAGCCTGTTCCTTGTGGTGGTTGTTCCATGCAGGTGTCTGGAGACATGGGGGGAGGTGCAATAATAAACTCCATTTTCAAGGCACCAACTAAGTGCAGGTACACTCATCTGTCAGGAAGCTGAAGATACAATTGATCATGTAAACAGAGAGCCTGAGGCTTACTCATCATTTCTTCTGAGAGGTGTACAGCCAATACAGGAGTAACTGTGAAGCAGCAATGAACTGTTTGCACTCTGGCAAATACTACTTTCCCTGCTTCCTCCACCAAGAACAGCTGGCAGGGAGAAAGGGAGAGGAGACATTGCCAAAAGTGAACTCAATCCTTTCAAATCCATAGAGTCTTAAGTTTTGAAGGTCAGAAATTCTGCTGCTAAAAGTGGTGATTTGTTAGATGCTTATTCCTTCTCCAGCTTTCATTTTAATTAACTGCATGATTTGGAGCTACTAGCTCTTTTATTTCCTGCTATCATTTCTTTATTTTCAAGTTCATCCACCTAAGAATTTGAATTCTCTATTTTCAGGCAACCTTAACAAGATGAATAAACATGGTGATGTGTGTTACTGCAATGGTCTTGTCCTTGCCTAAATAAAACTGAAAGGCCCTGATACAATTTTTATGCAAAAGTGGGTTAGTTTCCTCAGGCTTTTTTCTAGGCTTTTTCTGTATTTTTTTCTCTTTTCCATGAAGGAAGGGGCAAAGTATCAGTCAGCAGGTTGTGTGTGTAGCAGACAGGCTGTTGAAAAAAAGAGGACTTTAACAAAGCCATCTGTCTGCAGCTGTAGTTTGAATTTCTGAGCTGTGAGGATTGCCTTCCAATTAATCCCTTTTGCAATCTCTGTGTGAACTGTGTTGGGATTTGTTTGTTCCCTTTGTATTATTTTTCTGGGGCTGAGATTTCTTCGTCCCATTTTGCTTTTCTAGGTTTTGTTCTTTGTGCTCTCTCTCTCTCAGCATGTATCACATATGTTATTTCTCCACACTCATCCTTGATTTTCTTATTTTACATGCAGAATATGCTGAACTTGGTTTGCTGACTTAAAGCTGCTTTTCCTTTCAAACAGGAAATGTGAACATAAATTGGTTTGGTATTTATTTACCACATTTATTCTGTGGTACCATCTTGAAGCTGGAAAACAAAGGTGATATGTGGAATTGAGCATTTATCCTCTCTTGTGGATATTTCTATGGATTCCATGGGGTGTTTATTAGAAGTTGCCTCATTTATATTGCCCTGGGACCTTTTATCTGTAAACTGATTGCATGTCCTTTTCATTGTGTCATAAATTATTTCCCTACACTTGTATTTCTGAAAGAAGTGATCTATTTTCAAATGATGGGATCCATATCCTACTTAGCCAGTTAGGAAAACAAAGAGTTACAGTGATGGTAACTTTTCCTGCCCACCATCTTTGACTGCAGATCAGCTGGCTCCAGCTTCAAGCAGTATGGCAAAGGTGAAATAAGAGAAGCCCTGTGTGTGTGGTGGGGAGAGCAGCTATTCTGAGTTATATATAAGAAACAAGTTCATTTAGGGGGTTGCTGCTAGATTTGTCAAAAGGCATTTGTCACGGCATCATGCTCCAGGCTTTTCCCTCCAGCCAGATTTCTGTGTACAGCATTACAGCTCCGGACTCTGAACAGGCTGCAGGGCAGGTAAGAGCCACCAGCTAAGCTTTGTAGCAAGAATGCAGTAAATAAATTACTTCTGTCTACTCCTGTGTGCATTGACCCCGTTTCTTCATAAACTGCTCTTAACTAAAGTGATAATAATTCCCCCCCACGCTTTCACAGCTTGAAATGCATACAAGGAGGAAACAGCCACGAGAGATGCAGGTTTCATGTGGGACATAGATGACAACATCAAAGATCTTATCTCAGTTTTAATCTCTTTAAAACTAAGAGAGTAAATAGTCCAAAATGTGATACAATATCTCTTCTGTCCTACTAACTGATGCCTTCCATGGTCTTTCTCTAGGAAAGTCCGCGGGTTTGCTACTGCTCATCCTACCAAGAAGACTTGTGCCGAAAGTATCGTTCCTTCAAATGGATGAAGTTGTGTTTCTGGAGGAGATGGCTTCTAGGAATATTACCTACAGTTTCTTTAACAGTTGCAGTAATCATGCTAGTCCGGCACTACTCACTCTGTAAGTGTTACTCCCCAGTGTGGTTTGGGTGGGATGGATATTTTGCACTGTGAAGAGCTCTGCGCTAAGCAGCTGAGCACATAACGTGTATATAAACTACTGACTTTCCCTTCTTCTTAATGTCTCTGCTAAAGCAGCAAAGTACACAGTAACTAGCAATTAGCAGTTGCACAAGAATATTGCAAGTGTGCATTTTATCTCTAAATATTTTTTTGTCTCTGCTCATGAATACTATCATTATGATAAGTGTTAACTTTTCCAGGAACCTATAGGAATTATCTATTTTCTCTTCACTTCTTTTTAAAACAGAATGAGTACCTAAATTGTTTATGTGCTTTCCCAAATGTCACCATATAGCCATTAAAACCATGCCTCTTCAGGAGGAGAGCACTGCAAAAAATGGAAGCTTAACAATGAAATCTTCCTAGTAGAAATGCCTGCCTAAACCTTTATTTCTTTCCTTTCCTTTCCTGCTGGGCTTTACTCTGTCAGTGGGCCTGACTCAGTGCTCTGGCTGTTACTGCATGTTCCTTTTAAGAGCTAATACCTGCAAATGCCAAGGACAAGCACATACTTCTGCAAGCATCTTGTCCTGTAACGTTATTAGGTGTGCTAATTTTTTATCTTTTTTTTTTTTCTCAGCTCCAGCTTTTTCCTTTATTTATATTGGTGGAAGTGTAGAAATTCCTAATTTGACTTATACAAATGACCTCAATGATCCAACATCACAGAAATTCCTCCTGCAAGCAAAAGCAGTCCAAAATTATGTAAGTTCCCATATAAGTAGAGCAATATCTTGTAAATATTTATACAGAATCAGACTGGGAATGAGGAGAGGACTCCTGTTAGCCATATTTTACTTTTTTCCTTTGAAATAATAAGTTTAAAGCAAGAGCCTTGGCAGTTTTCAGATTTAGAAATGTAGCTACACAGATGGGGCTGTGTGTCTTACAGCAAGGACAGTATTTTCTAGGTAAGAAGGTTTCAGGGTTATGGAAAAATAACTTGTCTTGAAGGAAATAGGACAGTGGGTTTTGTTTTATTTTACTTTATTCAAACTCTCTTCTTTATATGTTTTTCTTTTTAATTTTACCTCCAATTCAATGCTTCACCTTTTTGTTTCATTTTCCTTATCACAACAATGCTTGCTTTCTTCTTGCTTGCTTGCCCTTCTTATGAGTTTCTATTTGTGAGATCAATACTGCTTCCTAGGTACATGTGGACAGCATTTTGGAAGACAAAGGTGTTCTCTGTTAGCCTGTATTTCCCAAAAGAGCTAATCTGGTGACTCAAAGCTACTTTGTGCACAGCCAATACAAGTTGATCATACTGGAAATTTAAAGACTGAAACAAAAATATAAATGTATTCATAAAGACTTTTTTCATTACTAACTATCAGGAACTGTCTCAATGGTTTTGAAATGTAATGTGACTTAAAAGCAAATTTTTAGTGGAATTTAATGCACATTTATTTGATACATGTTGTGAAAATGATGGACAGTGCTTGTAATGTGGAGGGGTGAGGAAGGGGAAAGAATGAAAAAGACAAGCACTTTATAGTATTAGAGACAATATTGGCACTAAAATATAATGTCACATTTTCTTTTACCACTATTTAATTGTCAGTTGGCAGAAACATATGAATCTTCCTTCTTGGGAAAGTACTACTTGAGGTCTGTAGTGGCTGCTTTCAGGTAGGTGCTGTTTCAGCATATGGTAGAAATTTGAAATATTAGCTGTGTTTGTCCTTTTTTTCATGTATTTTAAATTAGTTATCTGGAATAACATGCACATCTCTATAAGAGAATTAAAAATGAAGAAATGCACTTAAGTATATGAGCTAAGCTAATAGTGTGACTTGTGTCCTGCCCTGTAGAATTGGTGAGAGAAATGAAGTCTGATTAATTGGTCCTGAGTCCATGGGTTCTTTTGTTGTCTAATTAATCTATTTTTAATTTTGGAAATAACAATTCAGCACTTGCAGAATCCTATTTTGGTTTTGTCCATTCCAATGAAGTTCCTTTTTAACCTCTGAAAACAAATCCTTAAATGTATAATTTGGAGCAAAACACTCTATTTGAGCTCCTGGTAAGAAATGTAAATCCATTGAGCAGCAGGTTACTACAATCCTGGTTACTACAATCTGAAAACCCTGAAGGGTCAGTACACAGGCGATGTCAAAAGGAGGACTGTGGTGGAATCACTGAAGTAATGACTTGTATGTGTATGCTCAAAGATTGTTTATTTCAACAAAAATTGTGTGAAATGCTGTATCAAAGTATGGGCATAAAATTCTGTTGTTGTATGGTGCTAGCTTCCATTAAAAAATATTAATTACAGTGTGTCTGGAGCTGTTACATGATCTTAAAAGTGTATAATTATATAGTAGGGATGGTAACATCCAATTTCATAAAGGATTTCAAGGTGTGGTTTTCAGTCTCAGTGTGTAGCTGGTTAAGCCCCATATGTCAAAAATATTTCTACTGTATAGCAAAAATAATTGTTAAACAAGAGAGGTTTTTGTCACCATGTTTAGCAGCAACTATTGGCACAGAGGTTCAACTGGCTATGAAACTGTGCCAGCCAAAAATGCAGACCAGGGAAAACCACGTCCAAAATTGTAATTAGACTGTATTTACGATGCTTTTTTTCCTTTCACAGTGAAGGACAATCTGGGCTGCGAGCTTACTTCTGGAATACATTCTGGGTACCACAAGATATGGTTGCTTCTCTTAAAAAATTAACCCCCATGGAACAAAAAGAAATCTGTAATAAAAAAGCAGCTCACTTGTTCAGTTCTGGGGAGGAGGATTTTGATCTTGTTACAATGGATCTTTTTGGTAACAATGTACCTGTCACTTAACACCTATTCTGTCTGTTTTTCTTTCTCCAGTTGGTGTCTTTGGCTTGTGTAGCTGATAGTTATTAAATTTCAGTTTCAGATTCCACAGAATATGATGTGATGCTAAAATCAGGTAATTATGCCTCAATCCCGAGTGATACTACTATGGGGGGGAGTGGAATCCTGTGATAGAAAAATGGCATTTTTCCAGTTATTCTTATATCTGTAGGGCTTATGAACTAAACCAGACTACAGAATCTCCATGGCTTGTGTTTCAAATGAAGGCTGGATGAAAATACCTTACAGATTTTATTCTGATGTTCTGACTAGAGTAGTTGAAATTTAATAGTTCCCACTGAATTGCAGTGAGCTGCGGCTCCTATTTTTGGCATCTCTAAAAAAAAACAAAAACAAAACCTCTAAAAAATTATACATCATTTGTCTTGTGATTAGATAATTTTGGTTATAGGTTGTTAGTTATCAGTCAGATAATGCAGAGCTTTAATTCACTTTGCCTGATTTCTTCATATCAAGCATGTCTCGAAATTTGTCTTCATGTACTTAGTGTTCTCATTGCATGGAGAAGGACAAAGAGAAAATGGCAAAGGAAGCAGTAGGTGTGAAGCAGAGATTGTTGCAATTGCGGCTGAACAAGCTCCTGCTCATGGAATGTGCAATGAGCTGGTGAGGCTTTGTACTTCCTTGGCCAGAGCAGGAGAAGGTGATGCAGTTGGGTAGGGAAAAGGGAATAGAGTTGTAAATGTAAGAGCAAAAAGGGACTAGAGAAGTCAAGAAACGTGGGTGGGTGATTGTTTCTACCTTGTCTGAAATTTCACCCAAGGACTTGTCTTTCAATATAACAGTTTTTCATCCACTGATCTACATTCTTTTGTGCAGCAATATCCTTTGACCTGTATGCCAAGCCAGGTAACAACAGGACTCTAACTCTGATGAATCCCAAGAAGTCTTTTTATCAATGGAGGCTGCGAGTTCCCTCTAACTATGTGGTGAGACTGGTAGTTGTCGCTTTGCGTGGTGTCACTCCAGAGAGCTGTGCATCACACCACTTATCAGCATATGATTTCCTTCTTCCACTGCAGAACAAGATCATTACCAGGTATGATATGCAGAGCAAAGATGAGCTGTACAGAAAATCTCTGAAACTGTACCAAATTGATAAAATGTGAGATTTGAAAAACAATTAAAAGTCTTGTATAGGGTAATAAAAAGATCTAAAAAAGTTGGAAGGGAGTGATAAGGGTTTTCAAGTCCAATTCCCTGCTCCTCAAAGGACTACCTAAAACTAAACCATCTGACTAAGAGCATTGTCCAGATATTCTTTGAACTCTGACAGGCTTGGTGCTATGACCCCTTTCCTGGGTAACCAGCTATAAATTTCTTAATGGGTTTCATTTCATACAATTACCCTCACAGCTCAAAAAGGTACAGTTTTTTTTGAGAATATTGTATTCTGTTACTGTCAGAAAATATATGTTTTATAGCAGTCCAGTCACAGGTGAATTCCTGTTCATAATAGGGGGGTTGTGTCTGTGGAAGGCTCCATCCTCAGAGTCACTGTGTGGTCCATATGCATAAGTGAGTTCAGATGATGTTTAAATTTGAGTGGTTACACTGCTCCTACTTTTCAGAGTCAAATTTCATATATGAACACAAGGAATCTGTCTTCCTCAACCAAATAAATAAAAAATTTGGAGGATCAGAAGATGGATGGTTTCAAGAAGGGAACTTCATTTAATTTTTTTCTTTTAGGAACTTTCAGGAAGAGGTTAGCTGGGCATGAGGATTCAGCTAGGAATCTGAAATGCACTTAACTTAGGAGTGCTACTTGAGTAGGTGGTCCTCTTCAGCTTTATTAATGGACTCATTTCTCTCTGTGCAACAAGACATAACAGATTGCCATTGTTGGCATGGAATGGACACAAGATTTTTTTAAGGAGTTACTCTCAAATTGTAGCTTAACAAGGAGAAT
This sequence comes from Corvus kubaryi, assembly GCF_017639235.1. Lineage (NCBI taxonomy): Eukaryota > Metazoa > Chordata > Aves > Passeriformes > Corvidae > Corvus > Corvus kubaryi. The sequence continues at coordinate 1,236,597 of NW_024581112.1, read as the reverse complement.
CCTGTTCCTGATGCAGGCCAGCATGTGTTCTGCTACTTATTATGGACTATTGCTGTGACTGTTACTCCATTGTGAGTTATTAACACTGGCTCAGCTTTTTAGGAACCACAAATGTAGAGCTGGCCATGAGCACAAAAGCACCTGGAAGACAGCAAGACCAACACAGGTGTCTGATGTAACACATTCAGAGAACACTGATGCAGTAAGCTGTAGGAAAAAAATTAAGAATTTGCATTGTTGTCTGTCTATTAAAGAACCAAACCAGAATGTGGCGACTGAAATTATGTCTGATGATACCTCAAAAAAAGCTGACTTTTTGGTTACTTTTACTGCCACCCTAGAAAATATGTTGTTTTGCATATGTCTATTAGTCTTCTGCTTGGGTCAAAAGCAGCCTAGTGACATACTTAAGACACATACAGTAGAACTAATAATAATAGAATGTCCGATATCTGTGAAAGCCGGTAACTATAGCAGCCATTATTCCCTGATGTTTAGGTCTGGAGTCACACATGCTGACTGAAATGATTCTCACCAGTTTCTGTAAACTGCAGTAATACATCTGTTCAGTGACAAATCCTAAAGTGTTCAAGCTGAGATGGTGAGGTGTACTATGAGAGTAAGCATCTCATGTGGACCACTCTCCTCATAGCTTGCCTTGGTGTTCTGATGATACTGTGACAGAAGGTACAGATAGAAGATAAACCAGGCTGTCGACCGGGTTGATGAAGATGCTGAAATATTTCCACATGGCAACATGGAGAGGACTTAAATTGTTATTTTATAAATGTTTTTTCAGCTGTTATAATATAAAGCATTTAATAATGTCTGCAGGAGAGGCAAATCAGAGATTCATTCACTAGTGTCTCACTTCAAATGGGTGAAAGGAATAGCCTGCTAAAGCAGAAGACAACCACTTTCAATTCAAGGTTCAAAAATTTGATTTTAATATTGCCAAGCTGGATCTCAGTGACATTAAAACTTGAATCAGGGCTGTGATGGAAATACTGTGTTACTGTGAGGTCTAATCTTAATTGCTTTCTTTTGCTGTGCATAGAAAAAGAGAAACCTGTTAGAAATTTTTAACACACAGATTCACACATATCACAGAATATTCTGAGTTGGAAGTGACCCACAAGGATCATCAAGTTATAAATAAATGAAAAAAGTCCAAAATATAATGTGGGTTGCAAAATGAAGCATAAGAGTGAATTTATAGATGCAAGAAATAGCATCTCACATTACAAGTGGAAGTAAGTTTCAAGCTTCAGGATATAAATTAACTCATTAATTAAGTAAAAGAACAATAGGAATAACAGTTGCCAAGCATGGGGCTTCACATTTTGTGTGATAGCTTTTGTGACACAAAACCAGGCTGAACGTGGATAGACTGAAAGTGTTTTGGGCTCATCTGTTGCATAGATGCTGCTCAACACTGCTGCACTGGCACTTGTTGCCTTTTCATGCCTAACCTCTGCTTCTCAGTGCCACTATCACCACTGAAGTAAGGTAATCTGGCATTGCCTTTCTGATCCTTCTATAGGTATGAAAACTCCAGGGCACTTGTTAAGCAAGAAAATGGTGATGTACACCCAGAGTGACGAAGCCTCACTGCTAGAAAACTCTAGCATCCTGTGTACTATCAGCTGGGTGGAAGAATAACAGGGTAGCCAAAGGAATGCTTCTGAAACACAGATGCCCTGATCAGCGTTACTTCTGGCCAGTTTCCCACCAAAGATGACAGGAATGTGGGAAATGTTTTGGAACTATTTTTTTAATGCATTTTTTTGGTAACCTTCCAGATGGTGTGAGCCTGGGGCCTGGACTCCTTCTGTTGTGCGTTTAACTTCATCAAGCAACGTAATGTTGCTTACCTTCTCACTGGACCGAAGAGGAGAAAGCAACATATTAAAAGCTCACTTTCAAGCCGTTCCTAAAATCAGTATGTAGTTAATAGAAACAAGCATCTGATGGAAGCACACTTATTCCTGGTTTTGCCTCTAAAAAAGTTGATATTGCCTTGAAAATATCGGGGCGGGGGGGGGGGGGCGAATGTTGATGAACACTGTCCCACCTGCTTTAACAGCTTGTGAAGATAATAGAATACATGCTTTTGGTTACATCTTACATTGTAACCTAGGACATGTGTGTTTAAAGAAAAAGGAAAACAAGCGCAGTCACTTCTAATTTACCTTTGTCCTTTTTCTGAAAGCATTGTTCAGTGTAGTTAACTGAATAAAGAAAGTGTGTTCCAGACCTTAGAAGTATATTCCAAACCTATGGGGTACTATGGATTTTACATAAGTGCTGCGTGGTGAAATATTTTGAGTAATGCTAAACTGTAGTACTAATTTTAAAAAAGATAATGGGGTTTCACAAGGTCAAGTTTAGCCGCAGTTATTTGGTAAGGTATAAGTGAAAGAGTTTTGACAATGAAACAAGTGACTTTTTTTTAATGTGTGGAACAAGTCACAGAGGATAAACTCCTCCAAAGCTGCCACATTTCAGCTTATGTCTCTCTGCATGCTCCTTATGCAAATACTTATCCCATGCACATTACTAATTAAAATGTCTTTATTGTTCTGAGGATGGGTATTCCAAATTATATTTAGCCCAGGTTTTGCCATAAGTTTTTTTTTTTATTTCAAGTTTGTCTTTTTTTCTGTTATGTTCATGTTTGCATTCATGGTGTTACCTAAAGGGAACAAAAAGCACTAAGGACCGGATGTCTAGGAGAGTCCTTGGTAGAAAATAAAACCTCAAAGATATTGTTCAAATATGGCATGAATTTTCAAACTGAGAACTGACACACAAACTTCCTTGTTTACATGAAATTAATCAGTTTTCACTTCACTGGGCTGATGGCTTTTTTATTTTGAAAATACCTACAGAAAAGTTGGAAGTAAATTGGAAGGGGGAGGTCTGTTGCATCCATATTTAGTTGCTTCTTTCACTTACCATGAAAGAATGCTTTTTTTAAAAAAAAATCTTCAGTCAGAGGTGGTTTTTACTTCCCTTTAGTTGTAATTTGATCCAAAAATAAGAGAAATTCAGTGTGATGAGGAGGTGGCAGTTAAGTGATTTTCAGTTAATACAGGAAAAATGTGAGTTTAATACTGTCACAATGTATTCTTCTAACTCCATACATAGAGAAGGGTCCTAGCAAGTGAAGTAGACTCTGCACTTTGGTCTAGTTGAGATAATTGTGTTCCTTGCTGATGTATTTCTTTCCTAGTATGTGGTGGTCATTATATTTCCTGGAATGGGACGCTGAGTTCCCCTTATTACCCAAGTTACTACCCACCAAACATTGACTGCACCTGGATCATCAAGGTAAGTGCTGGGAGCTCTTCTGAGTACTGATGGCTTTTCTTTATCTTATGTAGACACAAATTTGGGAGAAATGCCTTCTGATGCGGGTGAAACGGAGAGGAAACCTAGTTAGACCACTGAACCTGACTTCTTCTCAGTCACTCATCTCTTTCCTGTCCTATGTACAGGTGCCAACTATGAGAGGGAAATATTGCCAACTTCCAGAAGTCTGAGCATTATTCGTGACAGAAACAAATTAATGTGTAAGATGACAACTCCCAGCAGCCAGAGAAAATTAATAATAATCAGAGCTTTTCTTCTATGTCAAAAAGAAAAAATGATCATGTAAATCATGCCTCACATGATGGATCCACACTGTATTTCCTTGAATTCTGCAGAGGCAGGACCTTCTCTAGCTCAGAAATTCACCTCTGAATTTCCAGCAAGTGCTTTGGCAAGACTTAAAATCTGCTCATGATTTCTACCAACTGCCCAATGTGTTGGTCTATTGCTCCATTCAGCATTTCACTATTTTTTTACTTTCCCTGGTAAAGGAAACTTTTTATGTATGTGACTTGATAACTCTCTACCTTTCATGTACTCAATGAAAATTATTAGCAGCTTGTAGAACAAAACACGTCTGTGCAGGACAGGAACACATGGCATTACAAACTTAGCAGGAACCTCAGATACAGTGCTTTGTGCTGGCTGCACACTCCTTCATCTGGCACAGATGGGTAGCCAAAGTTGGGTCTAAAAAGGCTTCTATAAATTTTCAAATTAGCAAAGTTTTTTGCTTCTTCAGAGGTGCTAATTTCAATTATAGAAATGCAGTATTTTCAATCCCATAATAAGTAAACCATCTTGGAAGCAAAGGCTGTTTTCATTTTGTGAATGCGTGTCATGTCATGAATTTTGATTTTTAGGCACCATTACCTGGCTACAAGCTTTCACTAAAAATCCTTGTAATACAAATTCAAGAAAAGTCTCCAGGGTCCAGTAAATGTGATAAAGACTGGTTAGAAATTGATGGAGTTAGGTGAGTATATACATTTCTGACATATTAATTTGCACTTTGAAGTTCTGCACATTTAGGCATCCTAGTTTTTTCTTACAGGCCTTTGCTTTTTCTTTTGTTCCCCTTAGAGTAATCATGTAGAAAACTACAAGACTCTATGCAGCTGCAGCTGAACTGTAAATTCCTGGCTGTGGTCTTGATGTGGGTGAAGAGTTTCGTAATCAGAAGTTCCACTTTCTTTACCACTTGCTCTTCAGTGATTGTAATTGTTATGCTAACACTAAAAATAACACTATTCAGAGAAATTTGTCTCTTGGAAGGAGCACATTGAAACAAGCAACAGCTGTTGGATTTGGCTGAATTATTTAATCCTTTCCTGGATTTGTTGCTTTTGGATTTGCAAACCCAAACGGGCAATCTGAAAACAAGTATGCTTGAAACAGTTTGTGTTTATATGGTAGATCCTGACACCGATCATCTTGCTGTATTTTGTTTCGAAGTCCGCTAGTCCCAAAAAAGTTGCGGAGTGGGAGAAGTTTGTAACTAGGCTTTCTAATACTTCTGTTGGACTGTTTTTAACACCAAAATACAGCTGATCCTTACTGCATTGTCTTGAAGCTTTTTGACGTCACCACTATTCAGTAAAAGGAGACACAGCTGGATGGTAGTGGCCAGTTTGGTTAGAAATTATTATTTCTCACTTTTGCCTTGCTAGATACTGTAAAGCTCTTTCAGAAAACAACAGAAACAGAGAATATGGCTATTCTGTTGCAATCAACTTCCATTCTGATGAGCTGGTCACCCACAGAGGGTTTTATATTGAATACAAAGCCTTCAGTGACACAGACCGTAAGTTATTGAGCACACACTTTAATTTTTAAGGAGAAATCTTTGAGAAACCCTGCTTGACAGACCAATCATATACAACTCAACCTGGCTATTTTCTTAACCTAATTGCAGGAGACAAAAGTGTAAAATGTTATTATGCCTTTAGTTACACAAATAGAGGTAAAAATTTAGATGTAAGATGCTTTTAGAAGCAAGTACTTATTTTCTAACTTTTATCAACACTTCTGTAAAATGGGGAGTAAAAGTAAAATTTCTCAGTTTCTGTAGATCTAATTATATGGCACTTTGCTGACACCTTAAAATAGCCAAGCTGCAACATAAAAATAGAATGGCAGAGGTCCTCTAAGCATGGCTCTTCTGCCAGCAAAAGTTAACCATGAATACTTAGCCTTCTCTTTAAAATCACAACTCAAGATCAGTGCTCTAGATCAGTTTCCAGGTTTAGACAAACTATTAAGTTTTACTGGCAGTCAAAGAGGACCCTTGCTAGAAGATGTTGCAGAAATATGTCTGGGGTTTTTCTAGACCTTTCCTAACTCCCCAGTCTATGTGCTTCTGGATCAATGTTAGCTTTTGGGGGGCTTCCAGATGGTGGAACAGGAATTTTCAGGAGATACACATATTTACTTGTGATATTTCTTAGAAAAGATGCAATTTCTGATTTTTAAAATACCTTTTATTTTCTTTATCCAATAATGTCTAGGTAGTTAAAGTTCTCTGTGATTTCAAGAGATCAGTTCATTTTGAGAAGCCTCTTCAAATCCTCAGCTTGCTTGTCTGAATGTAGTTCTGTTCATTGTTGACATAGAAGCATTTAAGTGTTAAGGTCTCTGGTAAAGATTTTTGTTTCATGCCTTTCACTCTAAGTGGCAGGTTTTGTGGTCGGTCATTCTGTAAGACTCACACATTTTCAGGGATTTCTTCTTCCACCAATGTGGGTCTCTTTCTACTAGAAAAAGTTACCAACAATTCTGAGTTCTGTGGTTACTCTGGTTACTGCCTCAAAAATGGCTAAAAAGAGTCTAAGCCCAAGAATACCTTTTTTAACAGAGAAAATCCCCAGTCTTGATTGTGTGTATCTGTGTGCTCTGCTTCTAGCACTGAGCCAGCAAGCAGATGGCTCAAAGTTATTTAATCAATTCTTAGTCACAATCATAAGGCTCTGTATAAAGACTCCGGAGGAGTGGAATAGCTGTGATGTGTCAGTATCAAGTTGATGCAGTAGTTTGTGGAAGGATGTCTGAGATACCAGCATGGATTGAGAGCACTGGCCTATATCAGCCTTGCCCGTAGCAGTAGTAACAGGAGAAGGAAAAAAATAAATTCATGTTCTCCCACATCTTTAGTACCTGCAGTCACCCACCTGAGATTAGTTTCTTCCCACTGCTGGGTGCCTATCAAAGCACAGTTACTAAAAATCTGAGCTGACCTGGAAAGCAAATGCCAGCCATCAGCTGAATAATTTCAGGGAGAGGTGACAAGAAAATGGAGACACTACTGCTTTGAGCTTGTGCTGGCTGCGTAATGTGTGCTTTCCTCCCACTGACATCACATGCAAGGCAGTGAACAGGACTAAATTACTCCTGACTGGAACTGACTAAACAACTGTGGGACAAATGGATTTGGTCTCTCAATCTGATGCAGCTCTTAATTTGCCTATGGTGCTAAATGGGAGAAAGTTTCATTTAATTTGACTTGGGCAGGCAGAGGAGTGGTTTGGGCTACTTATTCTTTCAGAGTTTTTTTTTCTTGCACATCTGAAAGAGTGAAGGAGAACAAATATTTTTTATATATTGGAAAGAAACAACTTACCATCTATACCAGTAGTTAGTTTATCTGAATGTGAAAGAAATTCTTGGTCAAAGGCTGTTTCATGATGAGATTGCAAGATTATTGGGAAATGTTTGATAAAGCACTTATTTGCATCAGACATTGAGCGTAGCAACACAGAGATCAATTTCTACAAAATTTTAATATCAGGAAATATGTATTCGTAATACTGAAGAGAATGCCTAGTTTTGATTTTATTTTCCTTCTCCTTAGCTGCTGCCGTACAAAATGCATTACCTTAACAATTTAAAGAAGTGCTACCTATCAGTATTTCTGTATCTGTGGTGAATGACTTTCAACCCTTAGAGGCAATTAATGGGAATTTAATTGGCTAAGTCTATTTAGGTGAATATTGACTCATTTAACTCAGACTGCTTGATAAAAATCTTTGACAGATTGTGCCAAATAAGATATTATTTCTTTTTTAATATTCAATTTATTTTACAATGACACTAGCTTTAATTTTTAATGGCCATTTTAATATTTCTTCATGGTAGAGTCCTGCATTACTGTATTTAGACTGTATCGATAATTCTAGTGCCATCGATTTCTCATTTTTCTAGCTTGTCCTTAGATACAGAGACAGAATGTGCATTCCTTCAAGAAATCAGTCTGAATGCTGGAAAGGCTGCTCAGATGGTAGTGATTAATTGGATTGGGGTAGAGCAACTATTTCTTGTTTGTTGTTTTCTGTAAAGAGCTTTTTCCAGAAAGTTGAGAGATTGGCTGAAATTATCTCTAAACTACTGCTGGCAATCTTTAAGATCACATGAAGGATGTGGGTGAAGATGAAAAAGTCTGGAAAAGAAGCTGTGTAATGTGTCCCTTTAAAGAGTGGGAGAACAGAAAAATCGAGAGGGAATTTTACACCAGTCTTTATAAGTTAATCTTCCAAAGGAAAAAAATAATGCACAAGAAGTAGCCAAAGTAAGCTATTTGTAAATAGTGAAAAGAATATTAAAACCAGCACGGAGATTTAAAATTTTGTTTTAGTTCCCTGCTGTGAGAGGATAAATAGAGAAGTTGTACTTTGACACGGTCTTGTGTGACAAGCTTATCAGTAAGTAAAGAAAATGTGGGGAGAAAAAATACAGGAAACTCTGTCCACAGAACGAGTGGTCAAGACTCATTACCAAAGAGGAAGGATATTTTTAATGTCATTCTGCCAATATTGTTATGGAATGTCACATAATTTTTGTTCACGGTCTAAATGATGGATTAGCGTAGATGCTTATGAAATAGGAAAACTGTTACACAATAGAAAGATGGAAGTGTTTAAGAGGGATGTATTTGTAAGTGGTCCTGAGAAGCTGTAGAATATATATGGAGAAAAATAAAGACAAGAATATGAGTCAGCAATGCCCTGGCAGCCACGAGGGTCAATGGTGTCCTGGGGGGGGCATCAGGCACAGCATTGCCAGCCAGGCAAGGGAGGGGATTGTCCTGCTCTGCTCTGCACTGGGGCAGCCTCACCTCAAGTGCTTAGGGCAGTTTTGGGTGCCACAGTATAAAAAATATTAATCTATTAGAGAGTGTCCAAAGGAGGGTAACGAAGATGGTGAAGGGCCTTGAGGGGAAGCTGTACGAGGAACAGCTGAGGTCACTTGGTCTGTTCTCCCTGGAGAAGAGGAGGCTGAGGGGAGACCTCATTGCAGTTACAACTTCCTTGTGAGGGGAAGAGGAGGATCTCAGATACCAGAGATCTCTGCTCTCTGGTGACCAGTGACAGTCCTGAGGGAATGGTCTGAAGTTGTATCAGAGGAGGATTAGGTTGGATATTAGGAAAAGGTTCTTCAACCCAGAGGGTGATTGGTGACTAGAACAGGCTCCCCAGGGCAGTGGTCACAGCACCAAGGCTACCAGGGTTCAAGCAGCATTTGGACAATGCTCTCAGGCACAGGGTGGGACTCTTGGGGATGGTGCTGTGCAGGGCCAAGAGTTGGACTATGAAGTTGATCCCTGTGGGTCCCTTCCAACTCAGAATATTCTGTGATTCGTTGAAGATCTGAATGTAGGTAATCAAATGGACACGGGGATTGCCTGCGTTGCTTTTTTGCTAAAAGATGGGGGGTATGATTGTTGCTCAAAAGCTGACTTGTGAGTCAAAGTCACAAAATACTCTTTGTGAGTTTTGTTTGTATTTGGTGTTTCATTGGTTGGTTGTCTTTGTTCTGGGGTTTTTTTAAGTGTCGCATTAGGATGTAAGACAGGAATTTGAAAATACCTTTCCAATCACCAGTGGGAAGGCTTCAGCTAGAGTACTGTACCTAAATTAGGCACTGCATTTCAAAGAAGATAGGGAACATTCAAAAGATGCCAGAAAGAGTGACCAGAAGGTAATCCAAGGCCAGAGATTACAGCACAAGTCTCTCTGTCACTGGATGCTATCAGAACCAAGGTAGATAAATATCTGACAGAAATGGCACAGCAACATCCAAGGAACCTCTGATAGGGAGTGTGTGTAGCATGTGGCTGTTGTCTGCTACTTGTATTATAAATTTACAGACCATTTTTCTTCAGGTTGTTATCCAGAACAATTGAACTGTGGTGATGGGAACTGTAAACATCAGTATAAGTCTTGTAAAGATGATGGCAGGTGTAGGCAGGACAGTGATGAAAACAACTGCTGTAAGTATGTATTTATAGCTACTTTCCAAAAGATGGTGGAAGGCAGAAGCAGGAATATGCATATTTTAATGGTTAAACATGTTGTTCCTAGATATTTTTTTTTTTGTGGCACAAAGTAAAAGTTTCATAACAGTGAACACAAAACATGCAAAATAAAAAAATAGGTTTGGGGACAGTTTAGACAATTAATGAAGGAAAATCCAAGATAGCAGGGATTTTAGTAAAGAAACCAAACCACAATTTGCTGGTGATCCTGTTGGAAGAGTAATTTTTCCCCAAATGCTGTTGGATCGGTACCACATAATTTAAGGAAGAGCGACATAGTAGGCTGGGGACTTTGCCACATTGATGGTCTTTTTACTGTAGATCCACAGTGGTTGTGGGCTTTGCTGGTACTACCAATGGCACCCTAGTGACTTGCTGCATTTTGCTGATATAATTTTTGTCTTGCTTTCAATCTTGAGTCCTTGAGGTAGCCAAGAGTATGTCTTTGTTGAAGTAAACCTACCTCCCACTGTTTCGAGGTCTGTGTAAACAACTGGTAATAAGAATACTAGTAATGGAAGCCAATTGCTGAGATCCATCAGGATTCTCACATAGTAAACTGTGATAATCCTTAGTCAGAAATTTATTGGAGAGGTATAAAGCTCTTCCACAGTTTTCTCAAGTTCACTTGAAAATGAAAAGATGCTGTGAAGATTTATGATTTGTAATGCCAGTAGTGCTGGTGAACAGATCTGACAAGCCTCGCTTACTCAGTTTAGAGTTATGTAAAATGGGAGTGTGGACAGTTGGAGACTCTTCGTTTTCCCCAGGAATAGTGGAGACTGAAATTAGTGTGATCATTAATTAGATTGGATCATTCCCCTGTCCCCTCTTCACAGAGGGACCGGTGTACAGCAGTATAGACTACTACTTCAGGCAGGCTAGAACGTGTAGCTTTGAACAACTTGTTGAACGTGCAAGGTTTTGTTAATAATTTGAAAGCATGACTCCAAACATGTGACACTATCTATTCTCTCATTTCAGCCTACAAAAGTTGCTCCCCTTATGCATACAAATGTCTCAATGGAAAATGCCTGCTGAAACCAAATCCTGAGTGTGATGGGAAAAGAGACTGTACAAATGGATCTGATGAAATGAACTGTGGTGTGGTAACATTTATTTTAAAATTTGTTAATTACTTGGGAAACTAAGTCAGCAATTTGTGTTATTATTAAGCATTATTGGATTAACAATTGACTAAATCAAATACGAATTTTAAAAAATGAATTTCCTGGTAACATCTGTATGCAAATGTCTGTCTTGAATTCTGCACTGTTTCTTTTAAATCAACTCATCCATTCTGTCTATGATGACTTACTTCAAGCAATGCACTTCCAGGATAAGCAGGTAGGTCTTGCTGCTTTTTTGAGCTGAATGAAATGCAGTCAAGGACCTGTGTTTGTAAGGAGGGAAAAGATATGAGAATTATTCAAATGAACTTTAGAATTGTGCTTAATCTCCTTTTGAGTTATTCAACTCTTTACAAAGCTGCATGGGAGGATAGACAATGATTGGTTTATGTCTGACCTGCCCATTGAGTGAAAATGGGCAAGTACTCACTTTTCTACCAATTGCACAGTAAGGTCTAAGGGTAAAAGTTTGTGTCAAGCATGACAAAGTGAATTAACTGGTGGGCTTTTTACTAATTTATTAAATTATTTCTATTAGCTTGTGGAAGACACCAGCTTAAGAAAAACAGAATTGTTGGAGGTGAAGATGCGAGATCTGAAAAGTGGCCTTGGCAAGCAAGTTTACAGATGGGAGCACATGGCCACGTGTGTGGTGCATCTGTGATTTCCAACAGGTGGCTCATATCTGCTGCCCATTGCTTCCTGGATTCTGATTCTGTGAGGTATGAAGAAATTATACTGTTGTAGAGTACTTGCAGTTTAATAACCTTATAAAGTTGCTTTCAATAATTTGTAGAAGCTATTCCTTGTCTAGATAAGTTGATCCAGGCTATAACTTTGTTACATGACCTCACTACATAAACACTCGGTGTTGTCTTCTGGCTTCAAAACGCTTAAGTTTTTGAAGTTATTCTTTTGTTTCCGTTGCCAGTGAATCCTACATGATAGAACACTGCTCTTTTAGGGTAAACACAATTCTTTTTGCCCCCCTTCTTTTCAAAAGGCAGGGATTTTCTGAGTAGAAGCTATGGCCTTTTTTTTCCCAAGACAGGTCCTATTTATTGATCAATGGAGTGAAAACCCACTAATGTTCAGTTAGGTAGTGTAAATTGAAAATGCATACCTCCTACATGTGGTAAGGAGGAGACAGAGTTTAATAATTTGCTTTTGTGAGTTCCAAATCATGATGCATAGCAAGGAATTGGTCTTATAGCTCCAAGAAATTAAATATTTTCAAAATAGCAAGTAAAAACATTACTTAATGTTTTAGCAGACAGAGACTAGAGTGCACCCATCTTCTGAAGTCATATTCTATTCCATGAACTTTGGTTTTGATGAATGTCCTCAAATACTGAAAGGTAGTTAAAATGGAGTGAACTAACACTGCATTGCTTTCCAATGGGACGTTCTAAAAACATTTTTTTTACAGATACTCTGTTCCGATGCAATGGAGGGCGTATATGGGCTCACATACTATTAATGAAAAGAACAATCGTGTAGCTATGAGATCAATCAAAAGGATTATTGTCCACCCACAGTATGACCAATCTATCTCAGACTATGACATTGCCCTGTTGGAAATGGAGACGCCTGTACTCTTCAGTGAGCTGGTACAGCCCATTTGTTTACCCAGCACCTCTAGAGTATTTCTTTATGGAACTGTCTGCTATGTAACTGGCTGGGGAGCCATAAAAGAAAATAGTATGTTCATTTCCTGGATATACTTTTTGAAAGTTTGGCTTAGTTTTAAACTCTAACAATGAAATATTTATACTTGTAAGCAAAAATTACCCCATGTGGTTTACTTAGTGTGTCTGTAAAAAGCCAGAAAAAATCTCCTTAGCTACAGCCTGTGAATTCTGAATAGTTGCTTGGGTGGCAGGTGATAAGTGACAAAATGCATACTTGGGTGTCACAGATCATTGAAAAGTAAAATATTATAGATTTACGAAAATGTGCCCATTTTCATGCTCATGACTCATTTTATCTGGTGAATAGAACCTTGCAGGTAAAGAGACCAGTGACTTGCAACTATTGCAGAGAAAGAATTTGTTTCTAAGATTGATTGACAATTTGGAGCCATAAGCAGCAATAATTGCAAAAAAAATTGTGGAGGATTTTTCATTTCCTCTGTCTTAACCAAAGGCAGTTTAAAGTATGCATCACAAAGAGTTCTGCCTCTGTGTAGCTTGGAGCAGCCAGCTGCAGTGGGGAGGCAGGAAAAAGCACGCTGAGTTGAAGAGGGGTGGCAGGGGAGCCTGTGAGATCTTTGCCCTGTCTCATCATTAAACAGCTTGAAACCTGGGCTTGGAGAGCGTCTCAGCACGTCAGAGGTGTCAGGATATTTAGCTCACAAGGGCACCTCATGTCAATACCATAGTACAGAATTAAGCTCTTAGCATCATTTGTGAATTACAGACTTGGGGGTTTTTTTAAAATTATTTGTTTTTCCCCGCTCAGCTTTATTCCTCAGTTTCTTCCCTAGAACTGAAAGGGTGGAAAACAATATAGAAATTGCATTTTGTAGGACTTGGATGTTGTTTGGAGCACAACCATGGTGTAAATAGTAACAGAAAGCTTCAGGCATAATTTGAAATGTCATTTACAGTTAGTCACCCTGTGTGCAGTCTTATCTTACAATTTGCGTGGCACTTTTACTACTTTTTGGCAGAATAAGGTCATAAGGATGAAGTTTAGGGAAATGGAAAGGTGGTGCATTGGAACCTCTATGGCTATAGGGTAGTGTGGACAACAGCTTTCAAAAACTAGGGCAGGCACCATTTGAAGGGAAGGGAAGGGAAGGGAAGGGAAGGGAAGGGAAGGGATGGGAAGGGATGGGAAGGGAAGGGAAGGGAAGGGAAGGGAAGGGAAGTGAAGGGAAGGGAAGGGCAGGGAAGGGAAGGGAAGGGAAGGGAAGGGAAGGGAAGGGAAGGGAATTACTCTGCTGTCATTAGCTGGGTAGATTTTGAGTTTGAAGCAATTCTCCTTTGTTTTGATAATTGGTATCTCTATAAGAAATTTGTGCCACCTTAACCTCTGCAATACAATTTGTATTTTTTTCTAGGTCATCTTGCCAAAACACTGCAGGAAGCTCGAGTGAGAATGATTAACCAAAGTGTTTGCAACAAGCTCTATGATGATCTTATTACTTCACGTATGCTGTGTGCTGGGAATCTTAATGGTGGCGTTGATGCATGCCAGGTAATCTGAAACTTGTACAATGAGATGTCTTGAGTGTGAGTATATGGTTAATTTAACATGGCAACAAAAAGCCCACCAAAATAAGGAAGAAAATTTGTCACAGATAATCTCTGACTCTCTTGAGAAATATCATTTTGCAAAGACAAGGGGTAAAAGAAGAATTCTTTTTCATCTTCAACATTTATATTTCATACAAGAGAACAAAAGTATAAAGATAAAAGGAATCAAGATGGGTCCATCTGTGAATTATGTTATTTGTATTAATTTCTTTTTATCTTTTTTAATCTCTGGGTATGGAATTGCTAAAATACTGTAAAAGTATGATGAGTAATGTATTGTTACAGTGGCAAAGAAATACAAAAGGAAAAGCTAAACTAAGTTTGGGAACGGCAGCTGCAATGGTGCTTTTTAATTTCAAACATTCATTCATGTGTATAATTACAAGTTGTGACTACACCACAGTAGCGTAAGTTATAAAACCCAACTTGTTTACACACACAATCAGAAACTGCTTTTTGGCCATACTTCACCTGTCCTGACTCTGCCTTCTTTCTCCTTCTTAGTTATTAGACTAGTTGTGTACTTCATTGGTGTTCAAACTTCTGATGATTAATATCAACTTTATAAATATGGTTTTTATACCAGTTACCATGTAAAGGGGATAGAAATCTGTTACTGACTATTAGACTGAGGTAATTTGGTACAATTTTTGTGTAATATATAAACTTGATTATTTTAATGCAATAGGATAACTTTTGCAAGGTTGTAGCTCATGATGGGTCAAATGTTTTTAACACAATAGACTATTTGTAGAATTTTTTTGCGGTCTCTAAGATCTAATTAAATTAATTATTATTTTTATTAACATTATGTAGAGTTTGTCTGCAAACTTTGACCTTGGAATTGTTTTGCTAAAATATGTTAATTTAGAGGGGTGATGTTCCTCCAAAAAATGTGTTGCTTATGAAATGGCCTTGAATTTTCAGATGGGCATTTTTAACCAATTCAGCTATACATCATACTGGCCAGTTTCCAGCATGAGTTGCTGTGTTTGAGTTCTAGTATGTTGTACCTCTGGGTCTCTAAGCTCTTAGTCTGGGGAGCATCTTTGTTTTGTTTTGGTTTTTTTTGCTTTCTGTAACTAGTATATGTATTATATAATATATAGTATGTATTTCCTGTACAGTGCTAGAGAGGAATGACACTGGGAGTTCAGGAAACCCCCACAGCACCCTAAACCCCCTTTACTATGCTTTCAGGCTTGTGAGCACCCTGTTTTGTTTCACTTTTTCCTGGACATGTAAGCGGTGCATGTGTTGCACAAGTTATGTGAAGCTTCCAAATACCTTTCATCTTTAGGGGATCTTATACACGAGAAATAAAAAATTTACCTGTTCAGACTGTTTTTTATCACTCTAGGATATTCTTTGATCTTGGTTCCTCTGCTTAGGATCCTTCCTCTCCCCACTGGCATACAGCCCCTTTTATCTTTCAGAACTGGCTGAGTAATTGGCTGGACTACACAGCCTCCTTTCTCAAGTCACTTTGACATCAGTCTCTTGGATTATCAAAATTTCTAGTGTGACAGCAGCCTGAGAGAGAGGAAGAGCTCTGGCTTCTTCTCTTATCTTTAGATAATTTTGTATCACCATAATACATAATTTTGTTCAGTTGGGTGATGAAGACTTTCTGTTATTACTCTTTTCTCAGTACATGGCTTTCCCCTGACCTCTTACATGTTTTGGCTCCAGCTGAGGGCTCAGACAAACCCCAGGGTCAATTTAGAGGCTGCTGACTTCCTTGTGTGCATTAGGAACAGCTGCAGGGAAGAGCTGCCCTGTAGCTGCCCAGAGCTCTGTGAACAGACCAGTTCACAGAAGACATACAAGGTTAAAGCAGTGAAGGGCGAAAAAGCATTGATGAGCCCAAATGCATTTTGATCCTGTGAACTGAATTTAATGGGAATTTTTGTTTTTCTACATTGCTGCGCAAACCTGCATGTTCCATTTGAGAAGCCAGTTCTTATTTGCATATTCCTTAGTCTTTGTTCATTCTTCTACCTCTCCAAAGTAGTCTGCTGTATACTCGGTCTCGATTATAAAACTGCTGATAATACTTAATTGTGCCTGACTTGTTTGTTGGGTTTGGGTTTGTTTTGGTTTGTTGGCTGTTTTTGATTGGGGGTGTGTGGTATCTTTCTGTTCCTATTTAACATACAGTCTGAGAAATCTGCCTTTAACCTGTGAACAATTTACGTTCAAATTGTAGTAGAATTCCCCATTTCCATCCCTTCTCTCCCTATTTGGGCTGTGGTGAGTTATTCTATGAATCCTGTAATGGGACATTATCAAGGAGTAATTTTATAAACTGCTTCTTCCCATTGGCTTTATACTGACTAGGGTGCTACATACATAAGTTAAAATAATCGAATAAATTTGACATCTGTCTGGGTACATTATAATAAGAAATAAGATTCTAATACTAAGTTTTAATTTGAGAAAAAGAGGGGCAGGTATTTACTGTTCTTAAATAACCTATTTTTTATTACAGTGCTCTGTGTGCACGCACTAATGGCTGGACTTCCTTCATTTTAGGGAGATTCTGGAGGTCCCTTGGCCTGCACAGGGAAGGGCAATAGATGGTACCTTGCTGGCATTGTGAGCTGGGGTGAAGGGTGTGCTCGGCGCAATCGTCCTGGTGTGTACACCAAGGTAACAGCACTTTATGACTGGATCCGTCAGAATGCAAACTGATGAGCCAAGGAGAAAATACAGATCATCTCTGTGTGAAAGCTGCTTCCTCCTGTAGTCAATTTGATGATACAACATGAAAATGCCATTGACTGTTCCTTTGTGAAAGATACACTTTTAATGAAGAAACTATCATTTGCAGTTCACCTAGCAATAACTGTTCAATCTCAGAGGAACTTCAGATTCCTTATGGATTCATCTTCCTTTGGCCCATTTGCAGAAACAGCACTGCCTTAAAAACAAGATAAAATGGATTAGAACCTGTAACAAAAATCCAGCCACACCTCATTCATAAACCTTCTCCTCTCCTTCCTTGTCCCTTGTTATCTATATTTGTTTCCACATGTGCATATCTGGATAAAAATGACCACATGCCATATATATTCAACTCCTTAGGGATGTTACAGGATTCTAAACACAAATAATTATTTCATAGTTCTCAAAAAAAAGAATAGTGTATTGTGTAAAAAGCTGAGATTAATTCATTCTAGTTACATGCTACTGCATGACTTTTACTTTCTGGGCTGTAACTTTTGGGATCTCTACTGTGTTTTCTTAAAAATACCAGATATGTAGCTCAAAAATGTCAGGATGCAAGAAATTTTCATTAAAGAACTGGAAAAGCATAATTTAGGTTCTTTGGGATGATGTCTAAATAAAAGGAAGGAATTAATGTGTTGTAATTCATTAAACAAAAGGAAACTTTAATGCTTTCTTACAGTCTCTTTAGAATTTGAACTAACTGTAGAGTCTAATGTTTGCAATATGTTACAGGTATATTTCTCCAGATTTGGCTCTGGCATGCAGTGTGAATTTTTAGCATGTTCCTGGTACGTTAGGGTTGTTTTTCCTGCTGTCCTTGGTCCACAGTAAGCAGAGTTTCAGGCTCAGGAATTTTTTTGTTGTTGTTGTTGTGTATCTTTCTGGGCTGTGCCCACAAGGCCACACTAAATTGAAATGGACATAAAAGGAAAATGGATTTATGTGGTTGGATGCATCCTTGGGCTCAAAGAAAGTAAAAGAAGAAATGACAGTAACATTCCTTTAACCCTGGCAGTAAATCTAGTTTTGATAATTTTAATCTCCTGATGAGCTTCTCACTCCAAATCTAGCCAATTTAAGGTTTCCAAAGCTGTTTATGGGACTTCAGAATACCAGTACTTAGCTTAATAAAAGAATTGTCTAGATGGCCTTAAGACCATTTAGATGGTCTTTAAGTTGTGCTCAACATTTGGAAGCTTTTAGCCTTCACCTTTAACATATATATTAAAAAACGAAGCTGGCAGTTTGAATAGCTGTCATTGCTGCCTACAAAGCACACTTACTCTGCAGTACATATGTGATCTTTGTTTAATGTTAGACCCACCTTGGCAGCGTGTGGGGAAAATGTTGAAAAGAACCAGCACTGTAATCTGCATGCAGTGAGGTTCCTCTTTCTAACACTGCAATTGCTCTTCCTTCCTTTCTCGTGTTGGGCATCTTGCCCTGGCTCATGTCAAACTTACAGCATGAGCTATATTCAAAGCCTGTATGTTAGGAGGTTTGTTTCTTTAATGGCTAGTCAATTATTCACATCTTCCTTTTCAATAAACATGTGCTAAAGCTGCAAGTGGCTGTGTTTTATTTGTTTGGATGTGCCTCTTAAATTCTCAACCCCAGGTGCAATCAGAACGGCATTGGTGCCTGGGACTTTCCTCTTTTTGTAAAGCTGAGCCTAGTGCTCCCCTGTTACTAAAGGGTATATTTAAGGGCACGAGTTTCTTTTCCTTTTGTTGAAACCAGAGATGTCTTGCCTAGGGAAGAAAACAACTTTCCTGCTGTTTTCTTTTAGATAAAACCTGGCCCAGAAAGTTCAGGTCAGTTCTTGACTTCCCATTTTCTCTGAGAGTTTCTCGGCAACATGTCAGAAGGGTCAGTATTTCACATGGAAGAAATGCACCAAGTGTGGAAGTTAGATCCCCCAGATGAAATAAACCCAAGTCTTTAAGAAGCTTCTTCACAAATATGTAAAATAAAATAAGGACTTTGGCCTTTGCATGGTGAGAGCTGTATAATCATTAACTCTCTCTTAGAGGAACAGTTTTGGTTTCAGACAATTCAGTAGGAAGGTAAAGTCTTCTACTGTGAGTGGAAATTAAATAAATGAACCTGATATCCAGCAGGAGTAGCGAGAACCAGATTAAGGCTTTTCTAGTATAAGATGTCCCAACTAAGATTTTGTGGATCCAGATACATGTTCTGATCTTGATGACTGCTCAGCTTCACCATCAGTCCTCCAGAGCTTTAAGGATTCTCAGAACCAAAAGGTGTGGGTTATACAATCTGTATTTCTTTTTACTTGTGGAATAAGCCTAAGACATGCTCACTTTCGTGGTGTGCCTTTGCCTGGATTGGTGTGACGTGACATCAGGAATGCAAACCCTGGGTATGCTTCAGGCGGCAGAACCAAGGTGAGTTGCACAAATAGAAAATTGAGGTAGTGAGGTGAGGAGAGAGCACCCTGAGCTTTTGACAGGAAAAAGGAGTGGTGCTCTGAGTGGATACCCAGGCAGCAGGAAAGGGAGTTGGGGAGAGAGGCTGTGTTCGGTTCTTAATGCATGGTACTCCCTGTGCTGGGACAAAAGAGTGAGCAAGGGTGTGGTTACCAGCTGTCTCCCCAGACTTCGATTCAGAGGGGAGAGAGATGCTCTGTGGGGAGGAGGGAGAAACATGGATGGAGTATGAACAGGAGAAATAAGAGGAGGTAGGATGAAGGATATTGGAGAGGCTGGAGGCATGTGTAATCAGCCCCTGGCTACAGTAAGCTGTTGTGAGTGACTCTAAGTGCACGTGAGAGTTCATGTGGGAAGCTAGTGCAGACCAAATCATGGTTGTTTCATTAAAGCATGTCCTGTAGAGCACAAGTAGAAATTGAAGGCCATCTTTCTCTTCTCTTCAGCTATGTCTTTTGGGTTTTTTTCACCTGAAAGCAGCTTCTCAGATTGAGGTTGAATAGTATGTTAAAGGACACAAATGGTTCTTTAACATCAGATATGATTTTAGGCAGTATAATAGCTAGAGAGAGAAAAATTTACAGCACAAAGGTCAGTAGTGTTCATTTCTTTATTGACTACAGAGGGAGACCAGAAATGCAAGTGTTGACGGTGTCCCAGCCTAAGCAAACAACATGCTCTATGAACTTTTACTCAGTTTGTGCTGTTCAGCACCACATCTGTTCAGCTGCATGGATAACCGTAACAACATTTTATTGTTTTGGCTGACAGCAGCAGAGAAAGCACTCTGATTCCTTTCAAAATCGTCCCAGCAAATGACAGCATTGCTGAGGGTTTAGTCACCTCCTTGTCAAGGGCTGGTACAGGCAGGTAGGCAAACTGGAAAACCTAGTATTGCACAGCTGAGAGCCGGAGTTCTCACGGCTACGCAAATTGATACTTCCTCCACCTCCCGTTTCTCTGCAGCTAGGGCAGCCTACTTTATTTGTTCATCCAAGGAATTCCCCTAATTTAATAGTATTTTGAGACCTCTCTGTGAAAATTATCTCCACTCTCCCTGTTTTCAGCCTCGTATCAGAGCTACTACTGACCATAATTGCAGCTGAAACCAGAAGGAAATGAGTTGGCTCCGTGCTTGCTTCAGAAACAGAGGTCCTCGCACAAAGACAGAAGCAATGAAAAGGCAGAGCTCTGCTCAGGAGTATGAGATTATTGAATTACAGGAACATAAGGTGGAGGAAAGTGAGACTGATCATGACAAGACTCTAGATGCTCAAACGAGAAAGGTAGGAATTTCACTTACTCATTTGATCCATCTTGTTTGGGAAAGTACTACACAGCAAGAGAAATGACACTTGAAGGAACATCTTGTAGGGGTGATTGTTGTTTGAGGGAGAGGGAAAGAAGCTAAAAGCTGTTAAATGTATTTTTTTTTTTCTTATCAATGAATTGTTCTAATATGAGAGTGGGATTTTAAGCTTTAATTTAGGAACTGAAATTGTAATTGGTGCTCTGAGTTTTGCTTTTCGTTTTGTGTGCTGTCAGTGGGAGTGGGCTCAAAACCAGAAAACAGAAAAGTTGAAATAAGTTTTAAAACCAGGCTTTCCTTCAGTAGAAATTAACCAGGAAACAGTGCTGCCAAACCAAAAATAAGATGTCCTTCAACAGGGCATGTTAGATTCTCTTTAGCTCTAGTAATTTTCAGTTGCTAACCATTATGAATTTGTATTAATAGAATGTTCCAAAGCCTCAGTTAACATCAGCACATGAATCTTGAGGGAGGTAGCTCCTAGTCCCTAGCTTAAAGCTACGGAACAGACTAATGCTGGCAGAGAAGTAACATATTCACACGTGGCTGCTGTACAATGAATTACATGACTTATTCCCGGAATATTTGTGGCAGAGCAAAGATGTTTCCCGCTTTTCTGCAGGCACGGCTGACCCCGCTGGGACCGTCTGCCTGAGTCACACACCGCCCCTCCCTTCCCGCTCCCTGTGAACGGCACTGCTTCCATGTGTGAGCCCCGCCTGTCACCTCTTGGGCTGATTCATTCCGCTGGCTAGGCAAAATCCCCTTTATTCTATTGTATCAGGGGTCAGTTACTCCTCCTGTGGTCTGGTAAGCTGAATCAGCTCGCTGCAGGGTCAGACAAATTCCAGGAGGTACAAAGAGGAAGAGCAGAGGGTGGAGGAGAGGCAGGGGTGAGCTAGATCTGCTTGACTTATCTTGAGAAACTTAACCCTTAGGTTTATCCTTCCCCTTTCCAGAACTGAGTTTTCATTTGAGCTCTCTTTCTGCTGATTCTGGCAACTGGCTTCCCGTCCTATACAGACTGCTGGAAAGTCACCATGCTCTGCTTTCTGCTCAGCTGGCAGGTTAATCAAAGCTGCCCTGCCCACCAGGGAGAGACTTTCTCTGCTGCTGCTGCTTCCCTCCAGCCTATGGGCAAAGTTCAGAAGGTGCTGGACTAGCTGTGAAGCTGAATGTTTTCCTGGGATCAAGCCAGTTTGCTATGTGTGATTAAGAATTGCATTTTGTGATAGTCTAATCATGTGGTGGCTCAATCAAAACTTGGGCTTGACAGCTGTCTGTCTCAATGGATGAGGCTATGGCTGATTTCATTGTTGCGTTCTAGGCAGTAGTTACTGGCTTTTAAAGTTTTTTTAAATACAAAACGATATGCTAGTGTTAAGTATTAAATTGAATTTCATACTTCTAAAACATTTTAAAAAACAAATTTTAAAAATACGTAAATGTGATTACAGCTGAAAGCATGCTGTAAATGAAGCCATATTCAGTGTTTGCCTTTCATTCTCTAGCAGAGCAAAGTTCTGTGTGCAGAGGTGTCTACAGAGAGTGTTTCCCTTTTTCTGCCTCTGCTCCTGCAGGAATCTCTCTTGTAAGGTCTTTCTCTATGTGTCTGTTTCCTCTCCCTGTTCCCCAGCCACCCACACAAAAGCTTTTATCCAGCCACTCAATTCAGTTAAATTCAGTGAAAGCCTCTCTGTTATTCTTGGTTCTTAGAAAGTTCAAAAAGTAAAGGAAGGAAACCTGGATTAGTGCCTCCAGCCAGCAGCTGGTTCCTGCCAATCTGCACGTGTGTGACCCAGACAACCTTCAGCATGTGCTTTTCCTTACCTGGTACTGATGTCAAAAAGGACGTGGAGTTTACTACTACCTTTATGGGGGATGGAGAGGGAGGAAAAGGAGTCATTAAAAAGACAGCATGGTCTGCTTACGAATTCAAGGCCTTCCTTCAGTCTTCTGATTCTTCTGGCTGTGGAACAAGACAGATGAAGTTTTCTGTTTTGCTGTCTCCTAAGCTTGCCTTTTTTTGTTTTACTTTTTTTTTTTTTTATATTCATCCTGCTGGATTAACTCATTAAAAGACTAATTTCTGTCATGGTTTTCAATCTTATTAAAAATTAAATTATAGGTAAGGTATTGTTCTTTCTCTCCCATATGAATGTACATACATGCACAGCTGCTTTGAGTAAAGTTTTCTTATGACCTCATAGAACAAGTGAGATTTGCATTAATCTCTCTGTCAAATATACTCAATAGGCTTCAAGTTTCCAATCTTCTGAAGAAAAAGTAAGTCAGCTGTAAAAGTTTCAGTTACGTCATGGAGGGTTTAATACAATAGTATCTATTGAATAGCACTGCCTTTGCTTTGGGTGCTGGCACCCAGGAACTATGCAGGTTGACATCATCAATGCTGCAGAGGTCAATGATTTTGGAAATACCTCCAAAGACACCTTTTCGACTGGGAGAGATGAAAAATATTAAAAGGAGAGCTTGTGGAATATGCAAATTCAATTCATGCAATTTAAAAAAAAACTGAGCCAAGAAATCACCTTTGCAATCCTTTAGCTTTATAGGCAATTCAGGAGTCGGAAATTCTGCACAAAGGGGAATGGTCCCTCTCAAGGGATTGTCCTCTGACTTCTCTAGGTCTGTGTTTCCTCCTGCAGCAGTAGTCAAGGCTGGGAACCCCTGGTGTAGGGCATTGCTTACCAATCTGTGGGGGGGTTTGTTGCTAAATGTGACAGTAGAGACATGCTTCAGTATTTTTTCCTGCCTTATTTGATTAATCAATAAGCCCTTCTCTGTTATACCTAGGAGAGAGATCCCTGGAAATCATGCAGGAATGTAGTTTTCTGGAAGTGTAAACTATGGATGGTTATAACTACAATATTTCTAGTGATCTTCCTGGTCATTCTCATCAGTTTAATTCTTTATTCTAGTAAGTATCTCACTCTTGGTTACACTAATACAAACATGCAATATGTGCAATCTTAGAACACAAATCCAACCATAGCATCCTTTAATCTCCTTCAGTAAACTGCACAAGGAACTGGGATACTGACTGCAGAGAGTAGTGTGTTCAGTAGTGGATGGGAATGCTTTTATCTTAGCAGGAAGCAGGAACTTGTATCCTGAGCAGGTGGAAATTCCAGTTTGTAGCTAAGTGAGAAAATGCTACAAGAAGACATCTGGATATGAGGATGGAAATGATGTTTGTAATGTGGGAACAAGTGCCATGGATGACTTAGGTCCCGTGGTGTCATTGCCTGTCAGGCTCCCAGAGCAGATGACTTTTGCTAATGGAGGTGGGTGATTGACCTCCATGTGCTGTCACTTTTTTTCAGGTGACCTGCACTTTCTTTCTGTCTTTCCCAGTCAGTCCTTACCTAGGAAATTTGTGAGAAAGCCACCCTGGAGAAAGCCAAGAGGGGTTTTTTTTTAATACTTCAGCTAACTGAAACTTTTTTCTCCCCTTTCTGTCTCCTTTTGATTATCAGATGTTTACACAGATGAGGATGACTACTGGGATCCTGATGAACTGCTAAGCAGTGGAAGTTTTCACAATTTTTCAGGAACATTGGAGTTAATGTGTGTTCTCCCTCATTTCTCCTCTGAGGACATTACTAAGAGGGTAAGTGTTTATGCGATTCTTGGCGAGGCTGATTCTGCTTACAACATATTTTCAGTGTTTTGCCTTTTAAGAAGTGTCTGTTTCTCTGTGTAGCACCTCAGTCATTTGCAAGTCCACAAAAAAAATGTGTTGTACTTTTTAAAGTCATAATCTAGAAAAAAAAGAATTGTCTGCTTTTAAGCACAAAAAAGTATCGATTTTTTTCCCTTAACTTTGACCATTTGTTAAGACACAGTCTTCACCTTTTTCATAGAACCATTGAATAATTTAGGAGGGGCCTGTGAAAGTCATCTAAGCATAATATGGGCTAAACATCCTGTGTGCTGCATTCTCTTATGAGTACACGACTACAGCCTGGGTTTATAGCTGTGATTTCTAGTGAACCAACACAACTCTGAGTTACAGCTGAAATAAGTTCAGCATACACGGCAGTGCTCATTTGGACATTGTGGGAAGGCAGTCTCAGGAGAGACACCCTCCCCTCTACAAAGTAAGAGTTAGAAGAGCCTTTTGGCACTAATTAAATCCCAAATCTAACAACATCAATTGCACATGGCAACATGAGCACATGCTTTTAGTTCACCCTGAATGCCTCCATTGTGTTAGGGTTATATAGCAATCACTCAAATGCACAATTAGCTTCTCTGTCAAATTTAAAGGGACTCTGTACCTTTTCCAGGGCAGATATTTGCTGTTATTTGACCTTCAGCACCTGTTTTTATGCTCCTTAAAGCACCTTGTAAGAATGATTTGCTGTGCTTTTTTTTTGATAGGAAAAAAGAGATTGAATACAAGAATTTTTTTTTTTTTCTCAGCTAACAGAGGTCTACAGTTCATCTCCAGCTTTAGGACGTTACTTTAGGTCAGCTCAGGTGATTTCTTTCAGGTAAGCAATTTCTTTCACCAAAGTTATCTGAAAATTACAGACTTTTGATGAGACACGTATGTGCTTATGTAAATATGTACAGTATTTAAATCTGTGAAAAATAGGTTGTTTGGGGAAAGTTATGTGTATAGGCAGTAAAAATTGGTGAAAGGATCCTCTGGTGTATCTGGTAAATGATGCTAAAATTGTATAATGGTGGCAACATGTTGCTGTGAAGTATCATCTCTGTTATCTTTGGTTTCAATTGCAGCCCTTAATAAACATATTCAAGGATATTTATTAAAAGGAAAATTAATTGCTGGAGTCACTTAAGATTGACATAGTTTAAGAATTCTTAAATTAAAAAAACAGGGTTCATGGGGAGGAGAGAATCATTTTGTTCCCAAAAGAGATAAAGGCAATATATGTCTCCTGTCATGGAGAAATAGCAGAGAGGCAAGGGAAGGCAAAGAGCTTCCCCAAGGACTTGTGAAAAAGAACTCTTACAAAAGGAGTTAGAAAGACAGGAGACAATCAAGGCAAGTAGATTTGCAAAGTCCCAAGTTCTTTGAGGTAGCAAGGACAGAGGAAGAGCCACGTTGGAATGTGGCAAGGGGCAGTCGTGAGGGCACTTTGCTCCCTTTCCCTGCCAGCCTGGGCATGCCAGCTCTGTTCGATGGTGAGCTCCTTATGGGTACTTATTATGATTTAGACCATCAAGTACAAAGCTGTAGTTCTGCATATATATTGATTAGTTGATACCTCTCTTTCTCTGCCTCTTTGATGTCTCTCTCTTGCTGTCTCCCTCTCTTTCTTTCCTTTTATTTTCCCCCATTCAAGTATTTTTTGAAAATGTTTTGAATCCTGTGAGTACAAAGGGTAGCTGTTGAATCATAGTTTTGGTAGACCACAAAAAACAAAATCTTCAGAGATGGTCTCCAGTTCACTGGTTTGTGTAATCCATTCCAGAGCTGAGTCAGGAGCACAGCTGGGTGGTCCCAGGTACTGCTAGCAGGAACACAAACCTTCCTTCAGGTTCCTAGCTAAACTATGTGCAGGATATTGCAACACCTCTTATCAGTAGTTTCTTGTGAAGCACCAGTGCTGAAAACCACATCCCACCAGGACACACATCCAACTGCCCTTTGCACATTTGAAAAAATGTCTCTGGCTGGCTTCAAGTATGTACCCAGTCTCAAGAGCTGTTCTGGGAAGGGAGGGGGAGGCAGAAACTGGCATCTTTGGCAGTTTTCTTTCATAATGCTTTTCTTGGGGAAATTTTTTTTTTAAATATCCATGCCAACATTGATATGAAAAGTCAGTCTTCTCAAAAAAAAAAAAAATAAAAGACCCTGTTGAAACTTGAAGATATTCATCCTTGACTTTTTCTTTCAGTAATGAAAGCTCCAGTGTAATTTATCAGCTAGTGTTTTCCGTACCACCATCAACAGAGGGATTTATGGAAAACACTATGAACCCAGATTTTATAAGGAACATTTTACGTCAAAATATTTATGATGAAGATTCTCTTAATCCTGGGGCATCTGAATGTGACAGATTAAAGTTTGAGCCAACTTCTCTCACATGTAAGTGCTGTACATTATAGAAACTGTTTCTTTACAAAGAGCAGAAGTAGTTATGGGAAAGGAGGAAAATATTTCTAGAAAGGTATTGAAATTCATTAGTAAATATAATTTGCATAACAGTATTAAGAAGATTTTAAAATAGTTTTCCTAAAGTCTTGATATGCTTAACTTAAAACCTGGGATTCACTGTTTTGTCCTCTGATGAGAAAGGGAATAGTGATGAGACTGGTTAGCTGTGGACTCCAACCAAACTTTTCTGATCTAATATTGCAATTTATCAGTACAAAAAAATTCTCTTTGTATGTGTGTGTGCCATAATGGGGAGAAAAAAATATTATTATATATATTTTTTTTTTTTTTAAATATTTCTCCTTGTTGTATATTTTGTTTTTGAATGCTAACAAATTTTAATTCAAGGGATGAAAAAGACTCCTGATTTTTGTCTTTCTGTAGTTTTTTTGAAAAATTTATTATGCACAGAGATCCCTTTTAAAGGAACCAAAAGTTCATTCTTCCAGGTTTTCTAGGCAGTCATTCCAATTCATTTATATTTGGCCTGATAGAAATGCCTGTATAAAAGTCCCATAAGCTTTGAAGTTATACTGAAAACAATGCATGGAGCTGCCTCCTCCCAGCCCCAATGTACTGAGCCACACCTACATGCTTTTAGAATAATCCTAGGCTAACAATTCAGCATTGCAGTGTATATAAGTGATGATAAGTATGATTTTTCTTGGGACTCTTACCAAGGGACAAGAGATCAAGAAGTAATGAGTTCCAATTTTAAGAAGCATTTTGTTCCTTATATATTGACAGGATTCTTAGGAAAAGTAGTGTAAAAGGAGACAGGAAAAAATATGTTGAAATAACTAATTAAAGTTTCATTTTAATGTTAATATTGTACTGTTTTAACTTCCAGAGAAGTGATGGAAAGATTCCTCATCTTCATCATCACATAGAAGAGATGGGATTCCCCATCTATTAGTAATCCCAGGGCAGGGAACTATTCATTAGGTAGAAACACTTCTAAAATAGTTGTCCTGTAAATACTACCTGTGATGCATTATAAATGGAAAATGTGGTCTATTTATGACAGTGCTGTATTGCTATAGCACCATTACCTCCTTCTTCTATATCCCAGTAATCCATTTCATCCTTGAGAAAATAATGTATTCGATGCATGCTCTGTTGACTTTCAAAGCCCTGGTTTGTCTTGCCTTATGATTAAATCTGAATGTTCTGCACAAGCTTTAAGAGCAGTCTTGCATGTGACTCCTTTCTTCTTCTCTTGACTTATCAAAAATTATCTGCACAGCTTCATCTTTAATGCTCACTTCCACCCAAATCCGTATCTTTTTTTTTCCCCTCCTAACTTCATATGCCATGTTTCCTTGTTGCTTTTTCCTTGTAAAAGAGGGTGAAAACCTAAATATATATATATGTGGGTATATATGTATTTGTATTCTTTAATTACATGCAGGCCTTTTGCACTAGCTTGTTAAGAAAGCTTCAACTCTCATAACTTCCTTATTCTTCCTACAGTCTCCCTGGATAAGGTGCTCTTTGCTCTATTTTTCTCTTCTTCAATGTGAAATACAAAAGAAGAAAGCAAAAGCATGAAAAGACATGCCTTGTTCACTAGCGCACCTGAATGTCAGAGGAATCTTTCAAGGCTCGAATTAGCAGTGTGCTTTTATAGTTAACTACTGCTACTAGTGAATAGACAGCTACTTGACCTGTATTTGTAAATCTGAAGACTAGTCTATACCCTTAATTAGAGTTCCTGCCCAGCACTGGGGATAAAAATGAACAGATGTAAGGTATTTGCCTTAATAAGGCAGTAAATTGTTGTTCTTGTTGATGAGAGACCAGATGAGATGAATCAGTGCCGAGAGGAAGATGCTGAAGCAGACGACGTAGGCCAGCGTGGCATTAAAGTTATAGACAGTAATTGGCTATAACATAAAAATTAAGCATTAACTTTATGCAGAATGAAATGTATTCACTACCATGTTAGTGAAGTATATCTTGTCATTTATTTATAGCCTTATAAATGCTAGTACTGTTGGATAGACCCTTTTATTTTAAGAAACATTTTGTATTGTAAGAAATATGTCACGGAAAATTGTTTTTCTCTTTTTCTAATAAGCTTATTTAAGGAGTAATCTGACAATATTACTGTGCATTAAATTATTTATTTTTACTCTTAAAGTGACTGTTTTCATTCTTTAGCAGCTCTAATCTTTCAGCTGTTTGAGTTGGAAAATAGCCATTGGAATGCTAAATGCTGAGCTGTATGAAGCATGTATGACAGAGCTATACACTCAAACCTGTAGTTGTTGCTGCATGTGTTTAAATTGAGCTAGGGAAACATTCTGGACCAAATTAGTAGTTTGCGTGACTCTCATATTCATGGCTAATTCTGATCCCCTCTTGGTTTGTAAGATATGGCATTGATTGTAAGAACTATAATTTCTCTTGCTGTAATATTCTATGCAGCATACAGCTAGAAGAGAGCTGTAAGGATCCTTTTGATTCTTACACTGGGGAAAGATAAACTTCATGGCTTATGTGGCTTGTCCCAAAAGCAGCAGGCTATGAAAGTACCAGCAGCAAAGAAATAAGTTGCTGTTGAGATGCTGTTCAATCTTATTGCTCTCACCAAGACACCTGATCATTTCCTTGAACACTTCTTTATCTTGAGTCTAGGAGCTGAGAAATAATGTAATTATTTGACTTCTTTATGATGATACCCATAAGAGCATTATATGTTGAGAGAAAAAAAGGAATCAAGCATTCATTTTTTTCCCAGCCATCCTCCTCTACTTCCATACCTTTACCCCAGAACCTCACAGGAAAGAAGGAGGTGGAGCTGTAGTAAGATGTAATATTCAACAGAAAATGTCTGACTTTACAGACTGCATCCAGTCAGGTTTTGAGCTCTCATTGAAGGAAGTGTCAAAAAAAAGTGGTTTCTGGTTATTTATCTGTGAGGTAAGTTGATCATGTAAAAGAAAATTAAGCAGTGAATTAATTAAGACTCAATCCATTAGGGACACAGGAGTGTGAAAACACATTTTTACATCAAGTTAGCTATTTTGTGTGAATGATCAATATTAATTTTAATAGAATAAATGAGGATAATACTTTAATGACTGAGACACTGTTAAAAAGCAGCTTGTGAGTGTACAATCAGCCCTTTAAAATCCTATGGCAAGTACCACCTGTGTAGCCACAGCAGCCAGTATGAGCTTTGGACAGACTCATCTGCCTGCCACAGCAGTGACACCTGCACGTGCTGGCAGTGTGCCCATCCACTGCTCTGTGCACTTGCCCATGGGACTGTCCCCAGCATGGAAAATGGCAGGTGGGAGTCACAAAGGCACTGCACCATAAAGCCAGGGCTGCAGCCAGCAATCACATACTACATACTAAGGAAGACTTAAAATCAGAAAAACTGTTTAACATTTTCTTCCATACTCTTTTGTTGCAAAAATGGAGAGAGCAAAAAGCATGTTTAAGCAAGAATGCAGGCACATAATCACTCTATGAGCTCTGGTAAGCAGCTGAATACCTGGTTTCAGTCCTTTGCACATGAAATGCTGCTTGCAGAGAGGGGTGCTGGGCTGTGAGGAGGTGATACTCTAGCATTGCAGAAAGCACAAACCAGAGACTCCAGCAGGAGTGAGCTGGAAGCATTGTGTCATTGAAACAGCACCGGGACTTCTGCTACTGAGAGATAGCTACTACCTGGGCAGTGTCAGTATTGACTGTTTTCTCAGTGGGTGTAATAGGTTTTTGCATGCAGTTTATTGTTTGGGGTTTTTTTATTTAATTCCATCTTCATTAAGACTTCACACTAAGTAGTATTACATTAGAAGGGGGAGGGGAGAATTTAAGAAATTAGTTCTTTGTAAAAATTGTGCATTGTACAATGGTACAAATCGAGCAGGTCAGAGAAATTTTGGACAAGAGTAAGTGCATCTAACACAAGGTTTACGCTTTCATTTAAAACATGAAACATTCCCCAAACAAACAGAAAAACCCTGTTATTATTGCATTTTTGAGATTTATAGCAGTAGTTCCTTTAAAAAAAAAGTATTATAAAAGTCCAGGAAAATGTACAGCCTCAG
Organism: Corvus kubaryi; assembly: GCF_017639235.1. NCBI lineage: Eukaryota > Metazoa > Chordata > Aves > Passeriformes > Corvidae > Corvus > Corvus kubaryi. The sequence continues at coordinate 1,205,818 of NW_024581112.1, read as the reverse complement.
TTTCTTCAAATATTGTAGCTCCAAATTTTCTATAGAGGAACATTGTCTTATGATGGCAGTTGCTACTGATTCCTCGTGGTTTAATTTTCAAGTCCTGTAGCCAGACCATGTTTCTTTCTCTGATCAGCTGCTCATGGACAGGTTTGTCTCATAGCAAATGGTAGACATAGCCTAATGAGTAAGCTTGGTAACAAGAGAGAGATATTTGTTTGAAGACCCGACAGCAGAGGTAGGCTGGGTTATCATGGCTGCACACACTGAGGCAAAGAGTGCCTTCTAAGTTACCAGGACATCATCATATTCACTATGCTCTTCAGGGCTGGCAACATCTGCCTTCTTCTTGGGCACACTGACAAGTGCATATTCTGTCTGATTACTGTTGTCAATCACAGAGACTTCATGTTTTACATCGTGGCTGACAGTCGAGTACCACAGTTCACTGGAATTCATAGAATCTTTTTTGGCGACATGTTCCTGAGGGGGAAAAGGGGGAAGAGAGAAAGAGCAAAGCTTCAGTATGATTATATCCTGAAGAAGTTTGGAGACGCGAGCAGATCTGGTATAGCCTGTATACTCATGCAGTGCTGTTGACTAACACACGCAGTACTGAGAAGGGATCGTAAATCCACAGTCATTTCCCAGCTGTCCAGGCCGTGGCTGTGCACCTGGAGAGCCCAACAACCCGCGGCCCGGCCTAGCGGTGGTGACATGGTAAAAGCTCATCCCCACACGAGGGAGCACAGCAGCACAAACGGAGCCGGGCAGCCTGAATCATCCCGGGCCCCGGCTCCCCCCAGGGAGGTCCCGAGAGAGAGGCCATCCTTGTGACATCCACCCAATGTGTGGGTGGGAATGGGAGCTGATGGGCAAGAAGGGAAAGTTACATGGGACATTTTATCTGTGCATGTGAAGGGAGAGCATTTGGGGTTTGAACAAGACTTAGTATGGAGTGTTTAGGGGAGGAAGTAAAGGAAGGGGGTCAGGGTGACTTGCAGAGTAAAAAGCATAAGAAAACAGAGGAAGGGGAGGGACAGGAGTCACAGCAAGCTGCCAGAGAGACTGTAGGGTCTGGGAGGCAATTAAAACCCCAGGTGCATGTGTGCGTGTAGCTGCACAGGAGATGCACTGGCCTGGAAAGGGCCCTGGCTAATCCCTTCCCCAGCAGCCCTCATCTGATGGTCTCCTTGAGAGCAGAGGGAGGAGAAAGAAGAGCCATTAGCAAAGGAGGAGGTAAGATTGTGTGGGCAAATGCCTTCCCTACTCTGTTTAGACTTGTCCCTCCTTTTGCCTCCTGAAGGTGTTTGCTAATGGGTTGTGGGTGATTATTAAACAGCTAGCTAGGATGACTCATTAAAGGGACAATGTGCACTGATTAAGTACTTGGAGCCAGAAGTTAAAAATTGTTTGCCCTTCTGTTCTTGATTTGAATGGACTGGGTACTGAAGCCAGTAAGTACAGGCTTTATAGGGGTATTCTCTGTTGTCTGCTGTAGTGGCAGTACTTTGAGTGAGTGTTGCTGGGTTCATGGTGACATTTGTAGCTACCTCTCACACTCTTTTAAGGTAATAGAGGTCTCTGTTTCATGGGTTAAAAACCCCAAAGGGTTAGCTTTTATTTTTCAAGCCTAGAAGCAGGACAATGGTGTTAGAACAAAATTCCTGCAGAATTTGCCTTGGATTTTCCAAGTTTATGCTAATCATACTGTCTGTTTAGATTCTGTTTAGCATGAAAGATCTTCTGACCTTGAGGACACTTCACTGAAAATAAATTCTGATTTTTTATTTGAGGTTTTATAAAGTTTTGAGATTTAGAAATTCCAGAAATTTTAAGGAGCAGATAGACAGGATAGACTTGCTTATAATCAAGTGCATGGCTCTCTCCTTCCCTAGCCATGATTGCAAAGATGGGAGGACAGCATTCTTTCTCTTAATGTACGTGTTAAATGAGAACAGGTAGGCTCTTAATTTTCATGAGTGGCTCTCAGTCCACTGAGTGAAGTCTGGAGCACCTCTTTTCCCTTCAAACACATAGGTCTAACCAAGACTTGCTCTGAGTCACATTTTCCAGAATCCTTCCAGTCATCATGTTTTGAAAGGCTGTTATTATCAACCTTCTCTTATCAGTAGGGAGACTGAAGTGCAGAGGTGGAGTGATTTCTCCCACATGCCGATGGAGCAAGTGTGAAAACTTCCATTATTCACAAACCAAGTTTAACACTCAGAAGGGGCGTCTCTCCTATTGCACTAACAGCCCTGCCAGGACTGTCTTCAAACCACACTCTGGGACTTTTCCTTGGGACACCAAAACTCTCAAAACCAGACAGCTACTTGGCAGGTTCCCCGTTACAGTTCCACCCCCTCCTCTTCCCCCACAGTCCATCCCACACTCACAGGTACAAATGATGAGCTCATTTCATCTTGCCCACTTTCTTCAAAATTTTCTGCTTAACACCCACTTATCTGCTGGGCACCAACTTTTGCTTTACTGATGTCATCTTTATTAAAAAAAAAAACCACAAACCAACCCAGTTAGGCTGCTAAAATGCAGCACTTCATTCTGCGGTACATAGGGCTTCTGGTGATAGCTCATCATCAGGGACTCGAGGCAACTTCATTTACCCTCTGCTAAAATGAACTATTTACAAAGCAGAGGCAGCAAACCACAGGTACTCAGCTCCTGCCTCTCGGAGCCCAGTATATTAACACACACAAACAACCACAGACAAAGAACCACACAAGACTGTGAAGTGCAACAGTTGAGAAGAGGCTATTCCCAAACCCCTGCCTTCCAGGATGATAAGTCTGGGCAGAGAAGCAGGGTGCACACCAAGTTATAGGGTTACCTCTTAAATTACTCTGGGGTGCATTGCCAGAACTCCTAAAGCTAACCCCAAAGCAGGGAGGTAAGATGAACGGGCAGTGTGTTTAGCTTACCAGTCTTTCCTGCATTGCAATGCAACTATTTGCTCCATTCTGGTTTATCAGATGCTAAATGTGCAACCTGAAAGGGCATGTTTGGTTTTGTGGGGATCTTTTGTCTTCCTTTTCTTCCTTCTAGAGGCAGTGAGACACTGGAAGGGGAAACCTTTTCCTCTTCCAACAGAAACTTAGCCATTTGTTGATACATCGGCTATTTTTTTATAGTGCAAAGATTAACCAAAACCCTTTAAGCCTCAAAGGATTAAATCTCCCTTTGTTTTTCAAATGAAGATTTCTTTATTACTAAACCTGGTTGGCAATAGTCCATTTAAATGACTTTTAGAAAGTGTCATGCTGAAACTGAAACTTTTTGGGGAAACACACCAGTAGTCAAGAGAGGCTCCGCTGGCTACCAAAAAGCTGAGTGAAGAAGGGAAGGAGGAGGAGGACAGAGAAGCACCCCCACAGCCCTAAGTTGTGCAGTGGCTGAGGACATTCGCCCAAGACATCATCACAAGGTTCAGCCTCCTGAATTGTCTGATTTGGGCCAGACAACCTTACACTCACCCTCAGAAATTATGAGTGCATGCTGCAGTCTGTTTGGCCACTGGCTGCCCAAGAGTGGGGCTGCATATCAGTGTTACAGTTTTATGTGCATACACTCATTTTGTACGTAGGCTTAAACTGGTGTTTTTCTACATCCTAAGCAAATAGTTTTATTATGGGCTTTTCTCTCTTCTGCAGGAATATGATGGACAATTTTTCTTTCTAAAATGTGGGTGTTTTGGACTCAGTTGCCCTAGAGAGCTGGGGGGGGGAGGGGGGAAGTAGGGGGAGGGGAAATGAATTTTAATCTTTACCTTGATGGTACCTGGCAGATAGCTGCAGGTCTGTGCTGAGGAAAGAGGAAGAAAACACATGTGAGTGTCATTCTCTGGTGTAGCAGCACAAGACAAGGACTTTTGTCAGCACAGGATTTACTCAGCTACAGACTGAGCATAGGCTGTGCAAAAGGATGAACTTGTGTGACAACAGTAGGGGAAAGGGTTGAACCTCTGAGAGCTAAGTAATTCTGGTGGCTTTTCGAGATTAATCTTTTCTCTAGTTTATACACACTTGTGTCACACAGAACTGCTCACTGACCTTAATTAAACCTAGATGTGCAATCTTGCGTTTTTCTTTTTGTTTTGTTTTTTGTTTCATTTAATTAACTGAAATCAGTTTTACATGTCTGTCTTAGAAATGAAAGTTCTTCCTTGCTTTCTGACTGTATTTTAGCTGTATGACCAGCGCAGCCTTAATTCTGCCTGGGATTGTTGGCTGGGTGCTGGGCACAGAGGCACCATGTGATGTGCCACATGCGATGGGTGTCTGTGTGCATACGTTTGGCAAGTCTGAAGCTTTTCTGCAAATTTGTCTCTCTGTGCCATAAACATCTCAGTGGTAGAGGTCTGTCATTTTACATCCTGCTTTCTCCAAGCCTTATCTTTATCAGTCTGGCTGGCCCCTGTTATGAGGTGGATTGAACAGATTTCTCCTGTAAAATTTCAGAGCTGAACTTTCACTTTTGCTTAAGATAACAGGGCTTCTTAAGCATACTTATTTGCAACCTGTCAGGAGAGACGTCAGTCTCTCAATATTGCATTAAAGCTGCCATCTTAGAGAATTTATGGTGTTTTCAAACATTATTGTGCTTCCTTAACACTGCCACGAAATTGCCAATGTACATGACTAACAAGAAGAGGGTTTTTCCTAATACTGCAACTTGTGAAAGTGGTAAAAGTATTATACCTCTGCTACATGAATGGCTTTACCCACAAGAGGTAAAAGGCAGCAGCCTGAATCTAAACCAAGACCTCCTGATTCATGTGAGCACATGTGATCCTGGCTGTCACAGTCTCCCCTATTTGCATATTCAATATGTGGAAACTCTTTGGTTAGGAGAACACCTCATACTGACATCTCCTTAGAGAAAGTCCTAAACAGTGCTTGTGTATGAGGAACGGGGGCTAGTGTGTGAGCAAATGTAGGCTGTGCTGTGCTGGCCCACTTGCTCCAGCAGCCCTCCACCTCATTTGCCGGGGAGGAAGCAGGGGCACAGCAGAGGTTCCCCCACTGTGGTTCAAGTGCTTGCAAGCCTGTGGGTCTGGCTGTAGCATACAAGGGCCAAGTGCCCCATGGCAGGAGGCAGCTGCAAGCCAGTGGCTGAGGCACCTCCACAGCTGGAGGGGATGGCTGCCCCCTCTTGCTGCCTTCTCCGGAGACAAAAAAGACCAAAGAGCCCCCAAGCAATCCAGCACAGTGGGGCATCAGAGGGCAGGTATATTTCCCACCCAATGCAAGGAGGTTTCCCTCCCCTGGGATGCAAAATGCCTTGCCGTGGCTGCTGCCCATGGCTGTGCCTGCCAGCTGCCTCTGCAGCGATGCAGAGGACTCCCCCATGTCCCCATTCACGCCATGCCACACCACACCCGAGGGGCTCAAGCAGCTTCTTTACTTACTTTGCTTGTGGGAGTATCTTTTTCTCTGGATGGGGATGGGCGCTTTCCACCTAGGGCATGGAAATAAGGGTGAGCAGGCAGATCAGGGGCTTCATGGTCCTCACTTCCTGCTGCCAACTGTGGGCACATGTAAACCCTTAGGGAGATGCCTTCTCCAGCTTTTTGGACAAGGCACTTTATGCAGCTTCTCTGCTGCTCTTCTCTCCAAGAGGCAGCCTCTGGCAGGCACCCAGCCCTGCTCTGGGGGTTGCAGAAGCAGGGGCTGCCACAGGGCACAAATCAAAGGTCGAGGGATAGAGGGCAGGTGGCAGCTGTTGGCAGGTGTTACAGCATTTAGCTGATCCTGGGAAGCACCCTAGGAACCCTGGCAGTACAGCAGCAAAGTTTGTGGACTGGAGGAGCAATCAGCCTTTCTGGGCTTGTTCATATTAAAGAGCTCTAGGTGGGTGAGTCAGCAGTAAATATTGGGAAGAGATAGGAAAGAACCAGTCTCATGCTCCCACAAATGATCTCCATCAATCTGACCTCTAGCATGTCTTGGGAAAAAGCAAAAGGAAGAAAAATGTAGCAACAGTGTGAAAGAAAGTGCAAACACATGAGGGTGAGTGCAAAGCTATCAGATCTGATCTCTAGCACTTGAAGTAATCCTTGCTGGTTCAATCAGAAGACTATACTTGCAGGTTTAAGGACTGAAATCATTTGGCAAATTTAAGAGCCTTTACATTGTGTTCAGTTGCTCTCAGCAAGTTTCTTGGTAATAAGAGCTTTCTGGGGCATGCACTGTTGCTTATAGTTTACAATTTTGTGGTTGTAAAAGGCTGGTAAGTAACAAACATTTTGCAGTGTAGCATTAATATTTATATGCTAGATTTATATATATAATAAAAATGTGCTAAGGGATATAAAGCTGCCAAGTCATATGAATTTAGGAATTACACACAACTTGCTGGTGGAGGTACATTATGAATCAGTTTCTAATTGTTCATTTGCTTTTTTTTTTTCTTTCCCAGGACTGAGGTAAACAGGTAATGCCACCATTCTTTTTTGCTGTTGATACTTTCCTTGCTCAATTTCCTTGCTCTTAGGTCTCATTTCTTTTATAAACTACCTAACTTCCTCAACTCACCTGGAATAATTTCTTTCTGCAGATGTCCCTGATGCTCTTACAAGAGTAGCAGAAAGTTTTGCAAATATTAGTGAACTTCCCAATTTTCTGTTTAGTGGGAGAACATAGATAGCTTTCATTACAGCTGGGCATAAAAATAAAGCTGTAATACTACCTCATTCCAGGCTGCCTACCTGGTTTTCTTTTAATTATAAATAGAGTTTTGCCTATAGTGGATATAAAATCCTCTAGCTTAGTTGGAGATGCCAGTGTGACAATTTCATACAATTCAATAGAAGTCCTATGAGCTACATTTAAAATAAAATATGTATATGTATTTATAATACACATAACTAACATTAGGAGTCTGTTGTAGCTGTCAGATATTGTGAGTTTGATATAAGTATTTTTGTTTCCTGATGTCTATTTATTCCACTTTTTCTTGTTTATATTCAGTTGGCTTCTGATTTTTTAGTCCCGTGCTCAGATGAAAAGGCTGCTGGGTTTGCTCTTCCCCAGGACTGTCAAAAGATAAATACCATATGTTCCTATAGCAAATTAGATGTGTAAGCTGATGCATAACTCTTAGATAGATTCTTATTTAGTCAATCATGTGTAATCCTGCAGGAATATGCATCGCATGGTCTGAGAATTGAAAGCCTTTCTCAGCATCTGCATTCATGCTACAGACATGCTGACTCTTTGAGGCAGGTCCCCAGCAGTCAGAGAAAGGGAGTCCAGCTTGCCTATGGGTGCAGAGGGGTTCTGAAGGGTTGGCATTTATTGGGTTGAAGTTTTTTGAGGCAATTATAAGTTTATTATTAAAAATGCTCGGAAATAGTTCTGGCCAGCAGTCATGAAAGAGGACAAATGTGACTCTCATGAAAATTAGAAAAAAGACAGATTTCCTTTTCTTTCTCTCCACAGTTTCACTTAGCTCTTTGCAGAGAAGCTTCATGAACCATGTTACAGGCTACAGAGGCTGTCATGCTCGGGAAGTGGTCAAACCAAATATAGAAATGCCTCTAAAAAGCAAACACTCCAAACAGAGGGGTGAAATGGCAGACCTGGGGATGTATAGGAAGAAGGAAAGAGTCAAGAAATTAATTACAGAGGAAGCAGCAGAGTTTACAGATAAATGGTAGGGTCTGCAACATTTTCTCCCAGCACCTGCTGTTAAGAGCTCAAGTTTGTCTTAGGTCTGCTTTGCACACCTGAAACTAAGGTTGCCTTCAGTCTGAATTTACTTCAACCCAGCTGCCAAAGGGCCAAGAGACAGGGCAGTGGATACCCCTGTCTGTCCCTGAATGGGGACTTCCTGGGCAGATGCTGCTGGTAAGGTCTCACAGACACCCACAGAGCCACCTTAATAAGGGGTGATGCCAGCCTCACCTGCTTCCAGAAATATGAAGCTCCTCTGACTTGCATTGGGGCATGACAGCATCAGCCTTCAGGAGGGAGGGCTTCAGTGGGGACCTGCTGCAGCTGTTGTCTCCATCTAACTTGGTGTCCCACAACAAGAGGTTGCTGGTCTAGAAATAGCTGGACCTTCCTCCAAAAATATCCAGTTCTTACCTGACTCCTTAAACCCACCACCTCTGACATCAAACTGCCAAACTCTCAAAAACCCCCACATCCAACCAAGTAAAAAGCACCATCCTTGCTCCGTGGCTGGCTGCTTGGCAAAGAAAACCCCATCACTTCAGTACATTTTAATTGCTGCCACCCCTGTAATTGACTCTGGGCCCTCCTCCCTTGGACTCCGCCAGACATTGGCTGGTCCTCACCTACATGTGGGATAATTCATCTGAAGCTGGTGAACTTTGCCTGCCTGTCTCACTGGAGTGATAATTTTGGGATATTTCATCCAAATGGCTGCCAATTTTCTCACTTCCCTACCTATAGGTGCCCATCTACTTCGATTTTTTTTCAGATCTACTTAAAGTTACTCAGGAGAGATGCTGACAGCTGGATGATGAAACTGCATGAGCCTCATTCCTTAGGAATTGTATGTGGATGGGCTGCCTGTTACGAGATACTTACAAACTTTCTGTTGTAACCTGAGCTTTCCCTTTGGCCTGACTCTGAGCTGGCCCTGTGCTGTGGAGCAGAGGAGCCTTTCCAAGCTGACCCTCAGTCTCTGCCTCTCACACTGCTTGGAGAGCGGTGGTAACCAGGACTGGACCTTTGAAGCACCAGAGTTTTGCAAGGATGCTGAGTCACTGCATAAGAATGACTTCTTCTCTGGAAAAAAAAAACCAAAACCAAACCAAAAGCTCCAACCTCGTCATTTCTCCATCCCTCTGAACTTCTGCAAGGTCTATGATTTTTCTGAAAGACATGGCTTTGTCAGCAGTGGGGCAGCTATGACTGAGGAGGCATGTGCCATGCAAAAATCACCCCAAGCTGGCCCGGCTCATCAACAGCAGCTTGGGTGAGATGAATTGCAGTTGCTCTCTGCCATGCAAGGGCAGCTGGTCGATGCTCTCCCTGAATGACTTCTCCTGGCAGTGGTTTGTTAGAGTTTTTGAAAGTGAGGAAAACAGGGTAGGGAGCTACATGAGCACAGACTGGGGCACAGCACCACACCAGTTATGTCTTTTATGGCAGTGGCTCCTCCCCTCTGATAGGGGATACAGGTTTCACAGCCCCACCAAGCTAGCAGGAAAAATCTGCTTTACAAAAACTTTATAAAGATTCTTATAAAGAATTCTGTTCTTATTCCTGCTGCTAAAAAGCAGTCAGGAATTATTTCAAAAGCAATGCAGATCCCACATGTAAGGGTGACAAGACCACTTAAAGAAGTGGGGATTCAGCAAGCTTGGGAGCTGAGAGCCTGGACCTGAGACCCTTAAGGCACACGAGCTCATCCCTGCTCCTTGCTGCCACAGGCAAGGACCCACCAGTCTCACATGGATTTTGTTTGCCTTGACTCAAACTGCTTCTGAGAGCAAGGCTTTGTGCTTTGAGAATTTCTGCCCTTTTCTTCAAGGCCATGTAATGTGGTCACAACTTAGACATCTGGCCACGGATCTGCAGAGATGTGAGAGATGCGTGCTCTTTGGAAACAAGAGGAACATTCAATTTTGTCAATGGAGTGCCTCATCTGAGTTCCTTAAGACCATGTAAGCAGTCAGCGTACAGTACTCAGAGGTTGCATGACCTTTTCTTTGACCTACCAAGAAGACAATGGAAAAGAAAGGGAATTTTCCACCTGTCCTAGGTGGTTCTTGTTGAGCATCCTCCTCTGTCTTTGTAGTTCCTTAGGAGAGAATCTATTCCTAACCACTGTTGTACGTAACTATAGGACACTCACATATCTTGTGTACAGCAATTAAATATGTTGTACAATTTAGTTTATTTCTATATGGCATATATAAAAGCTTGTCTTTTTGAGACAGGGTACTAACAGATAGGAGATACGAAGATGAATCTCCTCTAAGTGTAGTTTTCCTGCCTGGAAACTTGGAGTGGATGGCAAGTATTTTCTGTTCCTTCTGTTCCTCACCAGGATGAACTCCCTTCCTCCCTTCGGCAGACTCTCTGTGCTGGGAGCTTACAGATGACATCACCTCTCTAAACATCATCCTGAGGCAATACTCTTTGACATATTAAGAACTATATTGTTCATCTTAATTTGCTTGCTAAATTATGTTTTGTTAATCAAGAAGCTCCTCATGGTGCCTCGCATGATCCCTTGAGGCTGATTCATTGCAGGTATTATGTGTTTTGGAATCACTCCCTTAATCCTCTTGTTTAGTAATTAAATACAAAATGGTATTGGACCTCCCTTATTTTTGGTAGGCAGTTTCTCATCCTTCCACTGTATCCCTGCACCTTTGGGTAGCCAATTTTAGTGTGGTTTCTTTGCTGCCTGAATTGGTTTTTGTACTTTCTGTGTTACAGAATGAAACTCAGTGATCAAAGCAGCTCATTATCTCTCATTATCACTCCATTAGTCCTTTTGTTTTGTAATTAAATATAAAATGGTATTGGACCTACCTTATTCTTGGTGGGCAGTTTCCCATCCTTCCACTGGATTTCTGTACCCTTTGGTAGCCAGTTTTGGTGGGGTTTCCTTGCTGGCTGAATTGTTTTCTTTAGTGGCTGTGTTACAGAATGAAACTCAGTGACCAAAGCAGCTGGTTATCTCACTGTAAGGGTATGCAGCACTCAGATCTTGTGCACCTAAAAAAACCAAAAACCACCCCAAAGCCTCCACTGCAGGCAAACATTAACAAGTGGGGGTGGGAGAGGAAGAGAGTGGAATGGATGAGTGATGCAGCTTCCTGGGGTGCTGGGGTGAGCTGGTGGCCTCCACAAAGTGACTAATGTGTTGCAGAATGGACTCCCACTAGGTTCTGTAGTCTGAAATAGCAACTTTGGGTGCTTTTGGCAAGAGGAAACCACATGCATAGCCATCTAGCTCTTCTGAGAAATGCTGTGACAAACTGAATTGTAAAAACCAAACACTTCAAACCACAAGGAAGCACCGTCTTTGCTACCGAAGTTTTCCAGTGCAGTTGTTTTGTGCTTCTTCACCTCCTTTTTGTCCTTTTTAAAAAAATTGTTATACTTTTATCCCTTTTTCTTTTTCCTGAGCTACAAGGAAGAAGAAAAATAGAAGAACCAGAAATACAATTTGCAGGGCTAGTTGGCTGGGGAGGAATCAAGTTTTAGTTGACACATTGTAATTGCAGTACATTGCCAGAAAAGAAAAATAAAATCTCTGTAAGACTTCAGGTGTCTGCAGCAACTTCATCAAACCTCAGAGGCAGGAAGTGTCAGGCAGTTAACAGGACACTTTAAGAACACGTACTGGGAGCATGTGGTTTTGCAGATAGAGGTACACCACCATGAGCTATGTCTCCAAAAAGTAGCCCCCTCCTTTGAATCTGGTGTTGCACTTCGCTAGGCAGTCCAACACCAGATTTCAGCAATGGAAGCTGTAACTTGCAGCTGACAGCAGTGTGTTAGCAGAGGGAGGGAGTCCAGTTTGGGGAGAGATCACAGATCACATACTTCCAATTCAAACATTACAAGGATAAACAGCTGTGACTGTGTACAAACTACCCTTAAGTCCTCTGACCTGAAACTTGTGCGCAAACACAACAATTTGTCTGTAATCCTGCCTAAATGAGCACCACCTGGTCCTGCAGCATCCCTTGGCTTTGAACTGCCACAGCCTGCCCTGGTGCAATGGCAGAGGCTGGAGCAAATGTTGGTTGATGCAGCTACTGTCTTTACCTCAGTGTACTGCAGCTCTCCAAACTCAACTGAGATGTAGAGTGATTTGCCATATGCAGGCACTACTTAAACATGTTATAAAGTTCCAGGCCCGTTCAATTGCATTCGACAAGCTGCTTCCCAACAGTGCTACCTACAACTAGAGCTGAGGAGCCAGAGTCACTGCAATTCAGAAGTGGATGAAACCCTCTCCACCTGTTTTGTTTTCTTTACGGGCAATACCTTGAGAGGTGGCACTGAATCCCTCTGACAAGGTAGGCAACTGTCCAGTTGTTAACCTGGGTTTGGATGGTTATAAAAACAGTGGTTTAGGCTGGTGGTTGACAAACCGATGTTTTAGACTACATTTGTGCCTGAGTGACTGTCCCTGGCAATGTTTTCTGGAAGTTCAACTATGTGAATTACTAATTTCATTAGTCACTCAGTCTGTGGGGAAATGCTGGCATTTTGTGACTGTGCAATTCTTGTATGTCCTTTTTTTCATTTACTCAGAACTGAAGAGAACATCCTGGTGAAACAGAAAGGAAGAAAATAATACAAATCACTGTGCTTTCGAAGCAGTAGTTGCACAACTACTTCTGCCTAATTTATCCCCAAGCTTTCACTGTTTTTGGAATGTGGCTGAACCTTAGGCACGGTGTGCAGTTCTCAGAAATGAGGACATTGTGCAACTGAAGCAGAAGAGCATGGGATCTGACTGACAAGGAAGGAGAAGGTCTGTAATCCACCAAAAGTCTATGCAAAGATGAACAGTGCAGGAATACATACACTTAAAGAGACACTCAACATTTTTAAATAAGTGGCTGGTTTAATGGATCTCTCATTATGAATAAAATGTTATGTTTAAAGTAGTTAATCAACTGCTGCTGTTGTCTGGTCCCTGGAGAAAGGGGAGTGGTCCGACAGATGCTGCAGCAGTTGGATGCACATGCAAGCACCGACACATGAAGGCCATTAGGGAGGTCCCTGCATGCTCAGGTTCCCTGTGGCACCTGGAGCTGTCAGGAGAAAGGCAGAGCTTGGAAGGAGCAGACCGCATACATGGCTCTTTCTCATCAGGGATGCTGTAACAAATTAAAGCCAACAAATTTCTCCCACCGGCATAGCCATCTCTGTCCTTTGCTAAGACTGAAATTTTGCTCTTCATTGAAAAGTGTTTCCTCTAGCAGCACACAGTTTTTAAGGGTTCTGGAAGATTAGAGTGTTTCCGAGAGAAAATAAGTTGGTTAAATCTGACAAGAATATTTCCTACACACATTTCCTACAGAATTGGGACTGCAATTCTTTTTAAAATCAAGTGTAGTTCATTTTGTGATCGCTAAGTGGCAATCTCACATTTTGATCAGGCCAGAATGCCCTTCCAGAAATTTTGCAGGAAAGTGCAACTATGAAAATAACTCAAGGAAAGGAAAATGAGATACCTCAAAGGAAAAACACAATAGTATGAAGCAATTGCATTTTGTAGACTTGTGGGAATGAATTCTTGAACCTACTCAAAAGCACATCCAAAATGTTTCTTTAGAGGAATACTGATACCTGAGCTGTTTCTGTTTTCAGATTAGTTAGCACCAAGTAGAGAAGGAGCCATAAATGTGAAAGCATGTTTGAGAATTTTTTGTGTCACTTTATGATTTGGGCCCACAGGCTTGCAATCGATTTGCATAATTCAAGGCTAGTCTGTGCAGCCATTCAGCTGAGAGAAAACATTTTATTTGCAATCACAGTCATTTGGAGTAGTAAGAATTTGCAAAAATGTAAGCCACCTCATCAGAAATCAGAAACATGAAACACAATTTACCAGTAGAAGTTTGATTAGCAAATGAGGTCTCACAGTCTGGCTGCTGCACTGGGCCATAAGTGAGCCACCTGTGGCAGAGGGTTTGGCTGGTTTCAGCAGTGTGATCACAACCCACACAAAAACGGGAACACAGGCATAACAATGACAAAGCAAAAAGGCACAATGACTCAAACAAGTTGTGTGACCTATTTTTATGTCATCTCAGGTGACAGTAGAGGGGAAAGGGTGTGTTTGTGGAAGGGCAACCCTGTCTTTCCCAGGGACAGGGCTGGGGAAGGATCATGGACCTGTGGAGATGGTGGGAACCTCAACGGAGGAGAGGCGAGACCAAGGCTCTGCTCTTTCCCTGAGGCCCTGAGTCCTCCTCTTGGCTTGCTTTGGTCTCCTTAATCTAGAAAAAGAGTTACGTTACAGAAGCCTCAGCAGCTCCTGGGTCTTCACTGATTCACACAAAGGGTGCAGACCCCTAACTGAGTCCTCTGAGTTATATGTAGGGACATTTGAACTACTCATTGCAGCATGGCCTTTCCTGGAGCTCAGGTCAGGGCCAGGGTGGCCTTTCCTCCTGCAACCCACAGACACTGGGTGCTGAGCCAGTTTAGAAATCTGTGCTTGTGTTTGGGCACTTATGAAAACCCAACCTTATGGACAAAGTGCTTGTGAAAAAAACAGCACCCCTATGTGCTTAGCAGCACAGTTGGGAAAACCTGAGTTTCTGGCTCTGACATTTGTTGTTATATCCCCTAAAAGTCATAGAGGCTGGAGGTTTTTACAAGCTTCGATTTACTGTAGCTGCATGGAGGGAATGTCCCGAGAGTAAGAGCAAAGCATATAAAAAAGGGGAAGTGGCGCTCAGTGGATCAGTCGCTCGTCTCACTGAGCACACAGCTAAGATGATGATGGTCACTTGCCTGCTCCTCTCCAGCATCTGGACCGTTGCTCCAGGTAACTCCCTTGTCTGTCTGGGTGTCTGTGTCATTATCCTAACAGCATTAGGGACCTCAGTGCCAGCCTCATTCTGTGCTGCTGGGTGCTGCCATCCCCACCTTGCACCCTCCTGGGGCAAGCCCATTGGTGACACGGTACTTGTGGCACTGTGCTACTTACCTGGGCCTTTGGACGTGTCACTGCTGATTGTGTTGGCAGCATCCACTTCTTAATTTACCACCAGTGTTTTTATAAGTTAAAGAGAGATGTATAAATTGGTTGCAATGGGCAAACTATAAAGCAGGCAAACTGTGCTTGTGGGTATCTGCTCAGGCCATCAAAAGCATGGGTGTATTACACTGGTTTTGTACTTAAAAGTCATGTAGAAAAGGCTGAATTAGTTTCAAACTAGTTCCCATGATCATGGTTTGTAGTCTGCCTATGGCACTGCTGAGATCTGGAAAGCAAAGTGACTGGTACATCTTGGCAACTGGCTTCTTGGTCTTTGGTGGAAATCTGCCTGGCCACAGTCACAGCCAGAATCTCAGAGCACTTTGTCGAGTGGGTTAACCTAGTGTACCTCTGGGGACTGCAGACAACTTCACTCCTCCTTAAAGTCTGCAAAGATGTTTCCCTTTCTTGTAAATTGAATTATGTTTTCAGTGCTGCAACTGTTACTGTTGGTATCTCCCTTCCCATGCTGACATGCACAAATAAACTTTGAAAACTGTTATCCCAAGAGAACTGTGGAGCTGAGCTGTCAGCTTCACCTTGCCTGTAGCCTTAACAATTTTTTCATGTCTACAAACTGGAAGAGGAGACCAATTGTTTTCTTCTTTTCTCTGGAGACTTTTAATACCACGGCATTTATGCTGTGAAAGTTTTCTGCTTCAGGGCTTTCAGTAGGGTCTCTTCTGCAGCTGCTTCTCAGCAGCATGACTTCTATGCTAAGAGGACAGAAGTATTTGGCCTCAGGTCCTCCCTACCTTGCTTTTTCCTTCTGGTTTTCTGTTCTTTGCCATTCTCTGACAAGTGTGAATACACAGTGTATAGTGGGGCACGTAATAATTTTTAGCAGTTTTACTGATTTGCTTCACTCCATGCCACTGGAGGGCTAAGAGGATGGTATTGGGCCAACAGCTGTTTGGTCATTAGCATGGCTGGAAGTTTAGGGAACCTCTCTGTGGGTACCCGTGGGATAGCAGTCCTAGTAGACAAATCAGTGGCTCCCAACACCAGAGCTGCCTTTCTCAGTGGTGCTCTCTGCAGCACAGGTATCAGGCTGGCAAGATACTTGGTATGAGAGTGGCAAGTCCATTGAAACTCTCTAGGTATTCTTTCATGCCACATTTTCAATTTTTCGCTGGATGGAGGGATAGAGAAATCCTCCAGAGTTGCTCTGTTTAGAAATGAAGGTAAGGGGCTGCGGGAGCGTCGGCTGGGGTTGGGCTGCAGAAGAGTGTGAGAAATGCTGAGTGTGGCACCTGCTTCTCCCCCAGCCTCTGTGCAGGTGATGAACAGAAAGGTCCAGTCAGTCCAGGCAGGAGGAAATGTTACGTTTTCATGCCGGTCAGTCACGAAAGAAGATGTGATACAGGTGACCTGGCAGAAGGAGACAGATGGGGCTGAAGACAACATAGCAACTTACAGTACGATGAACGGCCAAAAGATAGCCAAGGCCTATGTCAGCCATGTGAGCTTTGCCCACAGCGAGTTACAAGCTTCGGCCATCTCCCTTCATGGAGTCACCCTCCAAGATGAAGGATGCTACAAATGCATCTTCAACACATTTCCCTCGGGGGCTGTCACCGGCAGGATGTGTCTCAAGGTTTATGGTAAGGCACTGTAATTGTGTACGGGCACTCATCTGAGGATTGAATCATTTTTCCTGTGAAAAACCTTCCCTAACATTGCTACACTGATGCAGGAAAAATGGTTCAGCTTTTTCCCTGGCTCTCTCCCTCTCTGGTTTTACCTCTGATGGGAAACCAGCATTCAACAGTTCTTTAATTTTCTTCCCTTTCAAGTCAGCAACAGTGAGATTTAAAACTGACGTGTAACCCATGACTTCCTCCAAGTTTCCCTGGTCCTGTGCTGTGCTGACAGCTGCCTGGCCACAGCCACGAACCCCGTGTCCCTCTGCTTCCTTTCACTGCTTCTCTCACCTCCTAATCCTGGAAATCAGGCAATTTTTAGCTTGCTCTGCATTTGGTTTTAAAAAAACTGCAAAGTATTCAAAAGGCAAAGAGGCACATGTACGACCAGAATAGCTGGAAGCTCATTTTGAAGCTAGAGTAAAAATAACAGTAGTTGGGCTGGGGTCAGGAAAAGGATGCAAAAAAAAAAAAAAGAAGGCTGAAATACTGTACAGCTTGTGGGATTTGACACATGAATATCTTAAGCAGGTCAGCATCAACTAGCTTAAAGAAGAGAGCTGAAACGAATCATGAGTCAAGATGGTAATATTTGTCACCTCCATATGAAATAATCAACTAGCAAGTGCAACCTGAAATAAAGACAAATGAGGAAGTCAAAGAACCAAGAGTGATAAGCTGCTTATCTCTTGAGGAAAGCTGCTGGGTTGTGTCCAGCTGAGAAAGCTGAGACATTAAAAATGCTCTGAAGACACCCTGTTGGCTCCTGGCTTTCTCATGCATGAGACTGCTGTGGGGACATCGGCCAAAGATCATATCCCATGTGGAGAGTGTCATTGTCTGTGACCTTTCACTGGTGATATGACCCCTGCAGAGTATTTTGTTTAACCCTAGTACCTTCTGCTGACAAGGACACAGACACATATGTCCACACACATGTCTCTGGAGTCCTGTGTGTGGAGAAAGGAAGCTCCTAACTTACAGGGGAAAGGAGGTGGTGGTGGAAAATACAAGGGAAAATCAAGTCTGGAACAAAAGTTCTTTTTCCCCTCTTCTGGGAAAACTCCTAGGACAGAAAAGAGAGATTAGGAGAAATTCATGCAGTATTTCATATATCAAGAGGAAAGTTCCTAAAGAAACCCAGTTCTGAGTCAGTCAGAGGGTAAACACTGATTATATATTACAGGAAAAACATGGAAATGCCTTGCAGAGGGATCCCATTCTTTTTTATCATGTAAATCTAAACACAGAGATTTCTTTTGATTTTTTGGTTTGGTTTGGTTTTTTTTACCCAAGTAGGGGAATTCCTTCCCAAAACCACCAAACTTGTGGCTATGGTTCATCCTTCACCAGAGCACTACTTCTAAAAAAAAAAAGGGATGTTTTTCTGCTGCCACACACACTCATGCAAGCATCTCTTCCTGCATCTGATGAAAACACATCAGCTGAGAAGGGCTTAACTTCTCTCATAGGCCTCACAGGCCACTGCCAGAGGCTGCCTCACCAAGGTCATGGTGGCCTCCCTTTAATGTGCCGTATCAAACCTGCCCTCAAGGGTCACCTTGAACAAACTGAGTATTTGGCACTCTGACAGAAGATTTTAGGTCATATATGGTTATTGCATTGAAGTTAATTTATACAATGCTACCTAAAAGCCACAGTCTTGCTCCTTATTGCCCAACTCTTAATGATAGGAACAACTTGTCTGAACAAGCCCAGAGGGTGCCCCATGAGGGAGAGTGAAGCCAGCAGGAATCTCCCAAGGCTCAGAGGTTCAGGGCAAGGTGAGAAAATCAGAGTCACCAGTTGAAAATGAAACGCTGCCATGTCTTTGCCCTCAAGAGGGGACTGCCAGGGAGTTTACGAGCTGGTGATTGCCCGATTACAGCAGCCTTCACAAGTGCGGCTGTTCCGGGAGAGACGGGCACCATCGCCACGTGATGAGGGGAAATGAAACCACGTAAGAACTGGATACAACACTGTGAAAAAAGAAACAGGTATGACTGGAGGGATGTCAGACCTGCCTGGCTGAAAACAGCAAACCCAGGAAGAAGCAGAAATTTCCTACCCTTCAGCAAAATCCATTTTGGAACAGAATAGTTTCAAGCAAGCTTGGTGGGTCTCTTTAAACAGACTGCTCCCTTCCCCCTTTCCCCCCCCCATGGCTGGAAAAAGCTTTCTGTCATCACAAGGCACACTGTGATTCGTACAATCTTTTATCATTCCCTATAACACCACTGCTAAGACTTTAAGCATAAAAAGCATATCATGACCAGATGGTCCCCCTCCAATCACGGAAAGCCATTACAGAAAGTCCCTTTTTCAAATATTTGGGAATGCTGACAGAGATCAAATTTGGGAACATCTGCAATACTGATCTGCAAGAGAGACTAAAGCAAGTACTTGCAAACAACCTCTTATGCAAAGACTTTCACTGGAAACAAATATCTTGATGAAAGGCAAAAGAAGCAGTTAAGTGTATGCATCAAACATAAACAGCCAGCACATACTAGCAAACAGTGTAGAGGGACTTTACTGCAAAAGCAAGCACTTACAGGTTTTGATAGCGCATCTGTTACAGACATTTGCTAGAGAGAAGCTCAGCCCTACAGGATCATTCCTTGGGGTCCATTGTGAGAAGAGAGAGAACTGCTTAGTCAGAAGAAGAGCAGCTGTAGAGTGCCTGTGTCTCTGGCAAGACACTGAGAATTTTTTCTCATCCTCTATGGTAACATCTGTGACTTGTCCCTTTGATTGTTTTTTAATTTTGCAATGTAATATTTGAAGTTAATGCTGTGGGTGGATATGTTATTTTTATGCATCCCGTGAGTGAAAGAAGAAGTTCAGAGATCATTTATTAATTGAAACATAACTTGTTTGTGACACTAGTCTTTTCATACCTGGGAGATTTTGAGAAGTTCCAACTGAAATCCCCCTACACACTTTCCTTGTTTTTCTCAGAGGTTTCAGCAACTCTGTGGGGGTTGAGTTTTTGTCTATGAGTGATGCAAAACAGGAGAAATAGCAGCTTATTTTTTCTAGGCTCACACAACCATAATAAGTGAATGAGGTCAGGCTTGTAAAAAAGTCAAACAAAAAGCAGCAAAATTGTTGATATACAAAGTCTTGGTTCCACCCTCTGGCAGTTATGGCTTGGAGGACACAGACAACCTCTTGAGGTACAACTGGAATTGTGCTAGGAGGTCATAGGTGCCATTATGCATCTGGCACAAGCCTTTTCCCCTTTTCACAGTGCCTGCTACACTTCACAGGCAAATCTTTGTTTACCTCACGAAAGGAAAAAATCACTGTTTTTCCTAAGAAGAATAAAAAGAAGTTTGGTTCACTTGTTTAAAAGCAGAATTGCCAAATGATAGTGGGATGTTTTAGTGTTGGGACAAAAAATAATTTCAGCATAAACATTGCCACTTAGCGCTGTTATTTTTCTTATGTAAGTAGTAATATACACATGGAGTTCTACTGATTATAGTAATGGATACTTTTTTAATCAGAGGGCATTCGTGGTACCCCAGACTTGATTGAAAGTAGAGCTGCCACTGCACTGAAATGGTTAAAAAAAGTAATATTCTCAGAAACAGAGACCTAGAAGTAGAGTGTGGTTTGGACCCCTATTCCATCAGCACATGTACTGAAGTAGAAGGCAGGCTGGTGAGCTGCCACACAGAAAGCCATGGATTGCACTCCCAAATGGAACTGCACGCCTTTGTAGATACTGGCCTGCACAAACTGACCCTACCAAACTGAGCAAAAGCCTGAACTAGACAATCTCCAGAAGTCCCTTCTGACCTAAATTATGGTATGATTTTATGTCAAAGGATAAATAGGTGACTTTTCCACACGGGACCGATGTGTCCTTATGTGTTCAGTTCTCACCTGGAGTTCTATCCAGGTTGAAAGCAGCTTCTTGAACTTCTCCCCTTTATCTATTCCTTGCAAATACAGTTTGTATAAATAGGAATCAACAAGTAGACTTCATGTGAGTGAGTGAGCATGAATGATGCCTGTAGTTCATCCTTCTTCCAGACTAAAATGAAATGTGACAACATCCGCAAATCTTCTGGAGTGAGAGAGTTCAGAAGAGGTGATCTTTAATGAAAGTTTTAAGGGATACTATGATGCACCCAAAACCCAGTACAAGAGGGAACAAAGTTATACAAGCACAAACCCTCCACAGGTGAAATCCCATGGTGTAACCACATACAAATTCACTATTACTGTCTTGCATAAATAAATGCATTTAGTCCTTTGATTTGCAACTCTACACACCTCAAACAGCAGTAAAGATAATCCTGAAGGTAATTTTAAAGGAGAATAATTTTAACTCATTAATGCAGTTCAGCTCTTTCAGAGAGAAAAGGACATATGACTTCACAGTTTCACTACCTTCTGCTTTTAACTCAGCCATAATCGCCACTTCTCAGTTGGGATGTTGCTGCTAGTAACAGAATTGAAACAGATGCTTCGACCATCTTGCCCTTACTTTTGTCTAGCTCTTCACTTCCAGACTGCTGTCCGATCACTTTCATGTTTATTTGTCACTGCTGGGGCTTTGGGAGGGGGGAGGCAAGATTAGATAGCAAGCTTGTCCTCCAAGAAAATTGTAAATATAGATGCTCTTTGCTCAAACATGGGCAGAAACTAATGGACTTTGTCACTTTGTTGTTTACAGCCATCTCAGACCCCAAAGTGGAAACTAAGCTTATACTCAGTCCAGACAAAGCTGAGGACTCTGAGAAAATGGTGGGGATGAGCTGCTCAGCAACAGGGAAACCAGCTCCAAAAATAACCTGGCACCTTCCCAGCATCCTGCAGCAGAAACCAAGGGAGTACCACATAAAGTTCAGCAACCAGACTGTGACTGTCATCAGCAATTTTACCCACACCCACTCCAAAATCCTTCAGGAGTGCCCCATCACCTGTGTGATCCAACACCCTTCTCTAAATGTGACCCTGGTCCTGCCCACAGACAGCCTGGAGCCAGGTCAGTATGTAACTCTGCTCCTGCTCTGAGTGGAGCAGAAACTGCACAACACCTCCTGGGGTTGATCAGAAAACTCCGCAGAGGGTTGGGAGCAGGTGGGGAAGGTACCTGGAAGAGCAGCTGTGGCTGGGCTTGGGAGGGATGGAGGAGGTGCCATGGAACATCCAGATGCCCTGGGCAACTGCACATAATGTCTACTGCTCATCAAGTCCTCTCACCCACCATGGTGTCCGCCAGCCTCTGTCCCTGTGAAGGACTATTTGTGACAGGGTTCCCTGTCATGTAGCGTGACACACTGACAAGACGCTGGGTAGCTCAGAGAGACTGAATTCTGTATGCCTGACCTTAACATCAGACCCCAAGCATAAGTCTGCTGGCAGTGCCACTTGAGTGCATCATGCTGAAATGTGCTCCCAGTGCCCCTATCCACTCCATTTCACCCCAGGGAATAGCCAAGGGATGTTTGAATGGGGTTTTGGGTTAGATTTTTACTTCCTGCACAAACTGAATCCCTGTGCTTTCCCCACAGGTCCAGACAGCAGCATGGTACCGGCCATTGCCATTGCAGTGGGGGTCCTGGTCCCCCTGACCTCCCTTCTCCTTCTCACCTGCCTTCTCTACCCCTGCCTCAGGCACCTACATGGCCCAGAGGGAAACCCAGCCTGGCCATGCTGGGTAGGTCTGCCTTTCCTCAGGGTGCTGCCGGGGTCACCCCCACAGGTCATGGGGCTCAGTACCGTGACCTGGCTCTCCCCAGCCACACCAGGGCTGCCTGCACACTGCCCAAGCCTGGTTGAACCTGGGCTGGAGATGGACACAGGAATTAGCCCCCAGCCAGACAGCTGGGAAGCAGAAACCTGATTCTGCATAGCCAGCCTACAGGTGCCTAAGAGTGCTGGGAGCTAGAAAACATTCACTGTGCCAATGACAAAGCACGCTGCAGCAGAAGCATCACTCTACTACTATATTTATACACAAAACAGTTGTGGAAGCAGTGGCCAGGACCTTGCACCGGTCTTCTGCAGCTCCTAAAATAATCTACTTCAGCACAGCCAATGCAGCTTACAAAGGCAGCAGCTTTGAGGATGTGTGTCAAACAAAATGTGGTCTTGGAGGAAAACCGTGCCTCTCTGAGGGAAGTCCAGGGTCCCACACTGAAGCACGGGCTGAGGCACTGCTGGTTGTCCATGGAGGCTATCCTAGTGCAGGGAGTGCAGGATACAAGCTTGAGGTGGGGGTAAACTGAGTGAAGTGGCATCATTTCAGAGAATCACAGTCCAGTTTTGTGAAGGTTCCTCATCCTCTTTGCAGTGTATGCCTAGCATGTGCACCCTGAATTTTGGTGAAAATCCTGGAGAAAAAGAAGCAGTGGAGGAAATGCAACGTCTTCCAGGGGTGTTATACCTCTAGATCCAAGCTGAAGACTACTGGTGGGATTGCAAGGGGGTTACAGAGAGATGCAAGGACTCATTTGGCAATACAAATATCCAGGATCTTTAGCCTCGCACTTAAAACATCCATATATTTTGAAAAAATAAACACAACAACCTCTCTTTCATCAGGTACTTCCTGCCTGTACCAAGGCCAAGAAGTGCAGGCAGTATGGAGCTGCAGGCAGGTGGGCTCCTGTGGTGTCCCCCAGCCTCAGTGCACCACTGAACACCTGAGAAGCTCCCCACCCTACACATGCAAGAGAGAAACTCTTAAAATGGCACCTCAAGCTTCCAAGGAAACCTCCTGTGACTTTATCCCAGAGAAATACAAAAAAGGACAATTTATAATAGATATTTATTTATTTTGTTACACTATAATATTCTGTTTTGTAAGAAAAAAAATGTAAAGTATTTATTTGAAACGCATGCTGGCTGTGTGGATCCATTTAGTGGAACTTATGCTTTGTATTTTTGGGGGGTTTGAACATTGTTTATTACTTTTTGATATTTTAACATTGCACACTCAAAAGTGATGGGGGATTGTCTGAAACAAGGCAGCATTTTGTAAGGCTGCCTTTGAAAGGGTTGCTGATGGACCAGGAGCTGGGCTGCAGAAAATCCATGGAACAGCCTAGCACACTGCTCTGAACTTCAGGTGTTGAACTTCTTCCCTAAAGGGCACAAGAGATCAGGCCAAGACTGCAGCCAGCCTGAACTTATAACCCAGGTGCCAGGAGCAACAGGCTTCAAGCCAGGAGTCATGAGGGAGTGCCAAGTCTGATTTCCAGCCACTTCTCCTGGAAAGCAATGTAAAAGGCACATAGATGATTCCTTCTTCCCTCATTCTCAGGGCTTTCCACAGTGCCTTGTGTTTCCCACCCAGCATCCCACCCACCTGCAGGAGGAAGCAGGGCAATAAAGGAGTAGTTGCAGGGGTAGTAGGTTGCCCAGTACATTTTGTTTGTGTCCTGGTGTAGTGGCAAGTGAGTGCAGTGGGGAGCAGGAGGCAGGTAGGCCTGAGGAGGTGGGTGCTTTATTTATTTCCTTATGGGCAGATAAATACCAGTGCAGGGCAAGGAGTGTTCTCTATTCTGAAAATGCTTTGTTTATAACCAGTAGGTCAGATCTGAGCTCTGTGAAGTCTTGTAGACTTAGGGAAGAGGAAATGAGCCCACCTGGCTGATGCTGGTCTTGTGGGAAGCCACCAGTGCAGGCTTCCCGGAGCAAATGCATGTAATCTGGTTTTTCCTCATCCATGTATTTCAAACGGGCATCCCACATGACTCACTAAGTTGTGGTCAAAAAGCCAAGTGAACTAAAATGAAAGCAAGTGGGTGAGAATGAGTAAATCTGGTCTCTGCTATCAAATACATTTTTTAGGCCCCCCTAACACTTAGTAATAGCACAGTTGGTGAGTGAGGGGAAAGGGGAACTGGCTGCACCTGTTACAATTGGGGTTTTTTTCTCCTTATCCGCCAACTGTCAAAGGAGGAAGTAATGGTTTGTCCAAACTTTTCCACTATTGCAGCTTCATTTCTTCCTCCATGACGGAAGACGTCAGGGGAGAAGAAGGATTTCCCCTGGGCTTGGGGAGGGCAGGAATGGGAGGAGAGCCCCTGGCACCCTTCTTGAGTAGGCTGTGTGGCCTCAGGCCTTGCCATTCTGCAGAGTCTGCACTTGCAATTTAGAGCAGTTTATTTGAGTTCTAACATGAGGTTTCTGCTAGTGTTTAGACTAAGGTTTTGTTGTTTGGTTTGTTGGGGTTTTTTAATAAAAAAAAGAAACTAAACTCTTGCAGAAACAGGGAGTTTGGACATGGGTAGAGAAAAGGATTTCCTGAGGGAAGAGAGATAGGCACAAGGCCAGTGAGAAATCTATTCAAACCCAGGAAAATGACAGAGATTATCTATTATTGTTTTCTACAAGCTGATCACCTGGAGTGTGGGAAAGCAGGGCTTGGAGTCACAAAAGTATCTGTTTATGTGTGGGACTGTGGTTTCTTTTACTTTTTAGCTGAATGTAGAATTTTTTTAAGCTTTTAGAGGTTTCTGCTTATGAACATGATAGGTCCAGAAGCTGGCTTACAAGAAAAATTCTGTACAAGACTTATTTTTCATTCAGGATATCAGAACGAGAACATGACATCCAGATACAGAACACTTAAAACCAATACATGTACTTACCTTCATGCTATACAAACCCATCTACTAAGATGCAGTGCCATAAAATGCTGAATGCTACTGCTGGGTTTTTGGCTTCACATAGCAATGAAATGAATGCAAGAATACAGACTGTGGATAATTAACAGTCTGATAGCTATGGGGGGAAAAAAGAATATGGAAAAGATACAAACCACCTTTTGTGGAATCAACAAAAGCATGACTGAGGAACTCAGAAGTTTTGACTATGAATGATGAACATCGTAAATGCTGTTATGAGATTTCTTTGTGATTATTTTGTGCTTGTCTGTCCAGTTACTTCTGTTAACAATTTGTAAGCAATTCCTTGGAGGTTATATTTTGAATGGGTTTATACACAGACCGAATATTTGTTTTAATAAATGTGGGATTTTAATAAATGGGTGGGTGTGATCCCCAACATCTTTTGTCTGCTGTGGCCCTGCATGACTGTAGGTGAGGTTGGTGTGGAGCTTGAGAGGAGAAAAAATAAAACTGGTAGGATATTTAAGTGAAATAGACTGCTCCATTTTGCTGCTCCAATACAAGCGATATGAAGCAAGTTAACTTTGTAAGTAAATGGAAGCAGACCATATTTTCAGAATAAATTCTGTGAGAATGTTCTGAGCTACTACTGCCACCAAAAAAAAAGTCTAGGATTTTTGCCTGTTTTGAGGCTGGGCAGTTGTCATTCTCACCCAACTTTGCCTTTGGCCACTTTGTGTCACTGCATTTTGTTTAGCCTAGGGACAAGTGGTGTTGATACAGGGTATAATTTCTCCTAACTGATGGAAAAGGGGCAAGAGGGAATGCCACCTTCCTGCTTGCCTCTCACGTAGATAAAACTGGCTCTGGGTAATGTGTTTCTCTTTATAAAGCAAATGTAGCCTGCACCTCTCAGCTTTGGGATCCTTTGACTCTGACATTAGCCAGTTTGGGTTAAGGTTTTAACTCATGTAAGAAGTGTCCTTTTTAACTGTTGAGATACAGATATAGATAGATAGATATAGATAGCTATAGATATAGACATATATATAAATATATATATATATATATAAAATGAAGGTTCTTCAGGCTGTGTAAAATGTCCATGTTTCTGTTTTGGCATGCCAGGGTATTGCAGAGATGTATTGTGTTGGTATTTTTTTCTGCCCAGATACTGGGTTCCTGGTTCTAAGAGAGCAGTAAGATGCAAGCAAATTGCCCCAACAGCTCTGGCTGAAGATATGACTTTGAAGTGTAGCTGAAATGTTTGCCTTAGATATTTTATAGGCACTGGCTGAAATAGGAAGAATATTCTTCTTCTGAAACCAGTGCTGACAGAGGCATGGGACTAAATTTGTACAGTGAAAAGAAACTTTGTTTTGGTGATAGACCTTGAAAGCATCATTCATCAATTCTCTGTTGCATGACCCTGGGGGAATGATTCATCTAAATACCATACCAGTAAATTTTCTTATGAAATCAGACATGGAAGAAAATATAACCCATTGTTTTTCATTCGATTTTCAGCACTGAGCCTCTGGAAATCAGCTGAAACAAGAGAATTGCACTAATTGATTGCATTTTTCTCTTTATAAATGAGACGATCAAGCCAGGCAGATACAAATCAAGCGTATTTTTGTTTTCACTCTCAGTACACCAGAAATTGCTCATATTTTTGGAAGCCTTACAAAGGGCCTTTTCATATCTCTGCTGCTTTCATCTTTGGACATATAAAGCTATGTGTGAAAGGAGCAGTGAATACTTGTCCACCTCTTTGTGGATGGACTCCATTGTAGTCTGCTCAACTTTGAGAAAAGCCACCCGAAATTTCTGGAAAGCCTGAGAGAATCCTCAGTCTAAGACCCCTACACAATACTAACAGTTTTAAATTCCCTAGCATGAAGCTGTGGTCCTTTACCGCCCTAAGGAAAAAGGAGGAAAAGGCAGCTTTGTCTAGTAAAAGAGCAGGCTAAGGTGGAATGAAAAGATTGCAGAAAAAACCCTACACTTCTTAATTAAAAAAAAAGAAAGGAAACAACCTAATTTTTTTTCAATCAGAATATTTTATTTGATATTATCCTTCAGATAAATTACAGAAAGCCCAGGTCTCATCATAAACACCCAGGCTTACATTTTAATTTAAAGAAACCAATTTGCCTTGAGCCTTCCTTGTTTACAGGAAACTAGCTATTTTCATAAATGAGACTGTGGTGGATTTTAGCTGCCCATCATCTGAGTAACAAGAAATATTATTGTTTGCTACAGTTTCTCTCTAAATATCAGAACCTATACACAAAGAGGAGAAAGGGGAAAAGTCCTAGTGTAGTTTTCTGAGGCTCTTTGCATACCTACTTTAGAATGGTTTGATTTTAAGGGTATTAAATGTAGGCTGCCTACTTTCTAGGACATATTAATAGAAATAAGGTGTCAGTTGTCTACTCAATACTTCAGCATTTATGTACATAACTTCATCATTTCTTTCTGAAAATCTGTATTGTAACAATTTCTGACCACATCAAGACAATTGGAAGACATTCCTTGGAATCTAGCTCAGGCTGCACAGGGAAACCCAGACCTTGCTGCATCACTAAGAGAAAGTGCTGAGCTCCCTGCAGGCTCCACTGGGGTGGAAACCTTCTGACTAGGATGCAAAACAAAAGGGGGCCACATCATGGGTCACAGGTAATAACATCCCAGGCTGAAAGGATTTGATGTACCAGGATCTCCAGTGGGCTCTGGCCCAGCAGAAGGATCTTGTGGCCATCGTGCAGTTTTAATTCCTCTAGTCTCAGGTTTGTGACTCTGTATCACTCTGCTGTGGATCTGGCACATGTGGGTTGGGAGGCTTGGAAAAACTGAAGCCAGAAACTTCCAAGAAACAGCATCAGTCATCAATAGTGAGACAGATCTTTTTCCTGAAAGGTGAGCAGGAAGGCTTGGGGACCCCATACTTGATTCTCTACAGCTTCCTTCATTCCCTTAGCACATTTATTCTTTGTTTGCTCTTTTTCTGGTCCATGGGATCCAGACCTGATGCTGAACTATCAGTGTAATATCTCTGCTTCAAACAACAAGTTTGTCCTTTGTATTCCTGTTGCTTGACTCAGCCACCTATTTTCCCTCACCTAGTTGTTTCAAAGTTGTTTCCTCTCCCTGATGCTGTTCTGTCTTACCACACCTTTGAAGATGCTGTCCACCTACCTGGATCACCTCTTTTCTGCTGGGCACCTCTTGTTCTTCAACTAGGGTAGTCATAGGGCTGAGCTGGGAAATGGGAGCTAGGGAGGAGGGAGGGAAGGAGAGAAAAAAGCAAAAGGGCACACACAGAGCCTGAAGGCAGGGGAAGGATCTCAAAGTGGAACCAAATGGGGAAACAATTTTCTCAGGAAAGCTCTCAAGTTGGCAATTTGTTAGAGAACATGGGCTTAGGACTTGGCTACTTCCAGCAGTAAAACTTCTCGCAGAATTAGCTTTGGAATATGAATGTTACCTGCAATCTGTACATACCTCTCTGTGGCCTGTGGCTCCTGCAGGCATTAGCAACGAAGTGGCTTAAGGAGTTTGGCCAGCTGGACAACCAAGCCACAGAGATGCTTGGTGAAAGTAATTTGAGGAGTGTTTAAAAAGAGAACCTCTTAAGACTATGAGCAAGTTTTGTGAAGACTGCAGAGTTAATTAGCAATGGATGGGAGCAGTTTGCATTCCTTTTTGTCCCTTGATGGCCACCATATGACATGAGGCTGGCTATGGGTAATGCAGCCAGGGAAGATAAGGACCGGGCACAGCAGGGAGCTGATGCTGCAGGGGGGATCTGGCACTGGATATCACTTTGTGTTCCTCAACTGATTTCTGATAAAATTCCCATAACTTCCTAACAGAAGTACACACGCTACCAACAGAAAATGGTGATAACCTGCTCTCATGGCATTTTCTAGTCGAATGTCTGCCCCTCTTGGCTCAGCAGTGAGTCTGGGCTTGCAGCCAGGAGTGAGCCAACATTTCATTTCCTCCTCACCCTTTCATCTACAGGCTGTGACCAGGAGCTGTGACCCTTGATCTCTGGCAGAACTGAGAACAACAAACACGAACCACCAGAAAGCAGGGGAAGTACAGTGCTATAAAGCTGCTGATGAACTGTCTTTCTCTTCACTAGTAATTCTCCTCTTTGGCATCAGCAGAAATAGCAGAATTTAAGCCCAAAAATGAGAGAAGCCACCAGAAAGTTGTCTCTTCAATTTAAGCATAGGGCAATTAGGCAGACTCTGAAAGCTATTTTTTCCCTTCAGAAAGTAAGAATTAAGTAATTAAGATGACACTCTCCAGTACTCACAGTCCAAACATGCTGCTTTATCTAAAACTTTGAAAGTACTGAGGTCTGGCTTGGACAAGCAGTCTCCTGGGACAGTTCTGTTTAAACAAACAACTGCATCTTCCAGCAACTTTATAAAATGACTGAAAAGAGAAAAACAGCTGGCTTCTTTTGTTGAGCAAAGTGCAGAACTATACAAAAGAAAAGCAAAGGTTGGGGAAGGGACATGTGGGAAAAAAGTTGGACAGATTCTGTTTCTGTAATCTGACCTGTTGCCAGGACCTGTTGCACCAGAGATGTTAGTGCAATTTCTGTATGTTGTTATTGTGTATGTGAGCAGGTAGGTTTTGCTCCACAACATGCAGCTGGCCAGTAGGATGCTTGCCCAGGTAAAAAATGCAGTGAGATTCAGAGGGTAAAGGTTCTTGCTGTAATCAAAATATCTGAGCCCAGTTTTGTTGCCTGGACAATGAAGAGCTTCTAGAAAACTAAGATGATTCCCCTCTTATATAGGAAAGAAATTGAAGATGTACCTCCACAAAACTCTTTACATGTGCAACCCTCCACTGATGCTTGCACCTGGGTTTGCTTTGCCATCTCCAACCAGGCTCCGGGGACTGATGGAAAAGAGCAGATCTGCTCTGCTAAGTCTCTTGTGTCTTAGGTGTAAGATACACATTGCAGTAGTTGGTATTTATGTTGATTGCTTAGTGTTAGCTACACAGTCACTTTGATTGGTACACTGACCTTGTGCCCCCATGCAGCTGCCCATGTGCATTGAGCATATTCACATCCATGGGCTCTTTGGACTTTCTAAACCAGGAAAGATCCTTGTGTGAGCTCAGCAGCATTAGCTGCATCTCTCCTGTCCTCACCTGTCCTTTCTTGTCCTGAGCTCCTTGCGCCAAAATCTCTGATGTTTGTTTTTGTTGAGGTTTCTGAGTTTAACAAAGTGCCTGAATTTGATTGGCAATTCTGACCCTGGAAAAGGGGACATAAGTGAGTTGTCATTACTTTCTCTGCTCCATATCATAGAGTTTGGCGCAGCCAGCCCCTGGGAGCTCACTCCTAGCCTAAAATGCTTCTCCCTTGCTGGCAGTAGGGACACCCCTTCTGCCCAAAAGCAGACTTCTGGGACAGAGGAGGCTGGGATGGGAGCAGGCATCAGGGGAAAGAAGTTGAAAACCCCTGAGGGACGCTGTGGAAAGGCTCTGACATGGTGGCATGTGCTGGTTTCACTGCCCTGCTCACTGCCTGCAGTGCAAGCTGGTGCTGTAGCTAGAAATGAGGGGCTGGATGGAGCCTCTTCCCTTAATGCCAGGAGGTGCCAGGAGGGATGTTCTACAGTACATCTCACCTTGTATGGAATTCACCTACAAACTGGGGAGAAGGGAGGGGGTGGAAGTGTAAGAAATCATAGAGCTGATGAGAACTAGAGAACTTGATGCTGCTGCCCCGATGGAGGGAAGAGTCAAAGTCATAAACAGCAGGGATGAACACAGACTGGTATTCGCTTCTCATATTCTCCTGTAAAATAGCCTTCTCCCTTTCTTACAGGGTGTAGAGTGCAGTGGGTATCCTGCTGTAAGTACAGCTTGAAACCTCACATGGTCCTTGATCTCAACGTTGGGTTGCCATTGGGGCAGGAACTGCACTGTGCAGTTTTACAGTGAACCCCTTGGGCACAGGGCATCACCTCTGGGCACCAGAGCGCCGTCACACCCCTGGCTTTCCCTTGCTGGAATTATATCAGATGCAAACACATCTGGGGTGATGAGACTTCAGCCAAACCTGCTCCCTGCAATGACTCCTTTCACAACCCACTTGGGGGGGAGTCTGGTTTGCTTGTGGCTTGTGGCAAAGCAGTGCCACCTGCAGGCGACTCCGCACTGCTCTCCTGATGGGGAATCATCTCCCGCTCTTGCTTGGGATTCCTCTGTGCCACATCCAAGGGAGGAAAGTGATCTCCCTGAGGACTCCAGTATTGGCACCCAGTGTGATGTCCAGCAAGCCTCCTAGGCAGTGATCCACAGGCAGCACCTCCCTTCCCACCATCCCTTTCCAGCCAAAGAGAGCAGGGTCTGTCAGGGCCTGTGGTCCCTTGTTTCTTCCATCAGACACCTCCCACACATACCAGCAAGATTCCACATTTACACCCTTGAGAGGTGCAAGTAGTGGTTGTGATGCCTCCTAACAAATCACCAGGATGGGGTGAGCAAGGGACACCACCAAACTTTGCAGAAGGAGGAAAAAAAGGAAAAAAAAGAAAGAGTGAGGGCTGTTTGTTGCCACCTCTGGCAGCCAGTGCTGTTGGCAGGCAGGGCACAATAATGATCAATGATTGACCAGTGGTGCTGCTGATTGGCCACCGAGGAGTGTGCTGAAAAAAGGCGCCAGAATTTTCAACGGTTCCCTGGCAATGCCAGCCCCTCATTGAAAGAAACGGGGAAAGGGATGAGCTTTCCTGGGCAATTGCTTCAACCCACAATGATTTTCCGCCTGCTCTTCTGGGCTGAAATCTGCCTCCTGCTGCTCTGGGGAGGCTGCCAGCGAGTGGAACCGGCAGTGGGTGAGTGGAGCGCTCTTTCCCCACACCAGCTTAACTGTGGAGCAGCACCAGCCTTTCCTAGCAAGCAGAGAGACACAGATATGATGCTGACTAAAATATACTACATGGTGACTGGAACAGTAACTAGTAAGCTGGGCATGAGTCAGCAACAGCAGCCAAATTGGGTAAGGCTTGGTTAGAGAGAGCACTGGGCACTTTGCTCACAAGCTGTGTGCTCTGCCTGGATATTCCCTTTCTTTGTTGGTGTTGCTAAACTCCTCAGCACAGGGGATGGGGCAGGTTTGCATTTCCAGTGTCCATGTCTGGGTGGTGCACACTTCTCTGGGGAGAGGCTGGAGTAGGGCATATCCCTCTGCAGCCCTTCGTGCTGCCTCCTGGCTGCCCTGGGCTGCTCTGCCTCCCCACAGCCCTGCAGGCGCCGGCAAGAGGGGACCAGGAGTGCTCTTGGGAGCGAGAACTGTTTTTGCTGGGTGGTTGCTGTGCTTGCTAAAAAGCCTGCCTGCCCTCCATTCCCATGCTGCCTTCCTCCTCTCCATGGAACTGTACAGCAGAGGATAATGATGTGATGCCCACCTGTGACAACAGGGTGTCTGAAGTGTCCCAGTGTGCCACACGGCCTCGCGGTGGAATTCCTTACTCCAGCGTTCTACAAGATGGGAACAATGAGAGTGGATGTTTCAAGGAACTATGGCCTTGCCTGAGTGATTTACTTTTCCTTCTGCCCTGATTTTGGGGTTTGCTTTGTTCCTAGCTTTGAAGGAACCCATCCAATCTGATACCATCATCGTAGCAGCCCTCGGGGGAGAGGCAAATTTCTATTGCAACTTCTCGCTCTGGATGGATGTTTTGCAAGTGACCTGGCAAAAGAGAAATGGCACTTCCTTCCAGAATATGGCCACCTACAGCCCAGTACACGGGCTGAGGCTGATAGGGTCATTTCAGAAGAAGGTGCGTTTCACTAGAGCAACCCCAAAGGCCTCAGCTATCACCCTCCAAAATCTCACACTTGAAGATGAGTCCTATTACAAATGCATTTTCAGTGTGTTCCGTCATGGCTCCATCAGCAAAGACATACGCCTCAACATCCAAAGTAAGTTTTGCACTAACATCTTCTCTCTTTCTGGCACTCGGGTCGGGTCTGATGTAGTCAGGAGGTGGGGATGTCATTATCCTATCCACCACATGGAGATTTTCCACACAGCAGCATCTCCTTGGTGGATAGTGTTCAGACTGCCACACTGGAATTATTACCTAACCAACTAACCTTTTAGTTATAGACAATAAATGACAGGTATACTAATCAATTATCCTTATAAAAATTGTAGAACTACTGTTCCACATGTGGTTTTTGCCATATTGTGTACCTGAAAGCTTTCAAGTAAAAATTTGCTTTTATATGCACTCTAACATTGTTTGGGAAGATCAGTTCTATTTTCTAGGCAACACTTTCCTCAGGGGAAGTGAAGGCAAATAAGCCAGCAGATGCTTTTGGATAAAAACGTTGTACAGAGAGATAAACCCACTCAGCTTTGACTGTAAACTCACCACAGAGTGTAAAAAGCACCTTCTCATTTTGCTGCCAGCAATTTCTGAGCTCACAGTGGAATTCCATTCCCTCCTGCCCACTGAGGGTCTCCTCACTGCAGTGTGCTCAGCAACAGGAAAGCCTGCCCCCAGCATCACCTGGCTGCATGACAGAGGCCTGGAGGAGGCACCTGAAGTACACCACATCCAAAACACAAACGGAACAGTAACAGTGGCAAGCAGAGTTACCTTCTCTGCCAAGCACCCCCATGTCTTGTTCTGCCTCCTTGACCACCCACAAGGAAGGAAAATGAAGGCACTTCACCTGGAAAAAGGAGGGGAAGGTAGGCTGTAGTTTTGTGGAGATGTGTAATGTGTAGTGGGGTATGCTTAGGGAAGGATGTGCAATTATGGGAGGGCCGCTTGTACTTATGTAGGTCTTGATAGACAACTTTCTGTAAGGCCAGATCTCATGCTAGATGAAGATTTCAGGATTTGAAACCCTCCAGAAGACTCTTCCCTGTAGTACCTTTGTATGTGTGTGGTGCATGTGTTATATGGGATAACTACGTATATTTGTGCATACACATGCATATATGGCTCTGTATGTCTACATTTCTACTTAATGATTTATTTAGAGCACCAGTACCCACAGCGGGAGGGTACCAGCAGAGCAGGCTCCTGGCTGACAAATGCTGGGGAAAAACATTTCTCATAAATTATCTTGCTCAGGAAGGATGGGACACTTCTCTTGTGATAAAACTTCTTTCAACAGAAAGAGAAACGCAAATAGATCAAGAGTAAAAATTCTGGGGTTTGATACCCCTGATACCAGGGAAGTGTGAGACATTATCCATATTTATTTAAAAATGTAAAATAATCCTTCAGTAGAGGACCTTTGGTAGAGTTATATTGTTACAGTGCTCCTTTCTCTCCTTCAAAGAATAAATGGGCACAAAATGCTGAATGTTGCACTCTCAGTCCCAGCCCCTGGAAGAGGACACCAGAAACACATCATGTTCTGTGTGAACTTACTGGTTTCTTTTTGTAGATGTTCAGAAGAGCACAGTCATCATCACATCGATATTAACAGCAGTGTTGCTCTTATCAGTCTTGATATATTGTGGCGTGCGACTGAATAACAGCAGAAGGAACAAGTAAGAATAGTTTCCATTTTCTTGCAAATGATGTGGCTTGCCTCTGTTCACCTTGCAATTTGCCTTTCTCCTTCTTCTTGGCATTTTTATATATCCATTCAGGAAACTCATCCAGCTTGTAACAGCGTCTTTAAAATAGCACAATTCACTCTAAATGACAAGGGGTATAATAAGCATCATGGGACTAATTGATGCTGTGGTTTTCTCCCAGGCAGAAGACACACCGCACACCCACAACTCCTGCAAAGGAGACAGGCTCACAGGAAGACCTAGGTGAGAGAGCCTCTGAGAGCCTGCACACACCGAAAGAGCAGCACATCACTTACAAAAACGAGGTAACACAAACCCCCAAGGCTTCCAGTGATTATTCACATCCTCCATTAGGGGTCTCTGTTTCTCCTGCCATGTCTTTGCTGCATGGGACAGCTGCACCGGGTAGATGACACAACATGTGCCCCATTTAACCTCCAGCAACGATCAGGAAAAACTGCTTAATGTTTTGCACCACTGGCCTGGAGGGTGCGGGAGAAAAGTTAGTCAAAGTTATTTAGCTACAAAGGCATGAAAGAGGCACGGGAAATGTCCAGGAGGGCAGATGAGATGTCCCTTCTGGACAAGGGCAGGGAGCCCTGCAGAGCTTGGGTGCTGTCAAGAGCAGCCTCACACAGAAGTTTCCCCACTGGGAAGGGTCTGCCCTGCCCTCCTCCTGGTGCAGACACAAAGCTGCTTTGGAGGGCTGCTGGCATCCACAGACAGAACCAGTAAGTGGTCACAGCTGGGAATCCCTCCCCCTAGACACTTTGCTCTGACATCCCATGTTTTCCCTGCAAACTCCTGGTGGTCCCATGCTGTAACTGGGAACTCTCTTGTCTACTCATCACTTCTCTCTGCCACGTAGTCTAGAGCTCTGCTGTGATTACCACACCACTCTGCTGGGTCTCTTGCAGAAGCAGACACCAGGATCCACACTACGCAAAAGGTGGAACGGAAACCTGGGATTGAGAAAAAGTTGGAGGCCTTTGTTTCTGGAGGAAACACAGAACCTGAACAGCAGCTTCCAAAGTGAGTTGAAGAGTGGACCTGCTGGGTTATCCATCAAGGAGCTTGGCTGCTCTCCCATGAAGCAGGATGGGGAGGCAATGGCACGTGAGGGAGTCCAGGTGACACCCCAGCCCAGCTGCTCCCCAGCCCAGCAGAGGAAGGACGGGCACCAGCCAGCTCCACAAGTCCAAAGGAGCACAGGGGCCCATGCCTGCTCAGGAGCCCACACTAAGGACTCAGAGGAAGCGGCAGCTTGCCCAGGCTCCCCCCAGGGGTGTCCCAGGAGATCCTTAGTCCTAGGGTCTGTGTGGGAAACCCATCCAGATGAGTCCATCAGTGGAGCACCTTCTGAACTCAGGACATCACTGCCTGAGGGCTATGGACACGTGGTGCCATGCAAATGAAGTGCATTTGGAGACTGAACTGGGCTGTTATGGGCTTCTTAGGGAAGGAGACAAAGGTGGGAAAAGGAGGAATCAAGGGCATCTGGGAATAAAAAGCCTGGGAAAATGGATGGATAAAGAAATAAAAGGGTCTGGTTTCATTTTTGCAGGAGGCTGGTCAGTACACTTGTCTGGGCTGGCCCAGTGCCCTGTCACCACAGACTGTCCTGTCTTCTCATTAAACTCCATTTCTAACTCTTCTCCGGGGTGAGGGACACCCCAACTGGTGTGCATGTGTGTAGGGGGCCCTGATGTCAGCAGCTGGGCCAGAACCAGGGGTCCCATGTGCCCGGGTGCCAGCAGCTGGGGAGACCTGAGTGAGACAGGCCAAGTGCCAGCCACCAGCCTGGACCAGGGCCAGACCCTGTGTGTCCCTGATGTGGCACCTGGAGCGAGCACAGGTGAGCCTGTGAGGGCCAGCAGGGCTCAAGCCACACCAGCCGGTGAGTAGGGGACATGTCCCGGGATGTTCTTCGATATCTCACAAGCAATCAGGAAGAAGGATCTGTGCTGTGGATGGGCTAAGACCAACAGAACCAGACCAAGACTGGTATTTGGGGGGAAAAAAAATCATAAAAAATAATTGGTTTTAAGGCCTTGATCTGCGAAAGTTCCCCTCCAGCTCTGTGTGTCATGACACGAGGTGTTTCAGAGATGTGCTTCCAATGCATTTGCAAAGGCTCCTCTGACAGTCTCAGCGCAGAGCACTACCTGTGGTAAGCGCACAGGACCCTCTAGTGAAAAGGAATTATATCTCATTTAGCCAAGAATCTTGAAGTCCCCTGAACTTTGTAAGGAGTCATGTCCTAGTTAGCTAAAGAATTTGTGGGGGTTTTTGTAGTTTGTTTTTACTTAAATTTGTGTTTAACTTAGTGTCAGCAGAACAAGATTAAAAACCCAAGATAATAAACAGCTGAACTTGAACCTGCAGGAAATAACATCAGGGAACAACACACCTCAGGAAACTCAATGAATAGAGGACTCTTTAGCTACAGAAGCAAATTCAATAGAGAATTGTTTAGTTAAGAGGAGTTATGGGTTATCTTTAACTAAAGGTAAATGTACTGTCTTAGTAGTGACTTAGTACAGTAAGATAAAAAACTAGAGGTCATCAGAAGTGAATTACACACGTGCTGGGAGCTGTGAACATGAAAGTGTCATCCAGAGATTAAGACAATAATGAAGACCCTCTGATGAAGCAACAAAGCTCCCTAATCAAAATAATAACAGGAAAAGGACACTATATTGCAGCCTTGCTCCACACCAAGACAACATTGGAGAGGACACCTTTGATGTAATAGGCTGGGCAGACTCTGGGAGGGGCTAGAATGGAAATCCTAAGTCTTAAAATTTCTTTAAACCCCAAGGAACTGTGTCTGGTGGGACATGCTCATGGCAAAAAATTCCCAGCATGTCTCCAGCGCTGTAATAAAGGAATTCTAAATCTAACAGAATTTTGCTGTAGGATTTAAGTTCTTTAATTCACTAGTTGGAGAGATCCCAAATCCACTCACTGAAGGGAAAACACCTTCAGTGAGTCTTCCATTAAAATAGTAACTCACCAGCACTGTGTTTTTCCTCTTTGGACTTTCAAATAGTCTTTTGGTATCCAGCAACCCCATCTCTGGTATCAAGTTACTACAACTACCATATCCGAAGTCATGCCAGGATGAAATCACTCTGTGAGGGTTGCCCAGCAGGAGGCACAGACTGTGGTTGCTGGAAGAGAAGATGTTGAAAGGGATGGGTGAAGGAACTGGGCACTGGATATCAGTTCTTCTTTGCTCTCCTGGAGAAAGAGGTTTTTCCAAGGACCAGGGAAAGGAATGTGGAAATGTTCCCAAGTCTGTTTTCCACACTTCCAGGCTGGCCAGCGATGGGTAAAAGAAGGTGCTAGAAAATGTGCGGATAAATTCATGATGCCAGAAGTTTATGTCCAAAAGGAGACAGAGGAGTCCTGTAACTTTACTCAAATAAAGAGAGAGGCCATGGGGCATTCCCCTGGCCTCTCTCAAATTGTTGGAAAACACATCCTCCCTTCTATCCTAATTTCCTGGCCACATCACCCTCTCCCTTTCCCCATTGGCTGAGATACTTGGAAGGTACAGTACACTCATGATTCACTCACTACATGTTCCCTTCTAATGTGCACACAACCCCCTTTGTATCTTTGTTCTTCTACTCTAGGTTCAGGAATTTAACAAGGCCTTGGTGGAGCAACATTCAGTGTTGAAAGGAATGAGATAGATTTGTCTTTACAAACAAACTGTGGGTTTGCTGATAGGTAAAGATAGATACTGAGAGATGAAAGAAGCAATGGGAAGAACCTTAAATTCCATAGGAAAAGAAAAAGGGTGTGTATACATTAGAAGGGGGTCTGTATTACGTGATTCAGGAAGTCTGTACCTCTCAAGTACCTCATCCAATGGGGAAAGAGAGAGGGAAATGTGGCTGGGAAATTAGGATAGAAAGGAGGCTGCATCCTCTAACAAGTTGAGAGACCCCAGGGGAATGCCCCATGGCCTCTCCCTTTATTTGAATAAAGTAACAGGACTTCTCTGTCTCCTTTTTGGACATAAACCTCTGGTGTTTGTGGATTAATTTTCCTGACAGTGTCAATTAGTAACATTCTTCTGAATGGTTCCTCCTGTTACTGTCTTGTCTCTGTCTCTGGCCTTATCTCTACATGTCTGTTTGTGAAGCCAAATTCCTACTATTCCTTTCAGTGAGAAATGGGAATGGCAGCCATTTGGTTGTACCTGGGAAAGCAGCCAGACAGCCCAAATTCCTCTGACAAATTCTGCCCGGGGTTCTGACACAGCAGGATTTTCTGCAGCTGAGCTTCTTGGTAAAGGGACCTTTAAAAAGTAATCTCAGGCTTCTTGGCCAAGGGACCTTTAGAAGTCAAGCTCAAGTGATGCTTTAAGCAAGGGTTGCTCAGCATTTAGAAGACAATCATTCCTCGCTTTCTGAAAATCCCATGCTAATTCAGCTTGCCTTGAAGTGGGTCATGTTGCATGCATGTGGGTTACAATGAGGGCTGCAACTTAGTATTCCTCAAATGTGGGTTTCCTGAGATTAAGTGCTCGTTATCATTTTTTTTGGTAGAGTATTTATCTGTGGGGTTTTTTCATGGTTGTCATTGATGTGTGTGTGCTCTTCCATTGTGACTATGATTGGATGCCATCAATATATGAGCATAAACATAACACAAGATAATGTTTAAATACCGTTTTCAAAGTTAACTTGTAGAAGAATTCCTTATGGAACAAGGGCATATGATACCCCTGGAAAGATTGGACAACCCAGGGTTCCTGAGGAAAAGCCCCCGAACAGGCCCCTGGCTTCAGGCAGGCCTGGAAAGCACCTGGCTGCAGGCAGCCCTGAGAGTCCTTGGCAAGGTATCCACTGGCTGGCTCCCCTGCTGATTAGAGGCTGTCTAGAGGGACTGGGCATGAATCTTTGCAAAAGTAGATATGAGCTTGCATAGTTGAACAATAAAGGGAGAATGATGCTTAATCGTATCAGTATATATGTCGTTTATCTGGCCAGCTCACCGGACTCGGTCCCTAACATTAACTATTTTTACCGGGAAGTGGAAATTGTGGAGAGAAAATGTGCAGGCTCAGTACTGTGAGACAGTTACCAGTGGTACTCCAGCTGAGTGGTTCAGAGACTGCTGTAGTCACGGGAGACGTATGGCCTCGCCTCCATCTTTCTTGTGGGGGGTGGGTTTAGGTTTCAGTGAATTTCTTCCCAGTCTTACCGGGGAGATGCTGGAAGGGCGAGGGGGCAGCTTTCTCAGTGAATAGACAGTGATTAAGACACAAAGGGAAGTGGCTGATAACTCTGGCATACCAATGGAATTGTTTTGGGTTTTGGGAATTTTGAATCGGGGCGTGGGCTCTCCCCCTCACAGCTTGGGAGGCTGGGGATATTGTGTGAGAAGTTTTGGGCTCTGCGTGAGACTTCGCTGGGGGAGTGGATCCTTCCTCCCTTTCTGCTGTTTCAGGGGATTGAGGAGAGCGGTAGCGTGGTGCTGCAGGAGTTGTGCATTGGGCTCCAGAACTTTGCCACGCTCCAATCTGGCTACAATCGAATCTGCCTGCTTTCCCTGCTTCTGCCAGCTGCTCCTTGTTAGTGCTGAGATCGAACCCTGAGTTTGCAAAAGGAGCAAGTTCCTTCCTTCCCTCCCGGCGCCGGCTGAGGGGATCACGGCATCTCTCTGCCTCGCTACAGCCGGCTGCGCCCCCTGCCGGCCGTAGGGCAAACACGGCGCGTAGCAGTCGCGAAACTTCTGTTACTGTGGTGGTGTTTGTTCTGTTCTCTTACATATCTGTGAAAAACGAGGTTCACTCTTCTGTTAGGATTTAAAAGTTTAATAAAGGACTATAAGGGACAAAGACAATAAAGCAAAATTCACGGCTCCGGGTGCCTTGGCACTCAGCCAAGAGCACAGCTGTTATTTCGGAGACACCCTTTACATACCTGTCCTATTGCATCAGCCTAGTGCATATTCATAATCAATTATGCATATCCAAACTTTTCCTTAAACTAGTTCACATGTTCCAGGACGTTTGGCATGGCTCTTCCTTGGGTCCACCCTTTTACAGCATGCGCATTTCTTGGTTGTGCTTTTAGTCAGTTTTTATTATCATCCTCAGAGTGGGCTTTGGTCCATGGTTTCTGCGGTAGTTGCTGATAGTTGGCGTGTCAGTAGCAGGGGTCTTTGACACACGTCTTTGACACACGTTGACACAAGCAGACAGTTCAATTACCAACAAGCATAACTATATTAGCTATTTCACTATTATGTCTAAGTTTAGTTAACGACAGAAATAAAGGCATTAGTTATTGTTACAAAACTACATCTTTATAACAACGCTACTTTAATATTATACATATAGCATCTATTTGTAACAAAGCTACTTTTACATATAGCATCAATTTGTAGAAAGCCACTATTATAATATGTATCTATTACAATAACAAAGCTACTTTAACATCACTCTTTAACATTTGCAGAAAGCCAATATTATAACATTTATCTATCACAATATCTATATCTATTTTCCAGTAAAGAACTGTTATTCCTTTTCCTACATTTTTACCTGAAAGCCCCCTAATTTCAAAGTTACAATAATTTGGAGGGAGGGGTCATCTTTCCATTCCAGGAAGATTCCTGCCCTCCTTAGCAGACATCTGTCTTTTAAACCGACATTGTGTCACCAAAAACCGGGAAATAAATTCTACAAGCAGTGTGCTAGGTTAGAAAGCCAACAATAATTTATCCATAAAAATATAACTTATTTGGTAACAAATTGCTCCTTTGAGACTTTAATGTAATTTCTTCAAAGTCTCATATTCACTTATTGTATTGACCTAGTCTATACAGCAGTATGCATTGCAACAAGTGATTAAGATCACGAGTAAGAACATCACAGTAAGTACAAACAGTTGTTTTAACCATCCTAAGCTGGGGAGCCACTAATCTACTTCATGTACCTTCACACTGTAATAAATGAGGGCCAGTTATCCACAAAAGTGATTAACTGGTAATTTATTAAAAGAAAAGAGAACAAAACAAACAGACTAGGTGGAAGAACCAGGAGGGGGAGTAGCCCTCTCCTCTTAACCCAGAGGCGGGAGGACCTCGCTGTGGTAGGCTTCAATCACAGAAGGACTTCACTATAAGAGACTCGAAACCACAAGAAGACATGTTCTTAGGTGAACACGGCCTTTTATGCTCTCTTTCAGTCCTTCTGATTGGTCAGTCCTCAGGGTTGCTGCTTAGCGGCTCAGTTCATTGGCTTAGATTTCCCACTTCTCAGGTGATGATTGGCTCGTCACTAGGTCTCTCCCTCTCCCCTCACAGTGCGTCGAGTGATTGGTGCAAGGTCCGGCTTGGAGGGAGGCTGGTGATTGGTGGGTGCAGCTGCCTCTCCCAAGGCTAATGTAATCCCAATGGGGCTTAGGGACCTTCCATACTCTATATCACCACCTCCTGGCCTCTTTATATCAACTGCAGTCCTCCAAACAAAGGGCTTCCACCTCTATTCAACAGTTTAAACAGCATAACTTTATACAACCCAAATCATAACATTCAACCATCCTACCTAACACCCATACAACCCGAATTAGGACGCATAAAACTGCCTAAACTGGAATAGCTCCTATAACAACACCAGTATAGATGGTTAGCAGCACTTGATACGGTCCCTTCCACTTTTCTTGGAGAGGCTCTTCAGTCCAGGTTTTGAGGTAATCTCCACATTGATACAGATGGGCTGTGATATCCAGTGTCACGGGTGCTGCCAGCACAATGTGTCTGTGGAGAGAGGAAAACAGCTTCCTGTTGCAGATAGGTGAAAACTTATAAAATGAAGGCCTTGTTACCCTTGTAAAATCATGGCTCACTCCTGTTACTTTGGCTAAGTAGAAAAGGATTCTGGGTAATGACTCATCTGGAATAGAGGTAGAAAACAAGTTATGTAACCATAGAAAAACAAGTTATATAACCATCACATGCTCACATCGTGGTTTATGGTGGTTGGTTGAATTATATTTGTTGTGTTTTAAAGGAATGATACTAATAAAGGCCTAATTGCTTTAAAAGGCCTGGGTTTTGCAATCAAAGAGTTCCTTTCTGCACCTGCCTGGAGACTCTGTGTCATTTTGTATCGTATCACCTTCCTATGGGATTTCATATATTCTGTTAGACTCTAGTTCATTCTTCCTACTTTCCCACTTGACTGAGGTCTCCATGGATTGTGCAAGTCTCACTTTACCCCTAACATTTTAGCTGGCCTTTGTGCTATTTCAGCAATGATGTGAACCTCTGTCCAGTGATATTCCCACTCACACTCCAAACCTTAGGATCATTTTCTTCACCAAAATCTTTACCAGCTTTGTTAGTGCAACAAGAAGAAACTTCTGGCCATCCTGAAAAAGTATCTACCAGTACCAATAAATACCTACTGCCCTTTTGCCATGGTGGTTCAGCAAAGTCTATTTGCCAACAGCCTCCTGAACCATTTCCTTTCTTAACAGTCACAGGTGGAGGATATCTTATTTCATGTGCATTGTTCTTTAAGTGTTTGGCACTTTTTAGGAATGCTTTTTATGATACCAGTCATATGTTCAAAACCTGAGGCTTCATTGCTTCTGCCATAGACTCTATTCCTCAGTGAATTACCATAGGTCCTTCCCCTGTGATTTTCCTCATAAGGTGTTGAGGAATTATTACTTGTTTGCTGGGTGTAATCCACCATCCTTCAGGACTCTTCAGCATGTAACAATTTTGCCAGTTTCTCATCTTTAGCCTGATAATAGGAAGCCTGCTTGTCCAAATACTGTTATTTCTCAGGTAAGACCAACAGGATGTCCCCACCAGCAGCCTCCTTGGCCGCTTTGTCAGCCAGGCAATTTCCAAAATTTACTGGGGCCTGTCCAGACTAATGACATTTACAATGCTTTAATGCCACCTTTAAAGACAGCTGCACCCCCTCTAACAATCTCTGTTATTATTTGTCCATGTTTCACAGGGGATCCCTGGGAGGTTAACAGCCCTCTCTTTCCAAATGGTTCCATGGTCATGGACCATTCCAAAAGCAAACTTTAAGTCTGTCCATATATTTACAATCTTATTCTGTGAGAGCTCCAATGGTCTTGTCAATGCAATCAGTTCTGCTTTCTGAGCTGATGTGTTGGGGGTTATAACTTCGGCTTCTATTACCTCATGCTGAGTTACCACTGAGTTACTTGGATTTTTGGATTCCATTTTTCACAAAGCTGCTCCCATCCATGAAGAGTTCCCAATCCATGTCTTCCAAGTTCTGTAGGTCATCTCAACTACAGTATACCTGTTGAGTGGCCTGCAAACAATGATGGGCCAATCCCTTTCATTATGGGCCAGCTGTTAAGAGCAATGCTGGATTCAGAGGGTTAGTTACTTTTAACTCCACATCATCTTGTTCTAGCAGTACTGTCTGGTATGTTAACATCCTTCTTGGTGATAACCAGTGTCCTCCTCTTTGTTCCAACACCACTACAACTGTACAGGGCACAAAAACAGTCAATTGCTGCCCCGGGGTTAATTTTGTTCCTTCCTGGATTTGGAGGACTGCTGCCACTACTGTCCTGAGGCAGGCTGACCATCCTTTGCTCTTCTAGGATGCCAGTTGTTGTGTCAATATCCCCAATGCCAAATGCAATTTTTCATGCACAAATATTTCAAAAGGTTTTCCTAAGTCCAGTAGTCCCAGTGCAGGAGCAGTCAATAGATCATGCTTCAATTCCTGAAAGGCTTTCCGGCATTCAGGCTCAGTTCTTTTTTAGAAAGTGGCTCAGGAGTCTGACAGATATCCTCCTTTCTTTCCTGGCCCAGACTCCTTTGTCCATGTGAAACAGCAAATCTCCTAAACTGCAAGTACCCTTCCAGTTACAAGGTGAAGCCTTTCCACAGAACAGTTCACCTGAGCAGGCACAGGCCTCTGCAGTGCTGCACCAATCCCTCAGCCACAGGACAAACCCAACCAGCTCATTGTAACAGAGGAGCTTGCAGCCAGAAACTTGGATTTTTTATTTT
This sequence comes from Corvus kubaryi, assembly GCF_017639235.1. Lineage (NCBI taxonomy): Eukaryota > Metazoa > Chordata > Aves > Passeriformes > Corvidae > Corvus > Corvus kubaryi. The sequence goes on along the minus strand of NW_024581112.1, from coordinate 1,161,221 downwards.
TCAAATGTAATCTGTACATTTAATTTACTCAATACATCTCTTCCTAGTATTGGTATGAGACATTCAGGTATATAAGGAAATTGATGGGCTAACACCCACTTACGAATTCCAAATTTTGATGTTGAAAGAAAGGCCTATTTTCCTTTTGTTCTGTCACACCAACATGAATTGTTTCCTGAGTAAATTTTCCTTTAGGCCTATTTAAAACTGAATACACCACTCCAGTATCTACTAAGAAATTCTGTTTGTCATTCCCCAGCATTAATGTAACCAGAGGTTCAGCTGGGGATGGCACATCCAGTCCGCATCGCACATCTCCTAACATCTGGAGCCTTCCTGCCTGATCAGGAGCCTTGGGTGAAGTCCAGGGTCCAGCAGCTTCTGTTTGTCCCTTTCCCACAGACATTCCCATTTCCAGTGGCCCTTCTCTTAACAAATAGCACACAGACCTCTGTGCAACTGCCTGTAATTCCTTCTCTGCCTCTTTCCTATGATGCCCCCCCTTACTGGGCTTTGTTCTGCTATCGCAGCTTTCACTCCTAATTACTGTACATGTTCCATGCTGCTTCTAACAACTTACTCAAATCCCTAGGAATAACATATCCAATCATCACATACCTTCACAACTTTCTCCAGGTCTTCCCTACAAGTTCATGCTATAGGACTAAACCCTTCATCGATTTCCAAACCCAAAATTTTTTCTTCTGCTCCTCCATCAGCTTGATCACTTATGCCTCTTTTGCCTGCAGCTGGACAAAGTCCCCAGCTGCAACCTCATCTACTCTGTCAGCTCCTCTTGTCCCCTTGTGGCCTCTCATGGACCCTCACAGCCCCTCCCAAACTCTCTCTTCCATGACCATACTTTCAGTGTTTCCCAATACTACAAGCTCAGCAGCATGTTTAGGCTTTTTTTCTTGCTCTTTCTCTAAAGCTAAAATCACTTAAGGACCCCTTAATAACAAGTTACACTGTATGTGTGTGCATTTGTAAAACAAATCTACATACAACACCTTAACAATTATGGATTCCTCAGCTCCTACCACCTGCTGCAGTGGGGCATGTACTACCTGTGTGCCCCCCGTGCCCCCCTTATCTGCCCTGTTATGGGCTAAAACTTTCATTACCGTGGTCACTTTCTTCTTCTTCCAATTCCTCACCCACTCCCTGCCATTGTTCTCTCCTGTGCTCCCCTTCCTTGATCCAGTCTCCCCTTGTACACTGATAAACTGACACTTAAAGGGACTCCAGAAATTTTTTGTGCTTTTATCCCCACCCACACAGCTAACTTTCTGCTGGGAAATCTTGTGCAACTTGCACTGGAGAATTGCTAGGATCTCAAACTTTAAACAATTTAACATTTGCTTTTTTATAGAAGTAAGCCTGAGAGAGAGATGTCATTTATCTATGATCATGTGGTTGAATCACCAGCAAATGACAGCTGGTGGCAGATCCTCTGGACCAGGCTAGACCTTCTAGTAGACCCATTTGAGCATTTATGACTTGAAGATGCACTGCTTGAGCATGATGCTTAAGGGGGATATGCTTACTGATATGTGCAGAGCCAGAAGGGAGTTGAATCAGCAGAGCAGATGTTCTAAGTACCCAGCAGGCAGTACTTCCTATAAAACTCACTGTGTTTGGTTTTACTGGAATCTGTGTCACTGACTCCATTTATCCTTTTTTTCCTTTTCCATGTGAAAACGCGGATCAGGTGTATCATATATTTGCCTTAAGCCTGTACAGGTTTTGCTGGCTAGTGGCTCAAATGGCTCTGCTTATAAGAAGTCAGAAGTCCAGAAATCAAGGGAAGAATGAAGAAGTATATTAATACTGGAATGTGTCCACCCAGAAGGCAGAGGAAAGAAAAAAGAATAGACCTCATGCGTGACAGAAGGAATTTTAGATTGTTTCTTTCACCAGCATGCAGGGTGCATTACAGCTGAATAAATTAAAAAAAAGAGGAACAAAGACCTCTCTGGATTTTAGGACAAGAGCTCTCTACTTCCTCTCTTTTTCACTAACTTCAAAGGTTTTATCATCCCAGAGAGTCTGTGTCACCTTGACCATCACCAGCTCCAGAGAAGGTAACATACAAAGAACCTTATGAAACTTGGCAAACAGGTTCCTGTAAAAAGAAACAGTTGACGTAAGAACACAGAATTGGGCAGAAGGGAACTTCTGTGCCTTGTTCTCCTCTAAATATAAAAATATTTTGAATCTTCCGCCACTGCTGGTTTGTCTGGATTATTTTTCATTTGCATCTGTCTGTCCTGAGGTTACCTCTGGTCTTTACCTACTACTTCAGTACCATCCTTTCCCTGCTCAGCTCTAATTTATTCCCTCTCTTCCAAAGAAGCAGCCCTTTTGTTTTCCAGAACCTTTCATCATTTTCTTCTCTAGGTTTCTCCAGCCCACTGAAGAAGTAATAACATTTGCCTAAATACAGACATTTTCCACCTCAGTAGATGTGAATTACTGTAATATATCGCTCAAATCCCCCAAAAGTCCCCTTTATTTTCATGAAATAAGGGCAGGAAGATTTCACTGGGATTTCCCTCCTTTCATGGCTTTGATGGCCCAGGGTTCTTCTGGATAAATTTGTTTTAAGCTGTGCAGTGGGCAGTCCTCTGGAGTTCCCTCTAAAATCCCCTCAGCTATAGTGAAGGCAGGTGAGCACAGCAAACTTACTAACACATTTTTCTCATTAAAACAAAAAGAGTGTGAAGGGTGTAGGTACATCAGTCTCAAACAGCTGGGGGGTTAGTTGCTGGCTTGTTTTAGAGAGAACAAAAAGGGGAAGACTAGCAGAGGGAAAATTAAGTGAAGACCTACTGACTGATTCTAGGAAATAGAAAGAAAGGTGGAAATAAAGGTAGTGGTGAAGTTGAAATTTTGTTGAAAAGCCAAGGGGCTTTGGTTAGTTGGCAGGGAAAAAAGGCTGCACTAAATCAAGCACGGTGGTGGGAAAGATGTCTCCAAGTACACCTCTACCCATCTGGAGGAGACATTGCCTTGACCTCCAGACGCCAGCGATGAGACAGCTGATCTGTTGGAGGCAGCAGAAGCTTTCTGTTTCTACAGGTCAAAAGGCACTCCTTTGTGCAATGAGGTACTGAGAGCAGCAGGACAGGCAAGGTTTAATGCATGTGAGCCTGGGATGGCCCGGGAAAGCTACAAACATCACCTTCTTCCTTAAGACAGTTTAGTCGATTGCCCCACATATTCCCACACATCTGTGTCTTAAATGAGTTTCTGGGTTTATGTGGGCAGCACCTTTGTCAATTAATTTCGGCAATGAGTTGAAATTGTGCTGTTTGCTTTTTCCTGTGAGCAATGATGGCTTAAAACAGGAGACCTTCTAGAGCCTGGTGAGATAAATATTGCAACTGATATGAACAGCGTATGAACATGTGCATATGTATGAAAGCATCTGAAGAAAGAGCAGACACTGAATGTCCTGTATTTATCACTAAGAATGCTGTTTCTAATTAATCAGACTGGGAAATGGGTTGTTTCTGTCAAGCCTGTGACAAGGCCTGATAAGTTATCCCTGTTGTAATTTTATCATTGGAAAATCCTAATCTAGCAACAGGAAGATGGCAGCGAGATTGCCCAGTATCACTTCTGCTGCCCCTTTTCCTCTCCACCCAACAGGAAGGTAGCAGCGAAAGCAAAAGAAGACTACTCCCAATTATATAAGAGATATAGCCCAAAATAATTTGTTACTGGGCTGTTATAAATACCCTCGAGGGAAAGGTTACCTCTGGATGAATAAGGCGCTCGCTGCTGTACTGGGACACTGCCAGCTCCGGCTCTGGGACAAGGGACAGACCGTGACGCCGGGGGCGAGGCGTGGGGACTCCCGCCTCTCCGGGGCTCACATTCCATCTTTTTCCCCGCTTCCATGTACTTGGCCGTGAGCAACCACCCCTCTCGCCGCCTTCCCCGGTCGCATTCCCAGGACTGAGGAGGGTTTCGGGCGGAGGTGGGCAGTGGGTGCCGGGCGCGGGTCAGCCTGACAGCGCCGCCGGGAACGGGACCTCGCCGAGGGCACGCAAGGCTGGAGCCACCGCCCGCGACTCGCGTCTCCTTCCTCCGTCTTTCTTAGCCGGAGGGTCCTCCAGATGCCGGGCTCGGTCAGCAGCTGCCTTCGGAACCCTGGTGTGACGCCAGTAGGGTGACAGTTTCTTTAAAATTGAAGTGGCGGGGGAGCGGTTTGTCCAGGGAGAGGCACAGCCGGTGGCTCAGGAGCCCTCCGAGATGCGGTTTGGGAAGGCGCAGCAAAGGATTTGCGCTTTACTTGCCCCAATCTTTAACCCCTTTTCTTCTTCTTCTTCTTCTTTTTCTTCTTCTGTTCGTTTTGGTTTTTGTTTCCCCACCCTGCAGTACCCGTAATTGAGGTTGTGACCTAAAGAGATTTTCTTTTCTTTCTGTGCCCGGTATAGCTACTGTACCTACACAGTATAGCCTCGTTCCTCATTGTGTGAATGCTTGTAGCTACCCCGGGTGTGTGCGATGGTGCATTAAGAGCTTTAACGGGTACTCAAGCAGTGAGGCAGAGGGTTGTTATTGAAAACTCTGCTTGCCTGCAGGTGTGGCAAATTTTTCCCTGTTTTTATAAACAATTCTGTAACTCCATAGTTTCTGCTTGCTATGGTGGCCCTTGATTTCTGCACCCTTGTAGGAATATCTATCTGAATTTCTTATAGCCATGCTCAAATATCTGACTACACAAACTTTTTTCATTTGGCTCGTTGCTGATGGGTTCTTGTTTCCTGATCCCACACGTAACAACTTGGTCTCTGCTTGTGCTTCGTAACTGGAGAGTTATATCAGGAGTTCTAGCACAAAAATACTTTTTTCTTCCTCTTATTTATTTGTTTGTTTGTTTATTTACCACCCCACCTTTTTAATATAGAAAATGCTTTTTAGTTAATTCTCTCTTTTATTTTTTGCATCCTGTCTTTATAAGGTTTGGCTTTGCTTACATTCTTGACAAAAGATCGTCCCAAGATGCATCAGCTAGTTTTGCAGGCATTGGCAAAAAACTCAGCATGGGCAGAGTGTGTTACAGAGGTATTTTTTGCAAAATAATGTTTCCACTTGAATATAACACCAACTTCAGCGCCAGGCAGGTCTGCAATTCAGTTGTAGGAAACAGGGCAATAAGACTTGTTAAATCTTTCTGTATGACCCCAGAACTACATTCTTTTTCACATAAGAAATCTACTATTAATTTTTGCACCCATGCAATATCACCAGAAGATGATCTGTCATCTCTCCTTGTCTTTCTTCAGGTAAAGCAGATTTTCTCTTCCAACATGACTTTACGAGTTCTGGTTTTGTGTTTGGCATGTTCTGGGCTTGGAAAGGCAAATGGTAAGTTGAATTTTCTGAAATCCGCTTGAAAATGTTTGGGGAACTGGTTTCAGATTTCTGAGGCTTCAACAAAGTAAGAGACAAAAACAGGTGAAATACAGATTGCTGGTGCTTTTTGACATGCTACATAGCTGAGACAGGCATGGAGCTGGTAGTTTAGACACAAAACTTCCTGGAGTAGCATTTAGAGATGGGAGGGAGAAGAAGCATCCCATATCTACAGTGACATTGGACACCATTGTTAACCTGAGCTGACAGCTTCCAAGAGTGGGGCATTCCCTAAATAACTTACTTCCCTCCGTCTCAAATGCACTGTGAAACTACAGTTCAGAAAGTCTTTTTAAGGCATTTTGCTGTTTACTTCTCTAATAATGGCTTGGTGTGTACTTCCCTTAGGCATTTGATCTTCCTCTAACTCTTAGGAAACAAAAATTGAGTATTTGCTGAGAATAGAAAGCCATGAGCTGATTTAGTAAAACTTAAGAGGGAAGTCTGCAGATATAGGTACAGAAATAAGTAAGTCTTTTTTTCTTTTAAGTAGCTTAGAAGAAAGCTAAAGCCTCAGCAAATGTAAATCAACATAACTTCATTGATTTCTAGGAGTATGCAGGAGATGGACTTTTTTGCAGGGGAAAGCCATAAAAACAATATGTAACTGAAGGAGTTTTGTCTGTGGGTAATCCAGGCCTTAGAATCAACATTAGGCTTCTGAATATGTGTGGTATCTGCCCATGTCATTAACTGTTTACTATCACTGTAGTGGTTCCACAGGCTAAACACACAAAAGTGAGAATGGGTGACAATGTGACTCTGAGCTGTGCCCTGACAAAAGCCATGGATGTTCTGCAAGTGACGTGGCAAAAGGACTCCGAAGAATTACATGATAATATAGCTACATACAGCAAAACAAATGGATTAAAGATTCACAAGCCCTATGAAGACAGAATGAATTTCACAAGCTTGGAACTCTACAAGACAAGCATAACTTTTTGGGATACTAGAATGGATGATTCAGGATGTTACAAGTGTCTCTTCAATGCTTACCCTTTTGGCACCTTCTCAGGAGATACCTGCCTGAGTGTTTTTGGTGAGGTTCTCTGCAGGGATATGTTTCTAGTGAAATAAGAGGAGTTTTCTCACCCACAGTATTTCCTTGAGTAGATTCAAGAACTGCAGTGATAGGAGCACCCCTTTGTGAAACATGATGTAGAAACAGAGCACTACTTCTGTGAGCAAAACTCTGTGGGTCATATTCAAGACTATTGTGTTTGTTTTGGCTCTTGCTTGTTATTCCATGAGTAGCAGCTGAAAAGCAAGGAGTGGGATCTCTCTAAGTCCTTGATCAGTCCCAGCTGGAACCTGGGCAAACCAACACTGCCTGTTGCAGTTTCCTTTTGCTGCAAGGTACAACCCCAGTGCTGTGAGCTGCTCTGCCAAACCCTACCATTGATAGGGAATTAGCAGATAGGACCAAGAAATGATTTTACATAACAGATTATTTTAATACTTGGATTTCAGATTGAGTGAAATCTTTGGGGTACATAGCTTCAGTATGGGGGATGGAGGGGACCTGACCCAAGGAACTCTTCTTCATTCCTTGCTCAGTGTGAATCCAGTAAGCTTTGCTCTGATTCATAATGGTTGTACTGCTACTACTGTTTATGACCAGGTGCTCACTGTGGTGATGACTTGTCTTCATTTGTGTGTTGGAAGGTCTCAATGCATCTGTCCATTACAACATTTCTGAAGGTCGTTTGATAGTCATCTGTAATGCTGATGGCCTCCCAGAGCCCACCATCACCTGGAACAACCTGTTCAATTCTACTCCTACACAGAAGACAGTCAAGCACAAAAATGGGGTTGTGTCCATCACCAGTGAACTGGAAATCTACAACATTCAGAGCATCAGTGCACAGGATTTGACCTGCAGTGTAAACAACACAAATGAAAAAATTGAGTTGCCTGTGAAAATAAAAGGAGGTAGGAAGCAGTACAAGCAACTTGTTAGAATTCTCTTGGCCTCCATGTTTTGCAGTAGCATGTTTGGGTAGGAATCTTCTGGGAAGTGGAGGGAATGAGATGTGTATATGTCAGGAAATCCTATTTGCATTCATTGTTGTCTTTCGGTAATAACCTGTCTTTGCAGTAATAACATATTGGAATCCTATCCAAGAGGGAAAAAAAGCCAGACTAATCAGCTAGGGAGATACGAGGTTTAGAGGCACCATGCATTTTGCAGCAAGTTGAACTTAGGTTTCCACGTAGGCCTTCATATTTTTTTTTAACAGCCTGAAAATAAATATAAATATGTCAGCTGATATCTATGAGTAGAATGATGAGTAGAAACTCTATGGGTTGTTTGATGAATTCGGAAGTTTTGAAATTCATAACAAACTGTCTCTGAATCAAATGTTTCAGTTCAACTTACTGCATGTTTTGTTGTATTTAACAAAATATATATTATGTTCTAGTTTCTCTGATTTTTTTGCTAAAAAACATGTGCGCTGCAGTAATGGTCAGGGAGGAATAGTACTTTCAGGCATACAGGGAGGGAGTCAGTTGAAGATATTTACATTTGGTTTATACAGAAATCTTAGATACATTAATGTAACATCTGAATATCTTGTAGGGTTAATTTATTTCTTCTTCCAACATTCTGTTCTGCTGGAAAGACTTTCACCCTGTTTCTTCAGATAAGGAACAGCAACATTAAAAGCTGAAGTGCCATTCTTAGTTCATCTAGGAGCATTGACTTGGGTGATCTAAAATTCACGTCTCTAAATCCAGAGCCTTAAATTGAAGACCACTTGTAAATTAGCAAGACAGGAAAAGTAGCTTGTATAGCTGTGGGTTAATTCTGAAATTACATGCTCAAGAAGTGGTTGTTATAGGGATAGTAGTAAAGAGCAGGAACTGATTTTTAATATCTGCTCTCTAAACATTCAAAAGCAATTTAGTTCTTAATTCTGAATTACATTAACTGAAAAAGCATATCAATATTTTTGTCCCGTCTCTAATATTATTCTGTTTTGGTCTTCTAAAAAGAAAATGTGTATCTCAGAAAGCAGAGAACTAAGACCATTGTTATTTCTTGCTAAGTGGGTAAAAAATCAGCTAACAGCTTGTTGTTTTAACAATCTTATATTTTAGAGGACGAGAAGTTCAAATGAATAGTTCAATGTTATTTTTGTTAAAAGACAATAGTTTTGGCTTGAGTCAAATAAATTTTAAGTCATAGAGTTTTCCAGCTAATGTCAGTGAACATTGAAATGGGTCCTTGTATTAGCATTTTGATTAACGTCAGTCAAATGAAGTGGCTTATGTCTAACCAGGGAGGAACATTTACACTCAGCTGTTGGGTAGAGAGAGCTATTTGCAGTCAGCAAAACATAGCCTGTCTTCTCTTCTTAAAATTAATGTTGCCTTTTCAACAGTGTTAATGTTTAAAAGTAAAAATAATAAAATTCTGAGTGAACAAAAAACTCTTCTGAAATTGTTAAGACTTGTATGAAGTTCTGCTTGTGTATGTATGCCAACCACAGTTTCAGGTATGGGAATGGCAGTTTTCTTTGCCATGAGCACATCTTTTCTTCACATTTTCTGTGGGTAAGTAGTTTTGTTTTTGAAGACACATAGGTTTACTCTCTCTGCTGAGAAATTTCTGCTTTCATGTATCTTATCAATACCTTTAACCGTATCAGTGGCACCACTGTCATTAATCAGACATTCTCTTGGCTCATTTTACTTTTTTCTCTATAAACTAGATTAATTTGCTGTGGGTTTTTTGTTGTTTTGTTTTCACAGAAGAGGGATCTTCATTGCTTTGGCTGGTGATTATTGTGGTGATTTTAGTAGTCATCATAGTTCTGATTCTGATTATGCTGTTCTGGAGGAAGATAATATGCAGGAGGAGTTGAAGTGGTGAGTCGCTGATGTGTGGAAACACATGGTTTTCCTAGAGTCCATAATAACGTCTGATCGTCTGCAGAGAAGAATGAGACTTTGTTGAGATACCATTGGGGGTATGAGAGTGTCATATTGGACAACTTAATAATAATAAATTATAATAGTAATATATTTATGGTTTTTAGAGGTTGCCTCAGTTGCATGTAAGTTTAAGAGTTGTTTTGCCACTGCCAAGGGACAATTCAAGGTTGAAAATTGTGAGGGAAGGATCCAAGGAGAGCAGAACATGCTTCTCTTGGTTTGCTTTCAGGTAGCAGTCTCAGCAGAACTAATTCACTTATCTTTCACGTTTTCCCGGAAGCCCATAAAGTGTAGTATGCTCAGATTATTTTTGGCAGATGAATGAAACATTGGAGAGAAACCCACCCAGGGAGAGTGATGTCCTCTCAGGGGAAGGATTTTCTACTGGTCACGGCACCATCTTTGTATTTTTTAAGACAAACAGGGTAATATGATGAAGAAGTGTGCTCAAATTTGGCATGTGAGCATGCTTCCTAATGATGAATTAAGGAGAAGTTGCAGTCAGCATAATGTCTCTGTGTTTGTAATAACCTGGTCATGGATCAATTCAACTCTCTAGCCTTAATTAGTAGTAACATAATGAACAGAAAAAAACTGGGGGGGGGGGGGGACACACCATAAGCTTCAGAAATCACAGAAATTTGATGGTTGTTGGTAGTTTCACTCTTGTTGGACTAAATCCAAACGCCACGTCTGGCTTTAAATTCCACTAATATATTTAGAAACACTAGCACATATTAACTCAGTTCCTGACTATTACCTGCTTCAGGGTGATAATGTGATATAAAGTAAAGAAATGTTTCAAGGAGTATCACACCTGTCCATTGCAAATGTAGGCTTACAGCATCTACTATTAAGAGGGCTTGACCTAATGAATCTGCTACTGCCACAGACACAAGTCTTCACTGAGAAGAAAGAGAAATGAACAGTTCTTACACCCCAGGTATAATGTCTTAAATATAAAATGTATGTAAGACTTATATTGATCCTATAAAAAATACAGAAGATAAAATTTCTTGTTGAATTTTCAGACCAAGCCGGAAGTTAAAGTGCAAGGAGTTTGTTCTTAAATACTGCTTTTTAAAGGATCAGAAGAAAAAGGTGAAATGCTCACAAGAAAGATGTATCTTTATTCTAGAACAACCCTTCCAAACACAAATGAGCTCGTACTAAGCATACCTTGAAGGAGAGACCATGAGATGGAGGTGGTGTGATAGAGCTTTGGGATCACCACTAGAGCAGATCTGAGATTGGCCAGGAAAAGAGAGTGCCAAAAAGCACAGGTGCTGCCTTGCAGTGTTTTGAAGCCCCTTCATTGCATAGCAGATGAGAAGAACCACACTGGGATGCTGTGTTTGCACTGGGGCCCTGTGGGGTATGCCCAGCCCCTGCCCTGCAGGGAAAGCCTGCTGAGATAAGGAGATTGCTTAACCTCCCAGCAGGACTCCCTGGAAAGGCAACCACTTTTCAGCTACAGTGAGAAGACAGACCCAGAATCCTCTGGGAGACCCTATGCAGATCCTTTGTAACCCATTGGCCTTTACCCTCTGACACCCACCCCCTGTATCCCTGTAAAGCTAGCCCTCTGCCCCTTCGAGGGAGAGAGAAGCTCGTCCCTGGCCTCCCTTTGCTGGGTGTGGACTAATAAAGTTGCCTCGTGCAGAACAGCTACGCAGGCCTCTCGTCTCTCTCCCTGGTCTGGCCTGGAGATTGCCCGCAGAGCAAGAGCTGAAATCACGAGCTGAGAATCACCAAGAGCTGACAGCTTCTGTACGGGCACTCCAGCCAGCAGCTGAGGGAAGACACCGGGCCCCAGGAAGACGATCTCTCTCGGGACCATCTCTCTGGACCGGTCACAGCTTCCTGGGTCAGAGCTACTGACCCCACAGCCAGCTGCAATAGGGCCCAAAGCTGAAGCAGTGTCAGTGAAACACTGCTTGACAAGACTAGGATGTTCATTTTTAGAGCAGGCTGAGGATGTTAATGTGTGTCCTAGCATGATTCTGGCCCACGGGCAATGCCCTTATGTGGGTTCAGTGATAGGTTGTAACAGCGCCATCCCCAGCAGGCAGCGACAGCAGGTTTCTTATGCCATACACCACGCACTAGGTATCCGGCTTGGAGCCCCCAAGCCATTTCATGTATCCTTGTGCCATGACATGGGTCACGTAAGACATGATTTACTGCTGCGGAGACACCGCTGTGATGTACAACAGAGCCTGCATGTTATTTGGGAAACTTCGAACAGATCCCCCTCCCCTGCCTTGTAAGGAAAGCATAAGACACAGAAATGCATTAGTTTCAACTGAAAGCACTGTGCCTCTTTTTCCTTAGCTAAAGGCTCAAAGCTTGAAGTCCCACTATGTCACCAAGGGAAGTGGGGTCTCATGTCCTGCTGCCTGGGAAGATATCAAGATTCCTAGCCCCACATGTATGCCAACATGTCACAAGGTCAAGATTTAACGTAAATCCCTGTTCACTGGGGCAGACGGCATAAATTAGATAAGCAGTGTTTAGTAGTGGGTGTTTGTTGGATGAAAGTTTATCAAGAAAAGCAGGATTTCAATGACATCAGTTGTTTGTGTTCCTTCCCGTTTTTCATGGGTTTTGATTAACTCTGATGTCAGGATGTGACTTCTGCAGTGAGCTTGTAAGTCATTGAGTCTCTGTTCTTTTAGTCTAGTCTAGTTTTTATCAGTCATAGTCTGTATCTTTTCAGTTGCTCTTTGGTCTTTAGTTTCAAAAATGTAATGCACTGAGTTGGATTGGTTTTGAATAAAGGCCGCATTACTTCATCTAGCTGATCATATTCCTTCCTACAGTGCCCATCTTAGGGAAATGTCTAGTCTGTCTTCCTAATTTACATCTGTTTCCCTGAAGGCATCATTAGTTACTTTGCTGTAAAACTTCAGTGGTGGTGCAGTTCGATCACTCTGTCACCATCTGATTTTTTTTTTTTTTTTTTTTTTTTTTTTTTTTTTTTCTCCCAGGATGCTTTTTTCTGTTGGCGGCTAAGGGTTACTTACAGTTTATCTTGTATATGATTCCACTGTCACTTTCCTGGCCATCCTTAGAATACTAAGAATATCTGTGGAGCTACAGTGATTTTTAACACTATATTTACAGTGCGTTACCACTCCACAAGTATTGTGATGAGGAAATCCCCTAAACTTCTTAGCTATGGATCCTAGTCTGGTTTTGTGGTGACTTGTTTTTTCCTTGATCATCTGTAAAATATATTTATGCTTTTTAAAGCATTGGTTGTAGTTGATTCACCCAAAAGGCAGTCATATCTTTCAGAAAGCCCTTTTCTGGTTTTATCCTCTATTGTCCTCAGATTGGTTAGAATGAGGAGCAGTGCTTAGGTACATGCTTTTGGATGTGCTTTTTGTAACAGTGCAATAGAGAGCTAACAGCACTGGCTAGAGAAGGCCAGGGTCTGGGGCTTCAATACTTCTTTTCACTCTGCACTAAATAACAAGCACAGCCTTTCCAGTCTTATCAAGATGCTTGGCTTTTAAAGTAAAACAGTAGCTTTTCCTCTGGGTGGCTGGGGACTCTTCTCTGACAAAGTTTCTTCAAAGTGCTTTTGCTTCTGAGAGTAAGGTTAGGTTTTGCTTTGCTTTTATTTTTGATGCTTCTTTCCTCTTCATGATAGATACTTGGGAATCAGGTCAAGAGCTGGGGCTGAAAGTTGATGTCCCATCCCTCAGACATTTGCCTTGTGTACCAGTTACAGAGCATACATACACTTTGGTTCTTCCTGATAATGTCCCCAGTGAAGTCCCTTCACAACATTTGTGGAAAAGTGACTTGTTTGGAATCAAACTGAGCAGCCTGTGTGGCAAGTGCTGACACACAAGCTTTGGAAAACTTACATCTCATCCTTTACCAAGTAGGCAGGCAAACCTAGCTGTGCCTATCACTCGATATAAGTGCAATGAGCAGGCTGCAAAGAATCACCAGTCATAACTTCTCCGTGAAGCTTCTTGGTGCTGCTCATATGATAAAAAGTTAAATCCTTTCATTCCTTACTCAACTAATAGAGCTTAACAGTAGACCACATCAAGATAAAGCAGTCCAGTTAAGAAGCCAAGTGCCCGGGTAGAAGCAAAATAAAGGCTATTAGCCTGAATAAATTCCTGTGACTTACCTGCCATTTATGTGTCTTGACTTGAATGCTTTCCATAGCATCACATGCTTATTTCATGGCTTGCAGGATACTCATATTTCAGCCTGGCCAATTAAAAAGCCTTGTAGTTAATTCTCAGGATCTAGCAATCTGCAGGGGGATAAAATTCCACGCGTAAGTTTTTCCTGGAGGCTTGTGGTAACCTGTGAGGAAGGACTACTTCACAAATGCATATAAAGGCCAGAATGGGTATTTTGGGTTTGGTTTGGTTTTTAAGAATTGGTATGTTGATCTCTTTTGGGTAGCTTATATAGGTTTTGCCATGTGGAAAGCTTCAGAAATAGTCAAATAGTATGCTTTTGTTTAAAAAAACTATAACAAGAGGAAAAAAAAGAATGAGGCTTCTAATTGAATAGATATGATATTGAATAGTTAAGGAAGTTGAACAGAATATGTTAACATGGAAGAAGAAAACTTGAAGAGTCATAAAAGAAGAGACTAGACCAGGCCAAAAATTCCATTCTGCAGAAAGCAGCAGCACAGAAATGTGTTCTTCCTGTTTGGAAATCAAAACATTCAGGTTTTCTTCAAGAAGGGATTTTATGGAACTCAGGTGTAAGCAGCATTGTCTTTGCCACTTAGCACTATGGTTTACTTGACCAGGTGGTGTTCAGTCAAAGGTTGGACTTGATGATCTTGGAAGCCTTTCCCAACCTTAATGATTCTACGATTGTATCTGAACACAACCACCTATCTGTATTCCAAAGAAATGCAGAACCTCAATGTGCTTCATATGTTACACAGGTACTACAAAACAGATTCAAAATTTGTTATGAGCTGGAGATCACTTAATACCCTGAATAGGAATTTAAGATGCCCTGATTGTTACCTTTTGAAGTTTGATAGTTGCTACAAATAGTATAGAATCAGGTCCGGTAAGTGTAAATAGCAACTTGGCTGATCAGCTATAATATGTGGGTATGAGAAACTGTTAGGCTTTTAGGAGTTCTCCTTTTGTTTTTCTTTTTCTCTTAAGGAATTTTCCCCATACATGTTGCTAGGAGACAATAATTACTGGATACTTAAGAGAGACAAAAAGACTGGGCCACAGGGGGAGGGGTCCAGATGGCTGCCCTCTTTTACCTGGGATTTTCTCGTGTGGGGCAGAGATGCCGCATGATCTGGACTGGGAAAAGGAGGTTGAGTGCAGCCCCTAGCTCTCTTGTTCTCCTGGCGTTCAGAGGGGAGACAGGCTGCTGTCGTTGTGGAGAGACTTTGTCGCTGCTGCGGGCATCTGCCTTCTGCTGCCTTTCTTCTACCGTCAGTGGAGCTTGCTCACTGGAGCAGCTGTTGCACTGGGACCCTATTTAACACCCTACCTCACTAAAAGAGGTATCACCACCTGCTCAGGTGCCTCAGGGGACCCCAGGATCCCAAACTTGCCTTTCCCTGACCCACTGGGAGTTGGGGCCGTGGCTGTCCTGCCCCTGCGGTTCCTTTGCCACTGCTCCAAGTCTTCGCTACACTGTAGCTCCATACACCCTACCTGCCGAAACATCCCAGGGTTTCTGCTGCAGCTCCGGAGTTTGATAGCATCTCATCTGCCACACAGGATTTTGTGTTCATCCCTGCTGTTCCAGCCTGCTGTTCCCAAAGGTCTTGCTTGGGTGCCGGGATCGGCTGCCCCAAAGGGTTTGTGAAGCCTTTCTTCCATCCCTTCCTGGCTCAGCCAAGCCGCCATTACTGTGTGCTCCCCGAGCTTGCGCCACAGCGCCCCCTGCAGGCGCGGGGAACCATCACACCCACCCTGCCTGGCCGGGAGCCAACAGCGCCCCTGCCGGCTGTGAGCGGAACTGCACCGAGAGGGAAAGGGTCCGACAGCCGAGAGAGGCTGGCACTGGGTTCCTGGTTCTGTTTGTTATTACTGGCATAGTTATTGTTGTTTGTTTGCCTTGTTTTATATATATATATATGTATATATATATACATATATGTATATATAAGTAAGTAACTGTTATTCCTATCGTCATATCTTTGCCTGAAAGCTCCTTAATTTCAAAATTATAATAATTCGGAGGGAAGGGGGTTGTATTTTCCATTACAAGGGAGGCTCCTGCCTTCCTTAGCAGACACCTGTCTTTCAAACCAAGACAGAAACCCAAATTCTGGTGGCCAAATATGTCCTGGAAGTCTGGGAAAAAAATATTATGCAGGAAATTCCAGGTTTTGGGAAACATTATAAGAACAAGTACTCAGTTACACTTTTCATTGCTTTGTTTATAGTAAAGGTAGTCATTAATTCTGGAAGAGTCATTATAGCAGTATTCTCTAGTCTGTATTCAGTTTAGGGAAGGTTCTGTTTCTAAGATCTAGCTTAAAAACTGCAACATTTCTTCTCTTATCTTACGACGTGACATGTTTCTTCAGTTGATTTGCTTTGACATCTCGTTTTCTTACTAGCAAGAGACTCGCTAGTTGAGAAAATATAGTAGCAGCTTAGTTTTAGGAGAATTTTCAGAATCATTTTTCTGGAGAAGACCACTAAATACCAGACTTTCAGATTATAAACTTGGGACATAACTCCCTCTTTCATGAGGCAGATGGATATAACACACTTCCTTTGCTCACAGAGGAATGGGTTTCTAGCAGTCACGTCCCAGCTGGTGAGGCTCATTTTAGAGACACTTGGTTTGCTCTCATGTGTGGCTTTAATGGAAGCAGGAGATTATATTTGTCCTATTTTGAATTCCTGCAAAATAGCAAAAAATGTGCAGCGAATATACGACAGCCTCATTCCTTTACCCTTCTTAATACTATACCAAAAAACCACCCCAAACCCAAGCCAACCAACCAAACAAAAATCCCAAAACCCAAAAATGCCACAGTGTAAAAACAGTATAGCCAAACAGACCTAAACAGAGCTACTGAGGGGAGGAATTAAATAACCAAACAACAGCCCTCATGACAAAAATGGGTAATTCAGTGAAAGGGTAATTCTGCTGCCAGGCTGCCCATCAGGTTTCCCACAGAGATAAATATTTTGCAACTCAAGTGAAGATGTTTTCTGCATTTAATCACTCACTGTTTCCAGACAGCTCTTGTTCCCTAATGTCTTGGG
Organism: Corvus kubaryi; assembly: GCF_017639235.1. Taxonomy (NCBI): domain Eukaryota; kingdom Metazoa; phylum Chordata; class Aves; order Passeriformes; family Corvidae; genus Corvus; species Corvus kubaryi. Next base: position 1,144,605 of record NW_024581112.1, on the reverse strand, counting down.
GTGACTTTATGATGTGTATCCCATATCACTGCCCTATGCCCAGAAATTAATTCTTGTGCCTTTCTATGCCTTTAAACTGAGCCTGAGAGGGGGAAGGGAAAAAAAAACTGAGCAAAATTTTTTCAAAGCAGTTTGCAGCTTGTTCAAGGTCAGACAGAGATAGCGACTTTTTTTTCCCAGCCAGCTTTCAACCAGGTTTTCTTTCAGTCTTTTTGTTTTTCCTTCTCCAGAGAGAGACTGAGAGTTGGACTTTTTTTCCTTCCCTGGAATTTCGGATTTTTTCCCTTTTTCCATGGATTGCTTCAATATCAGAACACATTGGGAGGACTTTCCACCGAGCACAGAGGGCCTGGCCCTGGGCCAAGCCCCAGCTTCGAGGAGACCAAAGGGAGGACTCTAATACTTTCCCAGGTTTTTTCTTCACAGCAAAAGATTTTATTATTTAGCATTATTTTCCTCTTCCAGTGTGTTTGTTAAATAAATAGTTTTTATCTCTTTCACTTTCCTTCGAGGAAAATTTTTTTTTTCCCGAACCTGGTGGGCGAGGGGTGGTTGTGCCTTCTCTCAGAGGATATATTTCTAAATTTGACCAAACCAGAACACCGAGTAATTCCACTTAATTTTCTGTTCACAGAAACGTGCAGTACCCTCTGGTCTGTATCATATATAGAGGGAGGATGGGCACACTTTCCAAGCTTTCCACACTTTAGTGCTACCTGTGCAGCACAGGGATGGCTGGTGCTTTGTTTGTTTTCCCTGACATGTTTTGCTGGGAAAAGCATGCTCCTTATTGTGCTTTCCATTCAGAAGAGCCAGGAAAAGGGTGTGGCAGAGGAGGAAGGAGGGAAAGGTCACAGTTCTGGTCTCCTGGGCCATGGCTGGGGTTTTTGTCTGTAAGGATGAAATAAATCCTGTTTTGCTACTGACAGGATGAAGGTAGTGGTGTAGGAAACATCCTGGAGTTTGTCCTGCCCATCTAAACAGAAGGCAATGAAATCTATGCTACTAAGACACAAAGCCCTTTCTTGGCGAACAGGGAGGCATTTAGTATATGTGAGCAATACAATTTCTATCTTGTGCATCATATTTGTGCTCATATTTCATAATGAAGTAATCTTCTGGTCCTTCCTTCTTTTCATTCCAACAATAGGGCTTTGTATATAACCAGAAAATAAAATGCCTGGGAGATGAAAGGGAGAAAAAATAGCATTCCTGTGATATGTGAATAGTTGCCTCACTGTTTCAATTTCTCATTCACTTCCTTGGTAAGAATTATTTATATATGTGATTCCAAAATACTTTACAAAATGCTTTGCATGTATGCAGGGTTATTAGATAAGGAACTTCTTTCATACCCCTCTACATGAAAAGTAAAGATGCCATATATTTTATTATTGTCTTCAAAGCCATGTAAAGGTAGAGTTACAAACTGGATCTCAAACATCCAAATGACATTCTGAAATATCAAACTATTTATATGCTCAATATATGTGTGTTAATTATTGGTATATTATTACCAGTGAGAAAAGTTGGTTTACTTTTCACAGTTTACAAATCCTTTCAGGATTTTGTATATTCCTTATCTCACTGTCATATTCTGAAATCTGCAGTGTGTGTGATTTCCAGAATTAAAAAAGCAGGGAAGTTGTTCATCAAAGGATGGGTTTGTAACTGTTGCTCCCCACTTTCTCCACTGTGCATTTCTCTTCCTCCTGTCCCAACAGCAGCCACACTGCTAAGCAAAACCTGAGACAGCAACACAGTGGCCACAACTCATCCTGTCCTGCAGCTGTTTTTTGTGTTTTCTAGGATCCTTGAGGATTTCCATCCATCTACTGGATCATTAGAGCCAGCAGCCTGAAGCCAACATTACACATAATGACTTGACTGGCTGGAAAGAAGCAGCAATAAAAGGAAAAGACGTCGCATACGCTGCCCTATCTGGAAGCTGAGTTGATCGCTGAAATGACTAACACAATGTTTGTTATCTGGTCTAGGCCCTTAATCTTAAAATGTAGGACTGGAGGGACCACTTGTTCTGCTGCTTTGCAGAGGAGATTTTGCCAGGCGAAACCTTCTTTGCCCATGCCACTCTTGGTACTGCTGCTGGGCAACATATATTTCTCTTCTTCCAGTTGAGTTTTGAAAAAGTCCATGGATAGAAGCTCTGCAGACTCTCTGGGGATTCTCTTCCAGTGCCTAATTGCTCTTGCAGTAGAGAAGAATTTAATTTTTGTCAACATCTGTCTGCAATTTCACTTTCAGCAACTCTGAGTTCATGGCCCTCTTCCTGTCATCTGGTTTTTCTTCTCTTATCCATCTATTCCAACTTCTTTTTCTCTGTCTGGAAAGACCTACTGGACTCAAAATCAGAGGACTCAAACCACACTGGATTTGTCAAAATTACTGCGGAAGAGCAATAGGTCTCCAAGAAGGTGATTAAAAGCAGTAGCAGCCACAGTTTGGAAAGAATTGTAAGTAACTTATATAATATATAAATAATTTACTTTATTTGTCTTCTTTCTAATCCTGGAGTGTTTTCTTCTGGGTTTTTTGATTTTTTTAGGGATGTGTGTGGTGGGGTAAAAGATACGAGTGAGGAAGAGATGGTAACAAAGGCCAGTAGAGGAAGCATTGTCTTCTCCATCTTTTCTTTCCTTTCTGTTAATATCCTATCCTCCTCCTTGCTGAGCAGTCAAAAGGCATGGACTTGGTCAATAGTTTTTGTGCTCATCTTATGCACTGTTCAGAATAGTCTTCCCTGTCTTCATTCATTTTTAGTGTGTCTTTTTAAACACAGGTGAATCGCTTAGGTGGCCAAAAGCCATTATTCCATGGCTGGATCTCCTTGGGTGGTATGTCACACTCTGAGCTCACTGTCCTGTGTCACTACTGTGGCTGTAATGATACCAGCTGGCAGTCTTGCAGTGACTGAGCTTACTCATTTGTCATGCTTTTGGTAGCAGATAAAGACACTGCACTATTCTTAGGAGCTGGCACCTAATTCTGCTGCTGTCCCAGGCTGGATTGGAGCTTCTCTCCCGGCACACCAAGTAGCTCATCGCTGCCAGCCCAAGCTTGCTGGTCCAGCCATTTCCAGGCTTAAAATTCCAGGTGCTTGGCCCCATCTTGCTGGGCAGCAGCAGGCTGCTCAGGAGGACCGTGCAGTCCTGGGCATTGCCCTGCTGCTCCTCATCTTTGTGAGGGGTTGAAGGCTCCAGGTGCCCTTTGCCTCAGTGCTTGTTTTGGTTGGGACAGAGTTCATTTTCTTGATAGAAGCTACTATGAGGCTACCTTTCAGACTCTCCCCTTCCCTCCTGAGGGGTTGTGCAAGCAGCTGTGTGGTGCTTAGTTCCTGGCTGGGGTTAAACCGTGACAAGCTCTGAGCACCTTCACAGGTCTCTGCGCCTGCCACCACAGGACGAAGATTGCTAAAAGCAAGCCTACCTTTGGGTGTACCTTCTTAGTGGCGAATTTTACTGACAGGATAGACAGATGGGAGGAGTGCAGGGAGTCCTCTGGTGATTTTTTGTTCAGCTGATGACTGCTAATGTTTAAGGTGTTTCTCAGTCTTCCTTCTGTCTGAATGTTTGTTATTGTATCAGGATCACCAACAATATTCTCTTTTCTTTTGGCTTTGATGAGCATTTGATTGTGTATCTGAAATACTCCATCTTACCAGAGTGCGTAGCACTTTCGATTGTGCTTTTTATGTCATATGTTTTCTAAGGGTACAAACTGTCAATCTGAAAAATCAACAATGGAGATTTAAAACTTAGGACTCAGTGTTCAGAACAACTATTTTGTTGGCTCTATAGCGGTGGCCTGTCCAGAGTCTGGTAAAAAGTTTTGCATGTATGTCTGCTTGTGTTACTGAGGATGTGAGGGGTGACATTTACTCTACTATTGTAGGCACAGTATGAATTATTTATTTGTATATTTCACTTTTTCTAATTAAAAAATACCTGATCCAACCAAAACACCAACTGGTCCTTTTTTTTTTTTTTCCTATTTGTTTGGGATACCAGAAATGTGTCACTGCAATTGGGCTTTTTAGTAGTTTGGATTTATACTTTGCTTCTTTTCTGTACAGAAAGTGGGAGTTCATGGGGTTTTTAAGGTGTTTTGGGGTATTTTTCTTTTCAAAAGGTTTTGAGCAAAACTTTTGAGATAAACTTACAGAAGTATTTCTGACCACAGCAGCTGCACTTTAGTTCAGATTTGAAAATAACTTCAGTCAATCAAAACAGTATATTCTATATTTTTACAATTGTTGTCTGTGTCATGTTTGTTGCTTAATTATTTTTTATCTAAAGTTACGTGCTCTACTGATACATTGTCTGTCTTGCTTTCTGTACTTCCCTGGATGAAAAGAAGCCAAATAAAGCAAATTTGAACATAAGGCCACATGATTTCTTTCATTTATAGCACAGTGCTTGTGAGCTTTTATAAATCAGTGAGAGAAGTATCATGCACGAGCTCTAAGTGCATGAATCATTCCTTTGGGAAAATCAGGAGTGACCCAGTGTACTCTTTAATACATGTGGCCTTTTGGGATTAATTGTGAAACCACAATAATTTTTGTTTCTCATGACATCAACTTGCACTTTTCTTCTTAAAAGATGTGGTCGTGAGACACTTGAATATGGTTAAAAAGATGTGTCAATGCTACTGTATCCCTAGAGGATTGTGTCCTAGATCTTGAAATACTAATGAAAGGCAACAGGTTATTGCTTACCTAAGCTGTATTTGTTGGTGAAATACAGTAGGCAGTGATTTCCAGTGGTTTTCTAGAGATTCCAACATAAACTTTTAATTTTCTTAAGGAAACAAATGGTTGCTGCTGATGGCTTCTGAAGAGCTCCCTCCTGTATGCTGGCCAAAAGTGCAAGTCTTGTTGCTGCAATACCTCACTCACCCTGAGAAATGGGAAATTGTAGTTTCTTCTCCTGGGAATTTGTTGCTATAGAACAAGGAATAACAGTTTTAAACTAAAAAATAGACAATTTAGATTATGTATAAGGAAGAAGTATTTTACAATGAGAGTGGTAAAACACTGAAGCAGGTTGCCAAGAGCGATAGTGGATGTCCCATCTCTGGAAACATTCAAGGTCAAGCTGGATAGGGTCTGAGCAACCTGGTCTAGTGGAAAATGTCCCTGCTCATTGCAGGGGGGTTGGACTGGATGGCCTTCAGAGCTCCCTTCCAATCCAAACTCTTCTATGATTCTAAGAATCTGACACTCTCAAATCAGTCAGGTTCCCTCTCCATGCAAAGGGAAAGCAGTGAGCCAGCGGTGCTGCTGCCCCGAGCACAGTGCCGGGCAAACTGTGGTTTTCCCAGAAAGAAGAGCAATGTTACCATGCACAAGAGCAAAAGGGCTGCTTGCCTGGCCCAGGAGGTCCTGGCAGAGCTGGGTCAAGTGCTGCTTAAGCCACCAGTTGCAAGGTGGGTTGTGCTGACAGAGCAGCGCAGGAACCAAACAATGCAGAATGAAGTGGTTCAGGCTGGGGTCGAAGTATGGTGGTAGAGTTGAGTGGCCTTAGAAAGAGTAGATTGGCCACCCTTACATTCAAAGAACATAAACATGTGCAGAACAGCATGTTTCCTCAGGAAAACCTCAGGGTTGCTGTAAAATCTATAAAAGGTTGTTTTTTTGGCTGACAGCCTGGTCCTCAGAACCTGTCAAAATGTTTGCTTTAGTTTTCAAGTCACAGCACATTGCTTAATTCCTACAGCTGTCTCCTCTCTTTGTGTGCTTTTGTCCCTGACATGCTCAAGGGTGTAATTACTCTGAGTCTTGAATTGTGCTGACAAGGGAAAGGAAGGTAAAGTGTCTGTGAGAGATAATGTCTATGTAAGCAGGGCTGCCTTCCCATGAAAGATGGAGTTTGAAAAAAAAATCACTTCTGATCACCTTGTGAGAATGACTTTTCCTTTCTGCCTTGGGTGTTTTGAGTGTTTTCCCATTGTCCTGCTACACTAACCACCCAGCCCAAGGTCAGGCAACTACTCCAGCTGCCTCTGAAGTAGTGAATGCGTGCTTATGTTTTCTCCTTTATCCTTTCCTTATCCTCCGCCAGCCCATGAAGTTTGCCTCTGCACATTGTTTCCCGTTTCCAAGTCTGAGAAGTAGACTTGGGATGGCTTCTGGGTGACTTTTTCCATGTCATGTCATGTCATGTGCCTGGCTGCTTCACTTCTGTGTCTTCCACAGAAGTTAGTGTCTGCTAAGTAAAATGCTGTTTGCTCTGAAAGCATAGTGGCAGCTGCTCTCAAAGTCTTCTGCATAACAAGATGTCAAGGAAGGAAGCTAAGTTAGAAGCTAAGGGACTGTACAGTAGGGGTTTGGATTTTTTTTTTTCCTTAAAATGGATTGAGGTTAGTGGCAGAATCAGCGCTGAACAAGAACTTGAGTGTTGATGACTATTACTTTTTCTTCTTTTTCTTTTCACATCTCGAGTTCTTTTTACCCAGAGTTTGAATTGAGACACAGGAGATCAAGGATTCTTGTTCGGACTTAGTTGTTTATTATATCTTATCAGTAACACAGCTGCACTCCTTGTGCCTCTTTGTTGGAAGGGTGGAAAATGGCTGTGAGTTTTAATTTTCCAGACTTTTTTAAAGTCTAAACTAACCAATTATGAGATACGGTTTTTTACTTACAATCCAGTTACTAACTTTTCATGTTCTGTAGTGCGGAACTTTTGACCCAGTGACAGAACATTCAGATTTGTGAAGGAGAAGAAAGAAGACATAAATCCACACCCAAAATCCTCCATATTGTAACCTATTCTTACCTGTATGTTCTAAACCTAATTTTCTACATTTCTACATATTTCACCCAGTGACATAACTTTTAATTACCCAGCAACAACCTCAGTGTTATCACACAATTTAGGAAGCTTTTCCCAGGGTTTTGGATCAAATACAGTGTGTTTCTGAGGATCACTGCCTCTCAGCACTGAAAGGCTGAAATTCTCAGAACCCAGGGTTCCAACAGATGACCAGTATTTTTTCACCCAGAAAGGCTTAAAAGTCTTTCAGCTTCAAGTTGAAAGCACTTAAATTGTTTTCTGGAGACCATATTCAGTGAGCATCCTGGGAGATGGTAATAATGGAAATTTGGTACTTTGAGTCACTCTGCCTGCAAGAAGGAAGTGTGGCCACCTGGACAGGTAGAACTGGGAAATAAAGAATAGGATTGCAGTCCCAGCCTTACTAATCTGGGTTTCCTTAGAGGAAAAGGAGGAGACATATTTCCTTACTAATTGCAGTCTAATAAATTACTTCTGGAAAACAATGTAGATGAGTGTAGTGGTTGACAAAAGAAAGTTTCCCACTTCTCACTTGAAACAGAGGTTAGGCAGGTTGGTCCTTGGCTGATGAAGTATGAACAGACAGATTGCCTGTCCTGACAAGAGTTTGTTAATGTAATTTGGTAAGGAGACATACAGTGAAAGAACAGCTTATATTTTATTTTATCCACTCCTAAAGCATTCCTGATTTCAACTTCTTTCCTCCTGATTTTGGCCTTCCCTGTTCAGGCTTCCCTGATTTATTGTTCCTTTTGGTCCTGGACAAGTTCCTTCCAGATCAGTCTTGTTCTTTGCAAAGAACTTGGCCTGAAGTGTGCTGTTTTCTTGCTTATGTGGACACACCTTCCACCTGATTTCTCCCTTTCCCTCTCTGGAACTCGAGCATTCACAACAGTCACTCCATCAGTGGAAGCTGGTTTCATCTTCCTGGGTCACAGGAATCACAAAGTGAAAGTAGCTCCAGTGAAAGCTTGTCCTTGTTTCCAAACCAGGAGGCAGCTCCTCATGGAAAGACAAATAACCCGGACATGAGTAGACAGACCTAGGGAAAATGGAGATGACTGTCTGTCCGCAGGAGCTCCAAAGAGCTCAGATCCTGGGCATGCACTGCCTGGAGCTCATGTGGAGCCCATTGACGTGTTCACCTCCCTTGCTGGGCTGCATGATTGTCCCATCAAAATGTATGGAAAATGTGCAGCTGTGGGCCTGAGAAACATGGCTGATGTCTCACTATGGAGTAAAAGGAAAACATGCTCTCACCACAGTTGCACACATTAAGTTTGATTTCTATTAAGCAGCTGGTTATTTCAGCTAACTGATCCTATGTAGGGATGATAAATATTGGCATTCTCTGACCTCCTTTATCATGTCACAGCCTGGGATAAGACAGTTGGTTAGAGCATGGTGCTAATAAAGCCAGGGTTGAGGGCTCTAAACTCATATGGGCCATTAAGTCGAGAGTTGAACTTGATGATCCTTGTAGGGTGCCTTCCAACTCAGAATATTTTGTGATTCTGTGATAACTTTGAAATTCACTTGGTAAATCTTGTTTCCTTTCTGGACTAATTAACCTAGGAGTGAGAACTCTGTGATGATGAGAGCAGCACTAGGAGAACTCATTAAGGCTTTGATGGAAACACGAGAGTATTTTCTTGGGACAGCATGGAAGGCATAATGTTGGGAAGGAGAGATAGAAGATCTGGGGTCAGAGAAAGCTGGCTTGTTTCCCTGACAGCCCTGAGCATCCCAGCAGCAACCAGCATAGAGTGGTTGCACTGGTGAGATGAGAGAGAGCTCATGTGTACTGCTCTGCCTCCAAATGGTACGCCTGGAGTCAAGTAGCTACTTATGCTGCTGTCAGTGTAGAAGAACAGGGTTGGAGTTGAGTCAAACAGAGGTAAATGTGTTCTGTTTGACCTGAATTGATGGTAAGATCTCAGATTAATTATTCAGGAATATTTTTGCACTTAGGTATATAGTGCTTCCTGGGATTGATATTTTAATTTTAGAATTTTCAGGGAGTTTGTCACAATGTTATAATCAATAGGGTAAGAGTGCTGTTGGCCAGGGTTCTTCTATAGTGAACAGGTCCCTTCTCCCGCTGCCCTCAGCACTCCCATCTCTTCCTAATTTGCAGCTGAGTGTCCTACCTTCTAAACTGATTTGGGCACCAGAGGAGCTAAATCTTATTGCAAATTGCAGTAGTAATCATGAACTGAGATCCTTTTCCCATTTGCTTCACTGGAAAGAGGATTTGTTACTCTCCCTGCACTGCCCAGCCATGTTTTGGCTTGGCTGACTCTCAGAACTGCAGTGTTTGAACAGCAGCAGACTGGCTACATGAGCAATTGAAAAAGTGGAATTGGAGAAATTTAGTTCCTTGAGCAGGTTGGCTGCTTCCTAGGCAAAAGCTGAGTTTTCCCTGCAAGAGCAGAAATCCCAGTGTCAAGGAGGAGTAAAGACACAAGTTCATGAGGTTTACATAGGAGTTATTTGATGGTCTACCAAGAACGAGAAGCATAGAGGGGAAATCCCTCCAGTGTGGTCTGGTCCCCCACAAATCAGTAAGAGAGCAGAGGTGGCATGAAGCCCTGTGATGGACCTACAGCATCAGGCCAGAGAGGTTACTCAGCATGGCCTTGTCTAACTATCAAGGCTGAGGTTTTTTGCCACACTCTCCCAATTGGATTTCCTGTGAAGTGCTTTTTGGGACTGTTCAGGTTAATGTGAGTTCTGGACTCTGAGTCTTCAGACACATTTCTGTTTGTGCTGTGCAGACCAAATTACTGTGAGAAATGTTAATCTGATATTAAATTTGGAAAAGAGAAAACTTTCCATTGTGGGATGAATGTTGTGCCCAACAGTCCATATAAAGAGCTTATTATGTCTTTATTTTTTGGCATGTAAGTAGTAATTCCATCTATGGGAAAAATCTCATTCCCAGTAGGAGGATGAACTGTGTCTCTGCTAGACAACCCAGATATTCTCCCTCTCCCTTCTCACACAGCTTTGCATGTTAGTTTAGCCAACATAAAGAAACTAGGGGTAAAATTAATCCTAGAAATCTGTATGGGCACCCTGAAAAACCATTGTGCTAAAACCAGAGAAGACAAAGCCACTGAGAAGGATCAGATGTGGAAATCTCAAATGGTGTATATAAGCAGCTAAGTGAATCAACTGGAAGAGATTTCTGGTTTTCTGGAAGCAATCCTCAGGACATTTTCCTCTTGTGTTTAAAATGAGGTTTCTGCTGCAATGTCTTCCCTTCTCAAACTTTTCTGTATTAGTTGAAAGGTTGATATTTTAATATAAGAGGGGAGATATTCCTGGAAACTGAAAAATTGTTTCTTCTGTTTGTCATGACTTTTTTAAAGTCTGAAAATTTGAAGGGTTAACTGCTAAAAAATAGGCATGAACTTATTTTCTATCAGCCTAATTTGTATTATGTGGATAATATGACAAATTATTTAATATTAGCTGCAAATCATCTGCTATGGGGTTTAACTTTACTCTTGGAGTAGCACAAGCAGACTCAGTTTAATATCTTTGCTTTGTTTGCTTGCACTGTGTACAGAGTGGCTGTTTGGATGGTGTGTGTATAATCCATGCCATTGTGGAGTGGGCTTGGGCAGGCACAGCTTTCATACAGTTAGTATTTCGTATTTCTAACTGGTTGTATTGGTACACATTTCTTAGCCTTTCCTGCTGAAATATCTGGGAGAGTTTTAGTATTAAAAGCATTTATATCCTTTTGAGAAAGTAATTGGCTTGAAGATGTTTCTCAGTGTAAATTCCCCTGAACAAACATTTGGAGAAGTGGGTCTGTTTCTACAACCCTGTCCCAAAACGCTGTCTGTTTTAGTTCTGATTTGGTATGATTTAGCTGTTTACAAAGCATTCTTATCTGGTGTTCTATTTTTGAAATTAAGCGTTTATTCATCTTGTGTAAATATTGTCGACTCAAGAAAAGAAAGTATTACTTCACCATCTTCACTGCCAGAATTTTGCTTCCAAAAATAGGGCAAGTATAAACAATTGTGGGTTTTTGCCTTTCCCACTGAAACGATGGAAGGTACCTTCTGTGCAATAAATAAATATTTTACAAGAGAAGTATTTCAAGGTTTAGTAAGTCTTTCAGTTAAAGTGTTCCTTAATGTTTTGTTTTACCTTTATAAATTGCTATAAAATGTTTTAATTAGGGGATAGATAGCTTGTGAACAATCCTAAATAATGTAAAATTCTACATCTTCGGACTCTAAACTGCTGCTGTTGTTGAAGATAAGAGACTACAGTAAAAGGAAAATAGAGAGCAATGACTAGGATGTACAACAAATTGAATAAGATTTTCTGAGACACTAGGTAGAGGTTTCAGAATGTCACTGAGACTTGAGGTAGAGGTTTGACAATGCCACTGGGAAAGGAGATTCATAAATATATGGAGTAAAAATATTGATTTATAAAAATATGGAAGATTCATAAATATTCCTGAGATCCATTAAATTGTGAAGTAAAAATATGAACTCATAAAAATTCTAATCCCCTTTTCCAGTGGCATTTTCAAACCCGTAACTATTTGGAAATGGAATTGCCTCTTACCTGACTTGAAGAGGAATTGTCTTAGAGGAAGAGCCAAGAGCAACTTCCACATGACTCCGTGTCCTTGTCTTCAGAGCATTAACAGACACACAGCGGTGGAGCCAAGCCCCCTGGTTAGAGGAGAGGTTCTGAGCCTGCCCTGTGTGATACGGGGTGCCATCAACACTGGGCTATAGGGCAGGAGAGGAACTACAGCAAGTAGCAAACATGATTACAGGAATTACAGAGGATTACAGGGGAGAGAGAGAGAGTTTACTTTTGTGAGGAGGAACTGAAGGAGGTCACTTCTTTCTGTCATGGCGATTTTAATGGGAGTGCAAGTCAGAGATCAGCTGCACTTTGAAGAACAGGAGAGCCCCTCGCTCTGGAAAGTCTAAGCTTATAGAAACCTGATACAGGACTTCTTGCTGCCTGTATGAACTCGCCTGTTTCCAGGTGGTTTTGCTGATGGCTTCTGCACTAAAACATCCCAACAAGACCCACACAAATTCTCATGTGTACAAAATAATTTCTGTTTATATGACTTTAGTTCTAGAGGTGTCATTAGTTCTAGATAATAGGATCAAGTAGAAATAAGTAGAAATAAAGATGTTTGGATTTTATTCTTGCTTAATTATTCTTAAGAAAAACTTAAAGAATACTCCAGATTCCTTCTTGGAGCACACATAGTCATGTTTTGCCCTCTGTTTTAATATGAACGTGCACAGACACATGCAACCAGTACTTTATTGTGCCACTTGCTGACTTCTGTGATAAAATCCTCAGATGACTCCAGCTTTAAGTAGCCTTTTTTCCCGAGACAAGATCTTCCACTGATAAACAGAATGACTTGTAAATTCAAAAAAGTAGGGTTTAGTTATTATTTAAGATAGGAGTCTTCACATTCTAGAAGAGAAAACTGAGGTGACAGACAGAAATAAAGGGCCTATGTGTATCTTGTTCCCACCTTGTTGTGTCCTTGTAGGCAGGTCCTTGCTTCCAGCCGTTCTCTGTGGGTGCACTGAGTCCCAGTTGTCCAGAATATCTTGTCTTCCAAAAGGAAAGTGTCTGATTTTGCTACATATCAGAGATTTTAATCTTTCCTAGTAGGCATTGGAGAAATACTCAGACCACTGAGTCTTCTGGGAGGAAAATATATGAAAATAGAAAATGGAATACTAAAAGAAAGAAATGTGACAACCCAGTTGCATAAATCCAATGAGTTTAGGCTGGAAAAAATATTTTAGTATTAATGTGGAGATTTAGCTTTTGTTTCTCCTGTTATTTGTTCTACATATAATGAAGCAGTGTAGTGCAGAAAAGTACTAAGAATTACAGTTTTCTGCCCTAACTTGGAAGAAAAATTATTTTGTCCCTCAAGGGTAGGAACTACAGTTTTTCACTAAATCCTAATTTTGAGTGTATGTTTTCTTTCTTATCCATAATCTCCCGAGAGTGAGCTTCCAGCAACTCCTTGTCTTTTCCACATCCTGAGAAAGTTCAGATTGCTTTCCTCACAGCATTTCTTTTTCCCTTCCCAAGCAGTTGTGCAGGAAGGGGGGCAACCACAAGTTTGCCTTGCTGCCTGTGAGCAATGCTGTTGATAAAATGACCCAGCCCAGAGAGAGAGGGGAAGGGCTGAAATGTCTCAGCCTTGCTGCAAAACTTTTGAAATCGTTAACTCCCATCCTTTGTTTTTCCCAGAGGTTTCTGGTGGCTACCACTAATTTCCTACAAGCAGAGTGGTGAGGAAGGGGGGATGACAGATGTACATGTGGGTGTGGGTTATTTACTGAGCTGTTTTCTTATTCTGTAGCCTTCATGACTTGAATCCATGGAAGGTATCTGAAAATTGCCAGGGTGAACAGAATGTGCACCTGTGAATTTTAGTTTGCAAGAAGTGATTAGGAGGGGAGGGGGAGTGAGAGCCAGAGCAGGTGTGGGTAGGAAAGGAACTTGAATGGTGACTTTCCTGGTTCAGATTCACAGATTTCTCTGCCTTCCCCATCTTGTATCGTCTCTGCTCTTGTGCCTTAACTTTTCTCACTACCCACATTCTCTCTCCCTTTTATTTTTTTTTTTTAACTTCATAATTTGTTGGCCCTTTTGGCTGCTCATTTGCCATCGCTTTTTTTGTCCCCAAGGGCCACACATAGCGCAGTGAGAATAAGCCAGCAGTGCATATTTTGGCCCCCAGTGGATTGTGTACGTTTTGGAGGTACTGCTGAGTTGCCTGCAGGTCTTTATTGGTGGGTTTCCAGCTGGTGTGGTTGTAATGGAAAGGTTTGAGCTGAAGAGGGTGTGGAGACATCGGACAAAGGAAGACCTCATGCCATTTATTTTCAGCCATGGACAAACACACTGTGAGTGATATGGTTAGTCCAGTGTGTGCCATCAAACATTTAGATGAGAATTTATTAAAAATAATTTACAATATTTGTACTATACTAAATATTTAAAATAGCAAATATTTTTAATAGTCATTTTAACAATAAAAGGCCAAAAAGTGGGAGGGAGCCCGATCTTTTCCAGAACCTGTTACTGTAAACATGATGAAAAGATAATTATAAAGGAAACTAGTGCAGACTGTACATCCTAGTATTTCACAGCTGACTTTTATCTGAATGACTCAGTCCACATCAGATAAAAAACATGGCACCACTTATTCTTTTCACTTATCTTAAAGCATTTCACTTCCAGAACTGAGAAGTTCTGATTAAATGTCATAAACTGCAACTTTCCTTGTTATTTTTTTCAGTTTGGTTTTGGTTTGGTTTTGGGGGGGTTTTTGGCTGATATGTAGATGTTTTGCCATTTTCTTTTTTAACTGACAACAACTGAAAAGCTGTGAAGATTAGGACACAAATGTTTTGTACCAGAATTCATTGAGGTTCATTCTGGGAAATAATTAATTATAAATCAATTTTAGGAAGATAGCGGAAATCTTTTCAGAGATGTAATATAGTATCACATTCTGCTTTCACTTACGTAAGCGCAGCTGTGCTGAAATCCTGGAGCAGCATCAATGCCATGCGTACTCTGTTATCTCATTTTACCTGTGCCCTGGGATGCCTCTGGACAGTGACTGTATGTTAGAAACCAATGGCAAATCCCACTTTCCAGGGATAATGAATCTGACAAGATCTAGTCCCTTCCCTATCCTCATACAAAGTTCCTGCACAGAGGCAGGCTGAGCAATTCTCAGACTTTTGGAAAATCCTCTGCAGGGTAAGTTTGATGGCACCTTCTTAGGTCCCACGAGTGAGGAAGAGATGCAAGAAAGGAGAGTTAGGTGTGTGGTGACTGTGTCACAGCAACCCTCGGTTGCCAGTCAAGGCCAAATGATCATCCACCTCAGTCAGTGGTAGTCTCTTCACCAGTTTTTGATGAGAGTTAGCACTGGACTAAGACACTGCTCACCTTTACTCGTTGGTATAAAATAGGGGTGTTTTATGCATGTACAAAAACCACATATTATTCAAGGTCACATTGTGAGGTTTGAATCCTGCCCTGCCATCCTGTAGGAAGTGATTAAAACACCAGTCCTTAGTTCTTGTGCTCCTGCTCACCAAAGCACTTTATTCATCTGAAATGCTTGTAACCAATGCACACAGTATAAGAAACAAACAGAATGAGCTTGAAGCACTGGTCTGTTCCCAATCCTATCATGGCATTGGTGTTGGTGAGATGTGGTGGGATGAGTCCCACAGTCTGCTGAGGAGGGGCAGGCAGGGCAGTTGAGGTGGAGGAGTTGCACTGTATGTGAGGGAGAGGCTTGGCTGTACAGTCCTTACAGTTAGAAACTGTTCTTGAGAGCTTCTGGGTGAGGAATAGTGGGGATGGAAAACAAAGCAAATGTTGTAGCGGGTGTCTACTATGGGTAGCCCAGGCAGAATGATAGGACTGATGAGTTATTCCATAGTCAATCCAGAGAAATGTCTGGGTCAGTAGCCTATGTCCTTATGGGAGATTTCAGCTTCCCAGACATCAGCTGGGAATAGCATACTAATGTGACAAGCAAGTCTGGGAAATTCCAGTAGTTTGTTGAAGATAACACAAGTACTCAGTAAGTCAGCTAGGCAAGATGCCCTCCTAGACTTGTTATTTGTGACTAAAGAAGGACTCGAGGGGGACGTGACAGTAGGTGACTGTCTTGGCCACAATGATCACAGAATGGTTGTGTTTAAAATTGTCACTCTGTCTCAGTTTGGGACAAACTAGGAGGAAACATCCTGAGATGAACGTCCTCTGATAGAAGGCAGGTTTCAGCAGCCCCTCCCCCATGAGGTTCAGAGTTTTCTTGGAGGAAAGTGAAAAATAATGTTTATTTAACAAGCAAGGTGCACGCAGGCACGAATGAATAATCTTACATAATGAAACCTCTCACTGTGGAGAAAACCTGAGAAGATTCAGAGTCCTTTCTGCAGGTGTGGCTCTGCTATCTCCAGAGATGGAGTGTGGTGTGGCCCCCTCCAGGCCACGGTGTGGGACCTCCCAGTGATGTTCTGGTGTTGCTGAACAGTTCCAGGAGAAGAAGAAAAAGCCACAGTCCCAGGAAAAAGTTCTTGCCTCAGCTAGCAGGCTAGCTAAAAAGCAAATAATTTTATCTCTCCGTCTTTCTCCTGGGAAACAGAGCTGAGAGCTTGGAAAAGCATGAAGGTGCTGCCTTGGCTCTTCAGCAGTGAGGATGCGGGGGAGTGTGTGTGAGTCCTTGAACACAAACTGCACTGAAGAATTCGCCCGGCTTTCCCCCCCCTTTTTTCTTTTGGATCCAGCTTAAAGGCACAGAAAGGCACAGAATTCATGTCTGGCATAGAGCAGGTGATAGGGGATACAGCATCATAAAATCACCCCAAGACACACTGTAATGAGAAAAAAGGACATCAGCATTTCTACCCTGGACTTCAGGTGAGCAAACTTTAAGCTGTCCAGGGAGCTATTTAGCAGAATCCCTTGGAAATCTGCTTTTATGGGCTTGGGGGTCCTCGAGTGCTGGTCAGTTTTCAACAACTGCCTTTTAGAGGCACAGGAGCAGACAAATCCACTGTGTTGTAAGTCACATAAGTGGGGCAGGAGACCAGCTCGGCTGAGCACCGACCTCAGGAGGAAAAAGAAGTGGTACAATCTCTGGAAGCACGGTCAGGCTTCACAGGAAGATTACAGAGCTCTAGTTTGCACATGCAGGGAGAAGACATACAAGGCCAAAGCTGAATTAGAGTTGAAACTGGCCAGTGCCAGATCAGACAACAAAATAGGCTTTTTTAAGTATGTTAGTAGAACAAGGAAGTCTCAGGAAAACATTGAACCACTACTTATTGAAGATGGTCACCTGATAAATAGGGATGAAGAAAAAGGGAAGGCATTCAATGCCTTTTTTTTGCCTCAGTCCCTAATGATAAACCTTGGGTTGCCCAGTCCCCTGAGTCGGAGGACTATGGTTGCAGGAACAGTGACTTTTCATTTGTGGACACTGAAATTGTAAGGAATCATTTGCATCAGTTGAATGTTCTTAAGCCCATGGGGCTTGATGGGAGTCATCCCAGAGTTCTGAAGGAGCTGAGTTTGTTATAACAGGACACCCTCTAGATCATCTGCCAGAGATCTTGGGAGTCTGGTGAGGTCCCTGCTGACTGGAAGCTAGACAGTGTTATTCCAATTTAAAAGAGGGACATGAGGGCAGAACTCAGGAAAGTACAGACCCATTGGCACCTGGAAAAATTATGGAGAAGACCATACTGCATACTATTGAAAGTCATTTAAAGAACAATACAATCATCAGGCACAGTCAACATGGGTTCACAAAGGGAAAGTCCTGTTGAACTAACTGGTATCTTTCTGTGAGGTTACCCACTTAGTGGATGAAGCAAAGGTGATGGAGGTAGTTTTTACAGGGTTTAGTAAGGCTTTTGATACTGCCCCTCATGGCATCCTTTTGGACAAGCTGTCCAGCTGTAGGATGAGCAGGTATATGATGTGTTGGGCAAAGATCTGGCTCAGCAAGGTTCAAAGGGCTGTAGTGAATGGCATTACATCTGGCTGGTGACCAGTCACCAGCAGTGTTCATCAAGGCTCAGTCCTCTTTTTTGTATTTATCAGTGACCTGGACTCTTTATTGTACTTATCAATGGTCTGGATGCAGGAGTTGAATGAACCAATAGCAACTCTGCTGGTGATACAAAACTGGGAAATGCCATTGACTCTCTCAAGGGAGGAGAAGCATTGCAGAGGGTCTAGATAGATTGGAGCTGTGGATACAAAAATGCTGCTAGCAAGGATTTTCTTGCTATTTTCTAAGCCCGTGAGAGACTTTTCTCTCTCACAGAAGAGGTAGCAGAGTTATGTAAACAACCAAACACCTGCAGCCTTGAGAAGTCTTGTTTATGGTATAGTAGAAAAATATTTTGACAATGGATGTTTTAGGATTTTAGCCAATCACCCCCAAGGGGTGGCTGATCCTTTGTCCAATTAGACTATGAAGAAAAAAGTCTATAAAAGAGTTTGTAAAATAATTAAATAAATCAATCTTGCTGCACAATTCCTGTCTGCTGGATCTTCTCTCCTCCTCCTCCCTATGGTTGCAGGACACGGCAATATACCCTAGGGCCCAGGCCTGCGGTAATATGGAGCATTGGGCAATGATTAATGGGACAAAATTTAACAATTCCAAATGCCATATTCTGCACCTGGAATGGAGTAACACCAGGCTCAAGTATAAGTGGGGAGTGGCTGGAGGGCAGCCCTGCAGAAGGAGATCTGGTGGTACTGGTTTGCAGCCAGCTCAATTCAAGCCAGCATTGTGCCCAGACAGCCAAGAGCGCAAACCCCATCCTCGGGCGCATCAAACACAGTCACTAAAAAGAGTTGATTATCCCACTGTATTCAGCATTGGTGCAGCCTCACCTGAAGTTCTCTGTGTAGTTCTGAGCCCCACAGTTTAAGAAGGGTGTTTGGCTACTTGAATGCATCCAGAGGTGGCAACAAAACTGGTGGAAGGGCTGGAAGGTACATCCTATGAGGAGTAGCTAAGACTTGTGTTTGTACAGTTTGGAGGAAAGGAGGCTGAGAGGTGACCTCATTGCTCTCTACACCTCCCAGAGGAGGGGAAGGGGAGAGAGGGGTGCTGATCTCTTCTCCTCTATATCCAGTCACAGGACAGTGGTTGAAACCTTCTCCAAGGGAGATGTAGACTGGACATTAGGAAGTACTTCTTTATTGAGAAAGAGGTCAAAATCTGCAACAGGCTCCCTAGAGTTGTAGACAATGTCCCTGTCAGTGTTTAAGAGGCATTTGGGGAAATGTCCTTAACAGCATGCTTTTATGTTCAATGAGCCCTGAATTGGTCAGGCAGTTGGACTAGATGATCCTTGTAGATCCCTTCCAGCTGAACTATACTGTTCTACTATTTTCTGTCCAAGAAGTTGTTCTAGATCCATATTCCCAAAAGACATCAGCATCTAATTTCAGCAGTTACATTCAGTTCTCCTCCAACAAAAATAAAGGAAAAATGACAGCCTCCATAAATATGAGGATGCTATTATTCAACGAATATTCCAAGAAAGATTGTCAAATTGATAGATTACAGGAAATTCCAGAGAAAGTCTGCATTTAAATAGGTCCCAAGGAGGAGACAAATCCATAAACACCAGTGTTTTGCCAAAGTTAGCTACAAGGGTGTACCACTCTCTAAAACTGGGAACCATCTTCCCATTACTGTACATTGTCATCAAGTATTTATTTAAACAAAATATAAACTCACTTTTATTTACATAGCTGTCAAACCAGCAGGCTTCAGTTTCCAGGAATAGTATTTAGTAAAAAGAGGGACTGGTCCATGTTTAGAGTATCTTGTACCCTCTACAGGGTACAGGTGAAGCAGAATATTAATTGGAGAGAGATCTGCCAGTGTGAATGTAAACCCTGGTATCTTTGGCTTGCAGCAACAGAATTCCAGAGTCCCCAGACTGACTCCAGATTTGTTACTGTCCCTTCCTTATCAGCCACAGCATAGAAGAGTCAGAGGGGGTTTCTTCTCTTGCTGAAAGACGTTATCTTACCCTCTAGGCCAACCTGCGGATGCATCCATAGCTCCTGTAAGAGCACGTGCACTACATGTATCGCTTGTTAACATCTTAGCTCAAGGGATAAAGGCTTGTGGTGAGGATTCAAGCTTCAGCCTTCTTGATAGCCTATTTCATGTAGAGCCTGTGGTTGCAGGCATTAAGTCTCCTTTTCTTATTCAGTGAGAATTCTGAGATCTTTGATGTGGAGTAAATGTTTCTACTGTGAATTATATTCATTAATTACTGGCATGTGAAACAGCTGCTTTGTGGTTTTAAGTTACCTGGATCTATTGTTCAGCTCATACAAAGATGGGTGGCAGACGCTGATGGGCGTTACACTGTCGTATTGGGGAATAGGTGTGTGGTGTGGTCTGGACCAGGCTTCAAAGGTACTAAGCTGACCCTACATTACTGTATTCATGAATATAAATATTATATAAATAATTTTAGAAGACTTTGGCTGTTAGCTACAATCCTAGAGGAACTCCAGATGAAGATTTAATCTCTCATAAGCAAATAAATAATGCACAGCCTGGAACAGCTTGTAGCAAATGTAATAGGAGTTCTTCCACCTGGAGGCTGAAGTTCAAACATACCATGAAGGTAAGTGAACTCATTTTAAATTAAGGGATTTGTATATAGTCTTGGCTTATATATATAGTGTATATACATTATACACACACACACACAGATATATATATTATATATATATATAGTGTATATATATATATGTATATACTCTTGAATATAAAATTGAACATCCACCTAAGTTGGAGGCCCCAAGCACCGCATAACACTTACAGAGCCATTACATACTCTTTTTGGCAAACTCTGGAAATTTTTAAGAATCTTGCATGGGAAAAAAATGCATATGTGCTAGCTGAGATGGAGCAATAGCTCCTTCTGTACTTAAATGAAAAGATGTAGGTAAGACAGAACTATGTGGCTCTGCCATCAAGAGGGGCCTGGACAAGCTTGAGAAGTGGCCCATGGGAACCTCATGAGGTTTAACAAGACCAAATTCAAGGTGCTGCAGCTGGGTTGGGGCAACCCCTGGTATCAAAATGGGATAAACAGATCCCCTGAGAGAGCAGAGAGCAGCCCTGCTGAGAAGGACTTGGGGGCGCTGGTGGATGAGAGGCTGGATATGAGCTGGCAATGTGCACTTGGCAGCCCAGAAAGCCAGACATGTCCTGGGCTGCATCCAAATCCCCATGGGCAGCAGGGGAGGGAGGGGATTCTGCCCCTCTGCTCCGCTCTGGTGACACCCCACCTGCAGTGCTGCATCCAGCTCTGAGGTCCCAGCACTGGAACAACATGTGCTTGTTGGAGTGAGTCCAGAGAAGAGACACCAATATGATGAAAGGGATGGAGCACCTCTCCTATGACGAAAGGCTGAGAGAATTGGGGTTGTTCAGCCTGGAGAAGAGATGGCTCCAGGAAAAGCTTATTGTGTCCTTTCGGTACCTGAATGTGAACCTGCAAGAAAGATGGAGAGGGCCCTTTTACAACGGCAGGTACTGATAACACAAGGGATATAGGCTCCAAACTGTAAGAGGGTAGGTTTAGATTAGATATTAGGAAGAAATTCTTTACTGTGAGGGTGGTAAGGCTCTAGAACAGGTTGTGGATGCCCCATCCCTCGAAGTGTTCAAGGCCAGGTTGGATGGGGCCCTGAGCAACCTGGTCTGGTGGAAGGTGTCTGTGCCCATGGCAGAGGGGTTAGAGCAAGATTATCCATAAGGGCCCTTCCAGCCCAAACTGTTCTATGATTTCTTTGCCCTTGCTTCAACTCAGCAGGAGTATATATCCAGGAGAATTTTCTCAGCTATTAGCTAGAAATATGTTGACCTGAGATATTTAAGTTATTAAAATATTATTTGTATGATGTTCAGATGAGATTGGTGATATGTTCCATCTTGAAGAGCCACAAAAAAAGTCCTTCCTTTTATGGGAATGCATACTTGGGCTGCCTCATGTGTAACCTGCCACTCTGACATGGTAAGAAGATATCCAGTCTTACAGATATCAGTCCCCAGTGAAGATAACCAACAAAGTATGTGGAACTGAGATGCAATGCTCTTCATGAAAATAGAAAAGCCTCACTAAAACTAAACAGAATTTATGTATCAAAACTTTCTGAAATGTTCTTCAAGCCTTTATATCCTTTTCTTTGCTGAATTAGTAGAGTCTAGGAGAAATTCTTCATTTCTATTCACTTTAACATAATTAGAAAAACTCCTACTAGTTCTCCCCAGCTCCTAGTTTGCCAGCTGGCATCATTTTTAGGCCAAAAAAAATTCATTATATGGGTAGCACTTCTTGGCTGACCTAGTCTGAAGCTGAGTGAAATCATCAAGGAAATCCCCTCTTCTATACCCTATTTAAAGCAGTTAGTGCTTTAAAGGCAAAACTCCCTTGTATTCCTTAAAGCGTGTAAGTAGCTAAATTACCTGGGAATTGGGGACTTTCTGAAAATTGTGCTCAAAATGTCCAAGCCTGGGTGTTAGGTAGCAAGCAAATGCATTTGCTTTTGGCTGCAACTGATTTAGTTTCCTGGACTTGCTTGGACCAGAATTTGTCTGGTATACCACAAAATCCTCAGTGAGGCCCAAAATATGGTTTGGGGAGATGAAGAGGAAGCCTGCTGCCCTCAGGGTACTGCCACAAAGTAGCTCATGGAGGGCAACAGGAAAGACAATGTTTTTTCTAAGTGGATGAACCATGAGTTTGGTTACTTTATTGGCAAGCCTAATGGGAATAGGCAACAGGATTCTGCTGAGGAACGGGCAGCAAGTACAACACAGGAAAAGGATGTGGGAATTCCTCTTCTGCATTGACTGTTTGAAGTGTGAAGAATGGAAAAGACACAACCAGAGGAAGCACCATCTGCCCTTGAGTTAAAAAGAGGAAAGGAGATCCTAAAAGAAATGTGTTTCCAAGGTAACAGGATGAATAATAGGGAAAACAGCATTATCCCCTTACGTAAATGGCAGGTATGAAATTGTAACATTAAAAGCTTATGCATGTAATTCGAATTTGGCCTCCTTGAGTGGAGTGAATGAGCATAGCCTCAACTTATATTTTTCCATGGGGCTCTCCACATCTGGTCACTAGACAGCACTCACATATTTTGATGTTCAAGATGTTGTTTTCAGTGACTTCTACTGCTCTGAGTGTTCTATGTCAGTGTTTCAGAGGCCCATACCTTCCTGTGCCCTTCTCCTCTCTCCTGAAGAAGAGGAGGGCATGGATATGCAGAGTCCTCAGCAGTTACTTGGTTCCCTGGGGGCAGTGGGTGTTGGGCCTTGGCAGACGGTCAGGAAATGAGTAACCTACAAGCAGGTTGTAAGAGCTTCCCACCCTTGTCTTCTCTTTCTTTAAGGAATATGAATCATCATGGAGTTAGACAATGATTTTACAGTGATGCCAGCATAAAGATTTCTTTGCCTGTCAGAAAAGGCCTATTTAACTCATCCTATCATTTCTTAACCAAGACAACCACTTCTGAAGCAGCAGCTGATATGGTAACAGGCTAGCTGATTTCTAGTAGGTGTCAAAGCAAGCCACACATGAATTAAACCCACATTTTCAAATGAAAAGAATAAACCACCTATTCAGACATGGAGGAAATGAAATTTTGCAATCTTGCAGAAATGCCTTTTAGTCTTCGTTAAATCAAAACAACCTATCTGAAAAAAAATAGTATTTTTCACTGGGTCTTTTATTTTCTCTGAGCATTTCCATCAACATTTTAGGGGAACTTAAGAGGAGAAATACTTTTCTCCACAGGAAAGCTTTACAGAGTTAAGGGATCATTTAAGATGACTGCATTAAACATTACAGGTATGTACCACTGACCTGAGCCGCAGTGTAAACTACTGAGCAAATCTGTCAAATACCTTTTGTGTTTCTTTAGATAAAAAAGCTGCTTTCATACACCCGATACTTTTCAAACCATTTTTCCCCCTCCTAAAGTGGTTGGAGCCAGTTCGGCACATTGCCAGTCCAAACATAGAATTCCAGAGGATTGGCATGTGGCTATGGCATGGCTATGCCCATGTTGACCCCTTCCTGCCTTGCTGGGTCCACTTGCCCTTCTGCACCTCCCTTCTCTTTCTGTGGCTGTTGACAGAGACTGAGCCTGTGGCCTAGACATAGCAAAGAATTTATGAAGCAACTCAGACACCTACGTGTCTATGAAAATTATAGGTTATTGCCCTCAAAATGGTCCTTCATCCACTACAAACATAACCTTCTGCCAGGAACAAAACTGCATTTGTAATAAATTCAGGGAAAACAAGAGGGCATGGTAGGAGAAAAAAATTTTTTTTAAAGGAAGGACATTAAACCCTCTGTTTGGCACCTGAATAGCTGTGTTGTGCCTGCTCATTATTCCAAAAAATCTTGCAAGCTCTGGACAGTCTCAGAAGGAACTAACATTGTTTATTTCTTCTTATCATAGATTTTCCACTCTGTAGAGGGTCAGAACACAGTCACCATTTTTCAGAAGAAAAACAGAACTTCATCATTTAGATCTGGGTTGTTTTTTTTTTTTTTGGAAGACTTGCCAGGGGCCAATTGCTCCCATCTGCTCTAAGGCTGCCCATTGTGTGTTGTCAATGTAGGCAGCTTCACTTGTTTCCATGGGTTTTGTGACCCCTGAGTGAGTTTGGAATAAATCAAAATTTGCACCAGAGCTGTGTGCCAGATCAGATAACCTAATGAGAGCTCCCGAGTCTTCCTGTGAGCTTTACCTGTCCTTAATCTCAGGGACACTGCCTGAGGTGGCCCCATAAAACACTGTTGCCTTTGCTTTCTAACAACCAGCAGGCTTGAGTTAAAGGGGCCCAAATGCAATGTGTGGGTGGGGGACGAGTATTTTCAGCTTGGCTGATTGAAAAAGTCATCTCTAAATGAACGGGTTTGGCTGTCTGCCACCCTTTTTCTTTGGGGATGTGGATGTCTCAGTTTTCCTCACCAATGACTAAAGCTCTGTAAGAAAGAAAAATACCCAAAGGTCAAGATGCCCTCTCAGTATGTGCAATTTTCTTCATGGTAACTGTAATGGAATGGTTGGTTAGTAGTGGCATTCAAGTGATGCTGGGATGACCTATGATAATACACAATTTTTAAAACAAGTCTATCTGTATTTAAGTAACAGACTAATCTACTAGGGAGTGTATCTACCTCTTCAGAATGCCAGAACAAAACAAAAATGATTAAAACTCAAAGAAAATCTAACCCTGTGCAACTAGTAAGCAAAGGTACAGCTTTTTGAGGAAAAACAGCAGCTAGCAAAAAAAAATTATTTAGAAAAAGAAACGTGAGAATTCTAGGGAGATTAATTTTAGATGTCTTGTTAAAAAAGTCAGGATTGATTTTGAATAGTCTCCCTTCCCCAGATTTGGGCAAATTACAGTTCTGTGGAGGCCTGTAATAGGTCATGTTTGTTTTCTATTCTTTGGGACATAAGTGATATTTAAGTGCATTAACTGTTTTTTCTGGCTCTGGAAAGTTGCACTTGATGGGACAGTCCTTTGGGTAAGGCATTTTATAAGGATCAGAATAGTAAATGCAGTGAGGAAATTTCCACACCGCAGTTCTCAGCTCAGATCCCCTGTGCGCACTGTCAAACACAGGGTTGGCTGCTCTTTCCATGTTTGCACTGATCTGCTGGGTGGACCTTGAGTAAAATTCCCTTCCTTCCTTGTCTACCCTCCTTCATTTTTGCAATTCATGAAAGAGAGATTATCCTAAGTGGCTGACCTGGTATTCTCCTGACTTCATGGACATCACTCTTTGATGGTTCTCCAGCAGCCCTTTCATTAGCTAAGGAAGAAGGGGAGAAGTAGTAGTTCAAGAGTTAGTCTTTAGTTATCCTTCACTCTCTACAATGATGGATGAGGGTTTCTAATGGTTGTCTTTCAATGATTTTAACAGAGCTGGTCTCACAGTAAATCATGCCATGGAATTTAACATTCTTGCCCCCACATATTTTAAGGAAGTTTTCCTCTTCCATGATGGAAAGAGGTTAATTCTAGATGCAACAGCCTGCATAGTGTGTCTTCTACCCTCAAGTGCTCTCTACTTAGACAAATGTGAAACTATGAAAATACTCTTTTTTATTATTATTAATTTTCTTCCCTCTGGTTCATTTACCAAGAGCTCTCAGAAGGTGTTTATCCCAGAAAATGGTTGGGACAAGCAGAATCAAATTTTTTTGTGTGCAGCAGAAGAGAAAATAGGGATTCAACCTCTTGCCACCACTAACCTTTATACTCACTTCATTTGATATGAAAACTGATGTCAGACTCTGTAATGACTCACCTTGAAGGGGAAGGCAGCACCCTACTTTTCCTTGTTTACCTATCCTGCCTCAGATACCACAGGGATCAGAGGACACCTATGGACTGTCCTGAAATTTTTTATGCATACAAACATTGGATTTCCTTTTGCTGCCACCTTAATATTAAGGGGAAAGGCAGCAGCTCTGTTCACCTGCACTGCAGAGCAGTGGATGCCAGCTCTTGCACTGTGTCCTTGCGTTACCTGCTCACTGCTCTGACCTCCTGAGATCAGCCCTGTGGCTTCAGTTGCTTCCAATCCTTTGTGTTTGAAGGGCTGAGACTGGTACTTTCTGCTGTGGTTCATGGTAGCTTTGGTTCCTGCTCCGTTTTGCTTCATAGCTGTAGCTGGACACCCACAAACTAACATGGATTGGGGATCTTCAGTCCTGGATCTAGACCCAAGGGATCTCAGACCAAGCATACAGATCAGGTGAGCAGATCTCAGTCTTAGACCTGCCTTAATTGATCCACATGGACATTTTTTACAGCAGTTGGAAAGGAGGCTTGCACAAGACAGAAAATAAGTGTATGACAGCAGATGAAAGGAGCTTGTGTTCCTGGTGAAGCTCATAGCAAGGTCACTGGGTCCCTACTCTGGGGATGGCAAGGCTTCCTTCACAATCAAGGAGTGAATCAGCCAAAGCTGATGATGTTGGGATTCATCCAATGCCCACATAACTACAGCATGCACAAATTGTGAGATATGATTCATCTTTCTCCTGTGAGTCCCAAGGGAGCCTCTTGGTGCCTGGCTCAGATACATTCCACTGTAGTTGTCTGCAATGTAGAATGAATCCCACACCAGAGATGGTGTCCAGGGAGAAGATGACAAGTTCAGGTTTAAGAGGCTTGGTTACATCCCATGTGGCATACAATATTTTATGTTGGATTAGTTGCCTCCTGAAGGAGTAAGAAACTCTGGGGAAAGACAAGCATGTTTTGAAATACTGTACGTGTCAGATACAAACCTGGCTGGGAGTAGAAAATGCAGAGAAATTAAATTCAAAAGAAACACGTTATTTTAAGAAAGTCTAAAGAAGTGTCTCGGTTTTGAAAGACAGGTGTCTGCTAAGGAAGGCAGAGGCCCCCCTTGAAGTGGCAGATATAACCCCTTTTCCCTCCAAGTTATTATATTTTGAAATCAAGAGCCTTTAGGCGAAGATGTGGGAAATAGGAATAACAGTTCTTTACTCTATATATATATATATGTATATAACCAGTCAAACAAAACAACAACAACTATGGCAGTAACAGCAATCACAAACCCAGTCCCAGCCTTCTCGGCTGTCAGGCCCTTTCCCCTCGGGTGCAGTTCCGCTCGCAGCCGGCAGGGGCGCTGGCGGCTCCCGGTGAGCAGGGCAGGTGCGATGGTTCCCCCGCGGCTGCAGGGGGCGCTCCGGAGCGAGCTCGGGGAGCACGCGGCACCAGTGCCCTGGGATCCCGGGAGGGATGGGACAAAGGCTTCACAAACCCCTGGGCAGCCGATCCCGGACTCTCAGGAACAGCAGGCTGGAAACGGCAGGGACGAACGCAAATCCCGGGTGGCAGACGAGATGTATCCAGATGGGAAAAACCCACGGAGGCCCAGGCAGGCAGGGCGAGCAGGGCTACAGCGTAGCGAAAGCTCGAAGCAGCAGCGGAGCAGGGCAGCCACAGCTCGGTCTCCAGCAGGGCAGGGAAAGCGGCTTTTGGGGTCCCGGCGTTGTTTCCAGCAGGAAGAAAGAACGGCCAAAAAGAAAGAAGCAGCAGCTCCTTTCTCTGCAGCTTCTCTCTCCGGACGCTCAGAGCGAACTGCCCCCACACCCAGGTGTAGACAAAGGAGTAGCCAGGTCCGCCCCACTCCCCTTTTGTCTTTCTTAAGTACAGCTATCTGTCCCCTAGCAACATGCATATGGGAGAAAATTCCTTTAACAGAAAAAAAACCAGACTAAACTAAAACCCCAACAAGAAGTCAATTAGTTTAACAGTTAGTTTGGGACAGCCAAGTAGAAGCAAGCCTTGCAGATAAGGCAGCCTACTAGCAGGTTGCAAGGAGGGATTGGGACCTGTGGCAGTTGGAGAGTCACCAAAACAAAAGATGTTCAGCTCCCTGCCTTGGCTTCACGTGGGCAGGTACATCCAGGGTGCAAGGCAGGGATGAGGCAGGGGACAACTTTCATCCTTGTATGGAATCCTCTCAGTACATAAAGCCAGGAGGTGACAGAGATATTTTAATAAGAAGCTTGTTCTGTTTCTGTTTGGAATATAAATTTTTGGATAATAAGGCCTCTGATTGACGCCAGAGTAATGAAAATGCATAAGCTTAGAGAAAACACTCGAAAATGATAAATACAGTAAAATGGTTTTGGTGTTCTTTAGTTATGCAAAGGAGAGTTGTTCTGGCTAAAAATGCAAATAAAAATCATACCTCAGCTGGTAGTACTGTAACCTGTTCACAGTAAAGCTGTTTAGCCCTGAAATTTCCACAGTGTTGGGGAATTTTCACTCTGGACACATAACACTGCAGCAAAAAGAGCAAAAGTGTAAGCAATTAAGGATAAAATATAAGTCTCTGTGAGGGCTTTGGCTTGTTTTTAATCAATTAAAATCACTTTCAGCTGGTGGCATGTCAATTTGTCTTACAGAGAAGCACCTGCTCTTCCCTAAAGTGAACAGGACCTGTTCACGCATCACCACCATGCCACACTTCAGTGGTATCTCAAAACAGGTGCCATGACTTCTTAGAGCACAGCAAGACAACAAAGCAATACCAGAGAGCGCCCAAAGTATCACCTAAAAATAAAATGAGGAAATTGATTCGAGGGCTGCTGAGTATAGAGGGGTTGTGCCTGTGCTCTGATGCACTCAAGTGAAGGTAGGAGGACCGTTCTGCCGGCTTGGCTCCAGCCGGGTGCTGGGGGGAGCATGAGGGGTCCCTCACAGGGAAGAAAGGCACAGCTGGTGCTCAATCCTTGCCTTTCTTGCCATCTAGTGGTCTGCCAAAGCAGTCCTAGGCCCCACAGCTCACGGCTTTAAAACCCTCGTCAGAAGGGAGGGAGGCTGCTGCATGCCCTGGGAAAAGAACACTGAGAGGTGGATTCTGCCCCTGCACAGCCGTGTCACCTCCATCCTCCCCGCCCGCTCTCCTCTGCCCGTTCTTCTTTCTTCCCTTCAGAGGATGGACAGGTGGTAGAGGTTTTGGTCACTCATTGTGACCTTGTCTAGGATTGGAGAAGGCTTTAAAGTTTTACTTTTGCTGTTTCCTGAATAACTAAGTTGGGGTTTGGCCAGCCCTGAAGTGGAGGATGGTGGAATCACAGCACGAGGTTTTTTGGTTCTTGGTGCTACTGGGCTGGGTGGAATAACACCCTCCAGGCTTGAACACCTTGATGTGGTCAGCCTGGCCACAGGTGTGCTACCAGCCGTTCCCCCATAGCAACAGACAGATAAAATTCTGGCATACACTGGACAAAAATTTCCTGGTGTGGGCAATCCCACCGTGTGGCCTCCCTTGGTATTTGACATCTATCTATTCTGTAGCATCCATTCTTTTCATGAGATTTTGCCATCACTTAACTATTTGGGAATAACTATAAGATTAGGATGGTGAACTCAGATATTAACATCTGTTACAAGAACAAATGCAGGTGAGTGCATTGGTCTGACAGCTCACTAATTCTCCCATCTGTGGGAACTGTACAAGTTGTTCTCTCTGTACACTTTTGCTACATTGAATATATTTCAAGTGTAAACTTCAGAGTATTTTTTTTTTCTTCAACTAGATTCAAGTTATCAGGTTTTTTTAGTTAAAACACTTCCCAGAGGAAGTAGGATGCTTTGACACATTCACACAAAAATTCCCTGCAAGTAGAAAATGAAAGGCAATAGTCTGCTTTGAAAGTCTGGTGCTTTCCACCTTACCTTCCACAGTAATGAGATAAACTAAAAACAGGAAATTACTTTGTTATTTAGACCCTTTCCCATACCCCACCCAGAGAAATTGGAGTGTATCTACCAGCAGTGGAGTGGGATGACAGGAGATTTCTTTGTCAGGGTGCAGTAGGGCCAGGATTAGCCTGGAGCAGCAGAGTAGGTCCCAGCAGCCAGTACCTGTCCTACCCCTCAGCCAGGAGCAGGGCAGGCAGGAGACACTAGGGGCACCTCTCTGGGGATGGGGATAAAACATCAGCCCTCAAGTAGGGTCTGCTATCTATCTGTTCAAGCCACAGATGATTGACGCACTCCTGGGGACATGGAGAGTATGTTCATTATCATGGACAGAATGAGGGCTTACTGGCTATGATCCCAGCAGCAGGTAGTCTTGCTGGGTTAGGTGCTATGCTCCTCACCCATTTCTTTGCAAAGAAGTGCTCTGTCTACTGACAGTGGTTGTTTTGGACCAAAGGGACAAGAGCCATCTCCCTCTTGCCTACCAAGTGGCCGAGGTGGCTGTGGCTGCTGTAGTGTCCAGCCAGGCAGGGCAGACTCCCCAGCATTCATGAGCCTCTCTTACCTATGCTACTGCACCCTGTATATATATCTAGGAGCATGTTTGCAGATATCTTTTACAAATTTTAGGTAAGTTTCCAAAAGTTCTAAGCTAAGTTTCTCTGGGGTTTGTCTTCAGGATCCATGTCAAAGCATATGACTCAATCACCTTTGTTGGGATGGGATTTGCAGAGAATTCTTCTGGTCCCAAACCATAGAGCTTGTAGCAGAAGTATTTGCAAGCCAAGTCACCACTGAAAGAGTTCACTTACATATTTGGCCTAATCAGTATGTATTTCTCTGGTTTTTAAGGTAAAAGTATATTATGTCATCTCTGTAGGGAAAGGAAGGAAGGAAGGAAGGAATAAGTTATGTTCCTAGCTCCTCTTTCCAGTCTTTGAAGTAGGTATTGACAAGTGTGTCCAGGCCCAGAATTGTCACAACTCCTGGCAAAATAAATGCATATAATTTGAAATTTCATTTCTAGCTGTATAAAGCATTTTCACAATCCATGCTTGCCTTGATATTATGGCCTTAAAATTGATTTTATAATATTAGGGTGAACGTCTGTTACGTAGCACCTGTACATTTTCTGAAACAATCACACTGTTTCCAGAATTAGGACTTCACAATCTTTTGGCTAGCACAGGGCACCACTACATTTTCTTCTTCCCTAGTAAAGAAACGAAGGAATTACCTGAGAACTGTATTTGATGATTCAGAGAAATGGGGAGGTAGTGGGTCCAATTTTTCAGGCATTGTGCTTCGAGGAAGATGTCAACCAATTTGAAAGAGCAGAGAAAACAGCAAGTAAGACTACTAGTCAGAGGAAGGACTGAAAGATTTGAAGTCATTAGGCTACTATGAGATGTGAGGTCTTCAAATATAAATGCAAACCTGTAAAGAGGATGAGAATAAATGTCCTCTGTGTCTACTTCAAACAGAATAAGAAATAACGGCTTTAAGTCTGTGAAAAGATTTTCAGGATAAACATGTAGGAGAAGTCCCTGTTGGTAGTGATTATAAGATTCTGGTGTATATGATTTCGAACGACCAAAAACCATCACTACAGATCTATAGAAATAAGTTAGTGAAAGGCCTAAGGTGGCTTCAGTCTTGTCCTGAATTATCTTGTCCTGGATCATTTTGCTGGATCATTTTGTCCTTCGTAGCATTCATTCTCTTGCCTTTAACTCTGCAGTCATAATGTCACTCCATTCATCATGCAGATAGGAAAGATGGAATGATAAAAAGTATCCAGCCCTGAGCAACCCAGTGTACCTTCAAAGCTGACCCTAGTTAAAGCACCAGCTGGACAAAAGGGTCACCAGAGTGTTCATCCAAGTGAGATCTCCTATGATGTTAAACATAGCCCTAGGTGGGCTGCTCTTTACCAAGAGCAAATGCATATTTAGTTTAAAATGTGTGTATATGACTTTTGGGAAGGCAGCACCCTTTCATTATTGGAACTGTTAGCCAGGAATTGTCTGATTTCCAAGCAGTTAGCGTTCACATTTCCTAGATGTGAAATGGGTACTTTTTTTGCAAAACACGCTGAGAAATATGTTGCAAAGGCTACTTCAGGGATGTCTTACATTTCTTCACGGTTTTGCTAGGGAAAGAAATTTCATGGGCCTGCTGTGCTGCTGACAGATGCTGCAGTGCTAGTTCTGATACCAGGTATCTTTTGGCAACAGGCAGGTGCTGCAAACCTTCAGAAGATGAGGAGAGGGAGCCTTACACAACCACCTGGCACAATTAACATCTCTTTCTGAGTATTGGTCAGCTTACATTCATCAGTGGAAATCTGCACTTCAGCAAGGGCTACACCCTTGGAAGACAGTTGCAAAAAAGCATTAAGTTCTTCAGGGTCTTGGGGAGAATTTTTTTCTTGTTTTGTTCACTTATATTCTGCACTTGCTTCCTGGTAACACTTCTGTAATTTGAGGTCAGCCTCAGAGTACTTTAACACTTCTGATTTATCTCTGGTTTGTGTTTCATTTCTCTTTTGTAGGCTTAGAGCTCTGTAGCCCCTCTAAGAAAGAGAAGAAACCACACTGGAGGAAGAGAGCCTTGTGTGGGTGTTGGAAGCCATTTCTGCTCAACCTTTGTTTCATCATGACAAATCAGTGTCCAAAATCAAAACATGCTTATTACTTCCCATCACTTGCATATAATGCAGGACCACTATTTTAGTAAAGTTTGTTCTCAGACTGCAAAGAAGAGGAAGCTGGTAGGTCACAGGGGTTTTCAGCCTCTGATCAAGGTACCTGGCCATCATGTGCATCTGTGAGGTCCCCAGCTGGGGAGCTGGTAGTCATACGATAACCACAAATTACATAACTTGAGGTTTTGTGCCTTGATTTCCCACTGTGAAGTCAGCCTTTTAAATGTGACTTTCTTGAGAAAACAGAGGGTCTACCGAAGCTACCACTTCTCCAGAAAACTAAGACTGTCAATGAGTAAGGCATGGACAAAGGAAGCTGCAAGCTACTAATTCTTTTTTTGCAGTATTAAATACATTTGAAATGGCATTTCCCAAAAGTTCTCAGCTCTGTAGTATTTGTAAAACTTCAGTCTAAATTCCTGATGTAAAATTTACATAGTAGACTTCTGTGCATTAACAACTTAAATAGCTTTACTATCCTTCCCGTAATCCAGAAACACTAGAAAGTAGGCAAGTTTCTCATTACATACCAAAATTCAATAATCCTATCTCTTTTACTGAGAGAGGTATTGTTTTGGAAAAGATTGCATGAGAGAAAATTATTGTAGCCTCTCACACTTCAACCAGAAATCTATGATGTGTTTTACTGCCTAGGGCTCACTCATTTCATCTAATCTTTTAAGAGGCTTGTATGCTGTGCAGGTTGCTTTGCTGGGAGTAACCAGTCACGCCTCTCCCCTGCAAGAAGAGATTGCAGTGAAGCGCAGCAATGTGCTTTGCTGTCATTAACAGGCCTTTAGTTCCACAGATTTCACTATTTTTCTTCTGCGTTGGTTTGTGGGTTTGAGAGCTGTACAGCTTTGTTTCTGTTCTTTGGGCTTCCTGTGTGATTATACCTGTACAGAATATTTGATGTAAAAATAGCAAAAGAAAGACAAGTCATAGGAAAATATGTAATATAAATTGGAGGCCTTTGGACCATGTCTTAGGGAGGCTGTGCAAGTGCTGTACATCTCCCACAGAATGGGTCCTGACCCTATTTGTTTCCTTTTGTGCACTGTTGTGATTGCGTGGTTTCACTGTGATTTAACCTAGTACTGGCTCTTTTCAGTCATATATTGAGTGCACAAGGTGAATCAGGAGACTTCTCTCCTCCCACTGGTGTTGTGGTAGCCTGTTAACCCCCTAATTCTGTGAGGCCATGTTCTCCCTGTTCCCTGCCCTAGCCCTGGCCACTCCCTTGGTTTCTCCCTGTTTGTTCCTGTACCCCATCCCCACCCAGGGAGCGCCCTTGGGCCCCTGACAAAACCACCCTGCACCCAGACCACGTTGTCTCTCTACCTCTGAACATCACGGGGACAAGATGTGATTAAAGCCATCTCAAACCCTTACGAGAGATCCCTCTCGCCTCCTTTGCCATCCACTGCGTTGTAACACTGTTGGCTGCCAGAGCCAGATCAAGGGGCTGTCCGAAATGGACTCCGGGATGCGACTGACTGCACAGCCCTGGGTAACCCCCGCTGAGCTCTCAGGGAGCAGCAGCCTGCTAGGCAGAGTCTAGTGGTTACAACATGGTGTTCCGCTCCTTAGTAGGATGCTGCAACGTGAATACATAAAATCAAAGACCACCCACTGAGCCTTAACACAACTGTTGTTGGGTGAGATACCAAATGTGACAGTGTTACTGAGAGGCGCAATGAGGCGATTGGGATGAATATGTAGCACCTAAAGTGACACAGTACAGTCCTTCCATTCACTGGCCCGTTTTAAAGCCAGTGGATGGTTGTGAAAGACTGGAAAGATGTCTTGAGACATTTTGAGATGCCTGTGTGGGGGAAGGGGCAGGTCAGGCCTTGCCCTGTTGAGGCAGTGCCCTGTCCCACACCTCCCACCCCTAGAGTCTGTGTCCCATCCCGCAGTGGTGCCAATCAGGGGCACAGCACACGTGATGCTCCCCACCCGCCTCTGGAACCCCTAACCCAGCTCCTGAGTAGCCAAATGACCAGAAGTCCCATCTGGGGGAAGGGCCCAGGAAGGCCAAGAGGTATTGAAGGCTGAACATGAGGTAATCACATTGTCTGGACCCTACCTCTCCTTGGAGTTTCTATCATCATTGCTACCCAGGAACTGGGAGCCATATGTATGCTTTTCTGTATCTTTTCTGACTTTCTCCTTCTTCTAATTCCCTCTTGGAATTTTGAGTAACTTGAAACCGAATGCACTTAAAGTTTGCTAAGCTGAATGGGCCAAGCTAATGCTTTGAGAGGTGTTTCATGTTGATTGAATGTTGCACTAAATCTTTTGTCAAAGTTCCTTGATTTTTCTGAAGTTGCCAGTAAAGTCTTTTGTGTTGCTTTGGCCTCTTGAGAGTATCTTGTCGGTATTTCTCCCACGCATCTAACTCAGAGTACATGAACAATTGTGAGCTCTTTTAAAACTCTCATCAAATGAGTTGCTTGGGGCCTTACAGTGGTGGAAATAACATTTTAATTTCTTCCAAAAAGTTGTGATAACTGAGCAATGCTGATCTTCATGTGAAGAGATTATCTGCACCTTCAAAGGCACATGCTTTCAGTCATCACCTTTTGTTTCCCTGCTTCAAAAGGCACAGTCTGTTTACTTACCAAAATGAAGCCACCACAAGCTCCTGTGCCTTGCTTCTCAAGGCTCACATATTGGTAAGGTGCTGAGGTACTCCCTGTTTATCTACAAAAATCTCATCTTCCAAGTCAAACTGGGCTCTCTGGGGATCTGATTAAGTCAAGGCTCAGCCTTGCTGTACAGGTGAAAACAAACCATGTTTAGATTTCACTAGCCTTCACACCTCTTGATGGTGAGACACTTCTTCCTCATGTGCTCAGTCTCATTCCAGGCCCCAGATGTCAGTTGTGGTTCTGGGACTGCTCTGAACAGACCTGGCAGTGCTTTTCAGCTGGCTGACAGAGTGAAAGCTCTACAGGCCCAGACAAACACACCCACTGCTGGGAACTCAAACCAGTAACCAGAAACCATCCTCAGCCTCCTGAATGTCTTTGGACTCTTCCCTACCTGTATTATGTTATGGGCAGAGTACTATGAAGTATCTTCAAGAACAATATTGTTTCACATGTACATATTCTCTGTAAGGATAGCCTTTCCCTCCTTCCTGCAAGGCCTATACCCAGGTCGTGTGAAGCCATTAGAGAAGGTTCATGCTTTTTGTTCAAATACATTTATGCTCTTCAATGAATGGCTGTTCTTGTTGTGCAGTTTAAGACCAATGAAGTGTAATCTGGATCAGAGAAACAAAGTGAAATGAAAAGAAATAAAAAAAAATATAATGAAGTGAAAAGAAGGAAAATTAAGTGGAATGTAATGAAATGAAATGGAATGAAGTGCAGTGAAATGAACTGAAACTTAATGAAATGTTATTAATTGAAAACTCGATATTTCATTTCCTTTCATGAAATGAAATTTCATTTCATGAAAGGAAATGAAATGAGAAATCAAGGAATGAAGTGACATGAAAAGAAAGGAAATTATAATGGAAAGAAATGAAATGAAATTAATGAAATTAAGTGAAATAAATGAAGTGCAGTGAAATGAAGTGCAGCAAAATGAATCTAAACAATGAAATTATATTAATTAAAATCTCAAGATTTCATTTTCTTTCGTGAAATGAAACTTCTTAATTTCATCAAATGAAGTTTCATTTCATGAAAGGAAATTAAATGAGAAATCAAGGAATGAAGTGAAATTAAAGGAAATGAAATATAATGAAATGAAAGGGAACAAAATAAATTGCAGTGAAATAAACAGAAACTTAATGAAATTATATTAATTGAAATCTCGAGATTTCATTTCATGAAATGAAGAAGTTACATTTAATGAAATTAAATGAGAAATCAAGGAATGAAGTAAGGTGAAAAGAAAGAAAAGGAAATATAATTAAATATTTTATAATGCTGTCTTGACTAGTTCTGTAACTGTTGTGATGCTTCTGTATGTTATAAACAAAAGTCTTTCAGAGCTTTCTCTCTTTAGGGCTTCCATCCTCTGATCCAGTGCACTGTACATGTAAGTATAACAGCACTTGCATATATATATATGTAAGTATAATTGTTGCATGCAATAATAAATAATGCTTAGCCCTCAGATATATATTTCTCATTTTCACATTTTAAAAACTACTCTTTTCACAAAGAAATATTAGCCCAATTCTATAGATACAGAAATCAAAGCAAAGAGAGCCTGTTGAGCGTTTCTGAGATTATAGTGCAGCCTGAGGGGGAAGGGGGAGGCACCACCACAGAGCCTGAACTATTTACTTCACGTTCTGTAACAAGTAAGTAGTGTCGTGACTAGAAATCCATTTTCCCATTTCTCAGACTAACTGCTAAACCTACACTTCTGTTTGCTGGGTTGAATCCTAAATTTTAGCCACTGACTAGTCTTACTGTGGTCTAAGATTAGTGACCTGGGTGGAGGCAGGAACTGAATTTTATTAGAAACCTGTATATCTATTTATGCAGAACTAGCACTGAATTGGAAATCCTGTACTTCAGCTTTCAGACAACCATTAAAACTTCCAGCATATAATTCCTCCCCTCTGTAGCTATACTACATTTAAATGAATACCTTGAATCAGTGGTGCTCCTTTTGATGTAGTATCAGGCACTTTTACAGGTCCAAGGCATAATCAGCAAGTTTGTTTCTGTCAGAAGGAAATGGTGTCCTTCTGAACAGAAGGGTCTTTCCTGTGCTGGGTCCTGCACTTGGGTCACCACAACCCCATGCAGTGCTCCAGGCTGGGGCAGAGTAGCTGGAAAGCTGCCAGTTAGGAAAGGCCCTGGGGGTGTTGGTCAACAGCAGCTGCACGAGCCCAGGTGTGCCCAGGTGAGCAAGAAGGCCAAGGGCACCTGGCCTGTACCCACAGTGGTGTGTCCAGCAGGACCAGGGCACTGACTGTCCCTCTGTACTGGGCACTGGTGAGGCACCTCCAGTCCTGGGGTCAGTTTTGGGCTCCTCACTACAAGGGCATTGAAGTGCTGGAGCACGTCCAGACGTGGGAAAAGAGCTGGGGAAGGGTCTGGAGCACCAGGAGCAGCTGAGGGATCTGCGGGGCCTAAGCCTGGAGAAAAGGAGGCTCAGGGGGAACCTTCTCACTCTCCACAACTCCCTGACAGGACAGTCGAGCCAGGTGGGCTCCCAGGGAACAAGGGACAGGACAAGAGAAAACGGCCTCAAGTTTCCAACGGCACCAGGGGAGATTTAGATTAGGTATTATGAAAAAAGGGTTGTCCAGCTTTGGAATAGGCTTCTCAGGGAAGTAGCCAAGTCACTATTCCTGGAAGTGTTCAAAACCCACGTGGATACAGCATTTGAGGACACTGTTTAATAGTGAACATGGAGGTGATGCTGGGTTGATGGTTGGACCTGAGGATCTTAGAGGTCTTTTCCAACCTTAACAATTCCATGATTCAAGGCATGCTCTTACTGTCCTGAAATCTTCTGGGCAGTAGCGTGGTGACTGTATTCCCTTTTACTCCCTTTTACAAGGAGGATACTACTATGGAGTAATCTAGATGAAGAGTACTCATCCATGAAAAGGTATTAAGGTATCTGCCTTCAGATCAGCCACTGACCTTGCAAAGAAGTAATTTAGAGTAACCAAAGTGATGAAACAGAGGCAATGCTGGAGTTTTAGCATCAGTAACTATGAAACAATACAGCTTGTTCCCTACTGTCTTTACAGTTAGACATTTTCGATAACAGTTTTAAATCCCTTCCATTCTCTCCTACTCAAAACAAAAGCTCAAGGAATTTCTCCTCTCAAAGACCAGCATTACCTGTTAAAAATATAGACTTCAGTTATCAACAGCTAAAAATCTAAAAAAATAGCTGTTGAGGTACAGCCAGCCAGTTGAGCATGCTACAAACTCAGCATCTGAAAATTTATACTACTAATTTCTAAAAGTTTATCACACACAGGAAGAGACAGCAATCCAGAGACTACAGAGATTGACAAAATTTATTTATTTATTCCCCACTTTTACTGACTTTTCAAAGAAACCCACCGCAAATACCTTCCAAGCTGGAATATACTAGTATGCTACCACTGTTAAAAAAAAAAAGGCATGAAAAAAATGTACAGTTGAAGGCTATTAAATTCTGATGCATCTGCATGTTCACTTAAGAGTCCTTATTATTCTAGGACAGTGGAAGTACAGTGGACATTCAGTGATAGCTATTTTGCCAGCTCATGAAGACAAACAAGGACTGATCAGTGTGTCTGCCTTCTCTTTAAAAGCCAATCAGCAATAAATAGATGGTGTCATTCATTGTCATGCAGGAATGATTGTGGTCTCTCTACTTAGTGGGGCTTCTGGGTTTTCATGATTTTAGGCTACTGGATGGTTGAGGAGTTTTGGGAAAAAGAAACTTTGAAAGGTGAAAATTCAGTTTATTACAACAGGCTATGTTTAAATTTTATGCTTTAACAGATTATCAGCATAGTTTCATGCCTTAATGTCTAACAGCAACGACATTCTTTTTTCCCCCATAAAAGGGGCTATTATGAATGCATTATAATCGAAAATCAAATCTTTATACCACCTATGTTATATTCAGATGTCATATTAAGAGATATCATCTGGGTTAATTACATAACACCATGTTAGAATATGCCTAAAATAAGAGGTTTTAATCAACTATGATGTGGCTTAAACACCACTTTTTAGACATAACTCTGCATTATTTCTGAAATTTTTAATATATCTTAAAAATATACCAATTAAAATAAATTATTGTTATATATTTCTTTGTATCAAAGAAGAATCTTCAAACTTACAAAAAGCCAGTCCAGAGGTAAGTATGTGTCATACTCCACTAGTGAAGAATTTAAAGTAACTGACATTATTTCCAAATAGTCTACTTCTTTCAACATACAGTTTATTGCCTGCTCTTTATTTGTTATTTAGCTCACAGAAAGAAGAAAGAGCATTTTGTTTCACAAGAATGTCTCTCGACAGAGCGGACAGGTGGATTTGTTGCTGGATGAAAACCATTTGTACTGAAAAAGAGAAATACAGCTGTTTAATATACAAAGGCAAGCTGAGTATCAGAAACACTGGCAGATCATCAATAATAACCATTATTGCCAGGGATCTGTGTTGTTAAGCTGCACCAGGGGAGGTTTAGACTGGACATTAGGAAGAAGTTCTCCACAGAAGGAGTGACTGGGCATTGGACTGGGCTGCCCAGGGAGGTGGTCGAGTCACTGTCCCTGGAGATATTTAAGAAAAGACTGGATGTGGCACTTAAGTGTCATGGTCTAGCTGACAGGGAGGTGTTAGGTCATAGGTAGGACTTGATGATCTCAAAGGTCTGTTCTGACCTAGTTAATTCTGTGATTCTGTGAATGTAACTATCAAAACATTAACTATACTTTAAAAAACCCAGCAAGAAACAGTAAAAAAACCCTTTTCACTCGTGCATGTATGCATGTGTATATGTACATATGTATTTGCACACACACATATTAGACACACATCGTGTAGCAGCTCCTCTCTCATTACCTGCCCTTATATCCTAGTACAAAATCTACAGAAATAATTTATGAGTTCAGGTAATCCCAGATACTCCAATGACAAAGGGGAAAATTGTTGGTACGACAGTAGAAGTTTCTGGTTTAAACTATATGGACAGCCAGGCTGGACGGGGCTTGGAGCAGCCTGGTCTAATGGAAGGTGTCCCTGCCCATAGCAGGGGGTGGGAACAGATCAGCTTTAAGGTTCCTTGCAACCCAAACTGCTCTACAATTCTATGATATTTTGCGTACTTAAAAAGATTTACTCCAGGTACTTACCAAGCAAGCTGAATGAAACTTCTTCTTGCATGTTCTGCAAGCTTTTTTGGGAAGAGAATAGTTTGAACCATGAATGACTGAAAAACAGATCATGCAATCTTCAACGCCTTCAAAACGTTTATCCACATTATTTTTCCACAAAGATAAGCCTTCCATAATACTTCCATTCTAACAGAGGGAAAAGAGCTGTTAATACCATAGAATTCCTTTGGACTATTTCTGTTGTAGTCATAAAAACATGAAGGAAACAAAGCCTGAAGGGTTTATAATCTGAAATTACATGCAATACATGCAGTGCATAATTTATAATACTCTGATCTATAGAAATGGGAGTATTCATCAGAGCAGGAAGAGTGTATTCAGGAGAACTTAAAAAGGGATTTTGAAATTTTCAATCACTGCTTTGTTTTGTTCTAACCACAGATGATGCAATTTCAGCAATCATCAGTCTTTTAGAGAATTCTATGGACTGAGTTTTTGGTTTGATTTTTATTGGTGATTATTTTTTTGGGTTTCTTTTCAAATTAGAGTTGACATGGTACTGCCACACAGGACAAACACTGGCCCACATCTTAAGAGATATAAATTTTCATCTTGGGCCCTGGAATTATCAGGACCTTATAGGCTGATCATTTTACCCCTGTTTATGTATCTGGAGAAAAGCAGATGATAAGAGTGACCCAATTCTATGAAGGCCTTTGCGATCTACTGATGAGGTCTGTTACACAGATCTATACAGTACTCCATTACTAGGAATATCTTTCTGCTATAAGGACTTCTTCAGTTTTCTAAACTAGGAGCTTTCTTTAAATTCACCTGATGTGTAAGATACGTGCTTAACTGTAGCATCCAATTGCGCCACTGCTGTACAGCCACACCAACCCTCTTTCCACTCTCAACTGTTATGGATCCCAGTGGATAATTTGATGGAAGCTGTATTATTAATTCAATAAAGATATCATCAACGGAGTAAGTTGCAATGACCTCTCGTGCTGCAGACCGAGCTTTTACCTTTGAAAAAAATACACGTATTAAAAAATGCCACAGAGAGATACTAACCATCTCCAGTCTTTGTGTGCGTGTGTATATATATATATAAACTATAAATACATTATTAGACACATGGAATTATTTTCTTAGATCAGGTAAACGTTTTTTCAAAGAAAACAAAAATCTACTCATATCTTGGCAAACTAAAAGAAATTACCAGCCAGTTTTAAATCTACTGATTACATTTTTTAATAAAACAAAAAAAATAGCATATTGATAGCAGTACCTTCCACTTACTTCCTCAACTTCTCCAACATCCTAAAACCCATTCTTTCTGTTTTTTCTAAGCAGAATATTAATAAACATCAATTTAATATATTGATACCAAGCAGAATTATGTTTAATCAGTCATTT
Source organism: Corvus kubaryi (assembly GCF_017639235.1). Taxonomy (NCBI): domain Eukaryota; kingdom Metazoa; phylum Chordata; class Aves; order Passeriformes; family Corvidae; genus Corvus; species Corvus kubaryi. The sequence goes on along the minus strand of NW_024581112.1, from coordinate 1,102,918 downwards.
AGAACAACAAATTTGCAATCGTATAAAACACTCAGAAGTACAGTCCAGTTCTGAAAAGCAAAATTTCTTGAAACGTTTGCAAAAAACCCAAGCAAATAAAAAGAAAGGACAGAAAGTCTTACTCACTGTCATGCCGTTAAATAACTGTGTGCTAGTCTGAACGGAAGATATTTCCTGGGAGGAGAGCACACTGCTGACATATTTGCTTGTGAATTTATCCACAACATTGAAGACACGCTTCTCACAGCTATTCCACCACAGCCTCACCATGGCTGGCAGGTCTTTCAGCGTTATATGGTACACAGAGCAGGCCAAGTGTGGGATCTGGGATGACAGCACCCCTGTCCCTGGGAGGGAAAAAAAAGGTGTTGAAATACTCTTAGTACATTAGTCACGGATGATGGTGCCTCCACACCACATACAAAAATTCTGATTCCAGTATAAGTGTGGTAACTGGAATTTCTAAGGGCTTGTTTGACTCAGCCCTTCTTCACCAGGCTGGCTTTTTTGCTCCTTAGCATGACAGTCCACACCTTGGAACTCACCTTCTAATTTAGAGACTGAACTCCAAATGGACACCAGAAATCAACCATAATTTTATATTGTAGAAATCAAAGAACATTCACTTTGGAGCACACAAACAGTAAGATGTTTGGAGGACAGCTGAGCTTTGCAGGCATGTATAGAAATGGCCTCAAGCTGCCCTAATAGAGGTTCAGGTTGGATATTAGGAAAAAATTCTTTGTTGAAGGAGTGGAAAAGCACTGGAACAGGCTTCCCAGGAAAGTGGTGGAGTCACCATCCCTGGAGGTGTTCAAAAAACAAGCAGACAGGGCACTCTGTGATATGGTTTAGAGGGCACAGTGGTGTTCAGTCAAAAGGTGAACTTGGATGATCCCATAGGTCTATTCCACCTTAATGATTCTATGATGAGATAAGGGAAATCTTTCCCTTGGGATGTCATGTTAGTAATTCTTTCTTACTGTCATCCAGATAAATTGTTCTGCAACATAAAGTGATGTCCAAGCAAAAAATTAAGAAATGGAAACTCCATTTTCTTGCTTATACCTGCATAGCTACATTAAAAAAAAAAATTAATGAAGGGACTTCAAAAACATTCTTTTTTTCATGTTTCTCAGCTAAAGAAAGCAGCATATCTTCTCTCATCATCACTGATTAACTGGGTCTTCTGAACAGCATGACAAAAACAACACACAATTTAACATCTCAAACATTTAAAAATATATACTAAAATATTTTCTAATATTTTGAATTTCTATATTGAAATACAAGAAAATACAGAAATCTTATTTAGTATTAAAAAAATATATCTAGAAGCAATGGTCCCAGAATAGATCCCACATTTTTAGTGTTTGGGAATCTTCACATTCAGGATTCAATAGTAGTAATGTATTATCCCTGGGTTTTGTTTTTCTTGGTTTCTCTGACAAACATGTCAACTTTGGTTAAGTTTCATATCGGGAGTGTTAGCCAAAGATTTTTAAACACAGGTATGTATTTGTCTCTCTGTGTATTTGTTTTATAGGTAAGATTTTCTAAATAAGTATTTTTAAGCAAAAAAGCACATTTAAATATAACAACTCTCTCAAATGCACAAATACAACCTTTACTAACCTTTGACATCTAAATGAAGTTCTTCAGTAAAGAAGGTTTTTGTGTCCTTATTCGGAACTTCTGAAGTTGGTCCAGAAAAGACAGGGTTTTCAGGCATAAGCCTGAACAAGTGATAAAGCAGTTTATTCAAGCTTTTAGTTCTTCTAAGATATTGTGAGTAGAGAACTCGCAGCTGGTAGCATTAAAAAAAAAATCACAAAAAAACCACAACACAGTAAATACAGCTTACTCTGTAAATAATACAAATATATCCTTGCAGGGAGGAAGAACAACACTGTGATTCAGAACTAGTGTTTAGAAGAGAAGTTTAGTTCTCTGCACCATTTTGAATGATTAGAAGATTATAATATGTACCAAGCTTGTTTGAAAATGCAAAAAAGAGTCATCTTTTAATGAATCTTCTTCATCGCTCTAATTTTACCATCCTCAACAACAGTGGTGCAGAAGTCTAAGTCTATTGATGCTTTCAGAATTCCACTAATTTCACAAAAACAAGGAATAAGAAGTTACATAATTAAAAGAATAAAAAGGCTGGTGAAACTTCAAGATTGAAACTAAGTAAGTAGATTAAGAAATTCAGTTAAAAAGAAATCACTCTGAATATATACCTGAGAAGAAGCTGCTTTAAAGAAAGCTAATGTTAACTTCCAAGTGAGAAGATATCCTAGAACAAGGCAGAACTCATCGCTCAGGGGTTGAATAACTGCAAATTCTCCAACCGGAATGCATTCCAGGATGTTTTCTAGCAAGAGTTCTTGAGTGGCCAGGATAGACATAAGAGCTGCTGGAGGTGATCTGTGGAAAAATGTTATCTGGAATAGTAAACTCAAATCTTGTGCACAGCATGAACTGAATTTATGTTCATAGCCTTCCTAAAACGTCATGAAAGTAAAGCCATGCACGCAGAACATAAAATGAGCCTTTCATTATAGGAAAATTTACTCTTTTTAATTTTTTTTTTCCCCTGAAAGAGGTAGTTGGTTTTTTTACCTTCTTAGAAGACAAATTTAAATTGAATGCTGATCACTTCATCTGGAAGTGGTCTATGGCTGAGCTCATTTAACCTACACCATGGATAGCTGCTTTGCTTGCTTTCTCTGGAGTCACACCAACAAAGGAGCAACTGAACAATGATCTCCTAATCACTGTTGGCTCTGGGTTGAAAAGCCTTTTGCAGCTCTGCAGTTAGGAAAGGTATTAATCATTGGGCTGAGGTTAAAAAGGAATTTTAACCAATTACCACATTCCCTCTTCAAACTACAGGCTTCACTGGATTCAAGTTGTATAAAACACACAGGTTGATTTTGTTCAGTTTCAAGTAACTTAACTGTGCAGATGGACACATTCTGAATACAAGCAAAAATCTGCACTTAGTCCAGCAACTGCACCTAAAAATAACTGCAAATACTGTCTCCAGTTTTAGTGCAAAGGCAGATAAAACCAAAATATTTAACATTTTAAGTATTTATTACCTTATTATCATAGCCATGCAATTTTTTTTCTTTTAACCTCTCCTGGCTGACAGCTACTCTGCTGCAAATTTCAATCTTAATAAAAACACATTTTAAAAATATGGAAAACAGTATTATAAAAAGTGAGGGAAAAAATACACACAGTGCCAATTCCTCCTCTTCATCACCATAGGACTTGAGATCTTCATCATCAAATTTAGGCAATTCAGGCATTAATCTGTAGAAATATGGAAAGGAAATCAGGTTTAATTTTTAAATAATTTATAATAAACTATTTTAATATATGTGATGCATCGTTCTTTGCTTATCAATGTCAACATTACTGACAGGCAATAAAATAATGGCAATTATTCTATAACAACAGAATCTTTAAGAGACAGGTCACCATTGCAAAGATGGTTCATGAGTGACAGCCAACAAGCATGTATCTTTGCTCACTTCTCTTTCCAGACCTCTTACTTTTCCTGAGTCATGCTAAAATAAAATTCTCTATCAGAATAAACCTATTGCAACTTTATGCCTCAGTGTAAGTGAAAGATAATGGTGGCTGGCTTAAGCCACCTGCCTTGCACTCTGCATTTTGGAGAGTCAAATGCACATACTATTTTTCAAATTCTGTATTGTCTCTTTAGGTATCAGAAATATGCAAGAAGTTCACAAGAATATTACCTATTTATATTCACTTTCTTACCTAAATTAGTGAAAATAAAAACGTCATACTAATTAATGGTAGTGCCAGGCCCAGATCAAACCTGGAATATTTCTGTCTACATTTTAGGATTCTATGAGTGCTAAAATAAGGGCTAAAAATAAACACCTTTATTAAGTCTACTAATACAATTAACTTTAGCATTCATAGTTTTATATAGTGTCCTCCAAAAAAGAACACAAATTGTCCAGTTAAGGATTTTCTCCCATAAAGGAACATGATTTTGCTACAAGTGCATATTCTAGAATACATTTAAAAAAAAAAGAGGCAGGAAGGTTGAGAGGTGACAGGAGTGAGAAATGTGTTGCTTCTTACTTATGCAGCATATGGTAGACAGAAACCTGTACAGGTCGAGCCCGGAAAAGCAACAACGGACAGAGTGTGTTCAGCAGAGTCTGGAGTTTATCTGGAAGATTTGTCTTCTGGCCTGCAACAAACTTCGGTGGCAGCTTATGGTTTAACAACTGGTCCTTTGAGATGTAAGTCAGAGCTTCACCCAAAGATGTTAACACAGAGTTCTGAAAAGAGCCGCCTGATGCATTTTTGGTTTCTCCTATTTAAAAGAAGACAAGCTGTGATGCAGAACGTATGGATGATACCACAAACAAGCTCTGCCGGAAACAGCTCAAGACTGCACTTGGCAGGTTCCATCTTATCTTAAGAATCTCTGTGTTACATGCAATTACTTTACTAATTAGCATGTAAGTGTTAAAAAAACTGAGTTGTTATAAACTCCATTTACATAATATTCCTGTAAATTCAAAAATGTGGTCTGTTCAGTTCTATTTCAGAACAGCCTGGCTGTTGTCCCCTTGTCATATACTTGCCTGTGATTTTCACCAACAAAGGTAGCAGCAAATTGTGAATTCCCTCAGAAAAGAATTCTTGCCACTCACTGACCAAGTTCCTAGGAAGATTTGCAGTACTGTCAGGAGTTGCAGCCTCAAAGTAAGCGCTAAGGGCAGATGCCAAGTCACAACTGACACAAGCAAAAATCTGCACAAGTGGGACATGGTAAAGCAAACGGCTTTCACTTGTTGTCTAGGAGGAAATAAACAAAGAGGAAGATTCCTTAGCCATAAATTTGCTTTAAAATATGTTTCACATTTCCATCTACACCAGTAAGTGTAATTTCAAAGACGATTCAATTGCAAGAACTATTTGAAAATTATTTGAGGCAGAGACATGTTTAAAAATAGGATTTGTACTTTAATAAGACTTCCTGAAATGAATTTCCAAGTGTCACCAATACTTAGAACCATGGATTGTTTCCTTACAATGACAAAAAGAAAATTCAATTGACAACATGCTACTCAAAACCGGAACTTACTGAAGTGGCTGTCAGGAGAACATTTCCTCTCCCCCAACACAGCTGCTTTCTTTTTATTTTTGTTCTAACTAGTTGCCTCAGAAAGGAGTATCATTATCAATTAAAAATATTCCCTACTTAGTCTACACAACAAGATTTTCTTAAAAGTTTGCTGGTTTTTTTGTTTTAAATAAAATACATAGTTCTGAGGCACAATAGGTAAGATTAATCCTGAGACCAAGAAAGGTCACATGAAGTTTCCAGCCTGCCCTTCTAAGTGCATAGGTGACAGAGAGTGAGAGATTCTGTATCTTTATTTGATTAATCAGGAAGTAGTCAGCTGACTACTGACACTACTGACCTATTTCCTACCAGCATTAGAATATAACTTTGATGTTTCATGTGATCAGTTAGATACTGAAATACAGACACTGCTTTTTACTCAGTTAATTTTGATGTATCATGTTAGACTGTGTCTTGAAGGAATATAATTTTTCAACATAGAGACCTACAGCAGACATATTTCAGAATTATTCTCCAATTACCAGTGTCATTATTAAATATCATATTACTTGAAGAGTGAGCTGATTTTATCTCCAAACACAAAGAGGACAGTATTATTGCTTGTGCTTTTAAACCACATTTGACCTTTCTCCAAAGTCCAATATAAACAGGATTTTGTGCAATTCTTTTTAACATTGTGTCAAGTATTTGGTATGCTGAGATTACTACAGTGTCCATGTGATATACAGGGAATAATCAAGAAGGTAAGTACATTAAAAGTGAAAATGCTTCCATATTACCTCTAACCAAGCCAGCATGGAGCACATCAGAAAGTCCCACTCGTTATCAGCCAAAGGAGCTGTGGAGTATTTCAGCAACAAGGGAAGGTAACGCATCATCTCAATGTTGAAACCAAGCAATTGAGCACTTGTTTCTTTCAGATTGCTGTAATAAAAATACAACCAAAGCTTATATAGCTAGATGTTGTAGACATGAGTATTTATATTCTTTCCTTCACTCCTCCCCACAGAACCACCACGCTCTGCCCTATGCACTTTTGATTTTCTGTCTTTCAAAGGCAGAGTGCTACATTAGCTGCCAAGTTGAAGTAAGATTCCTAAACTACAGATTCATAAATTTGTACAATTTACACATTTGTTCGAGCAATATACTTATATAAACTACAAAATTTAGCAATTTTAATTAAATCAATGCAAGAAAAATAATCATTTTAAGTTAGTGATTTAGGAAAAAATATTAGCCCTCAAGTGTCCAAATATTATACATTATAGGTTTAGATTACTAGGAAGAAATTCTTCCCTGTGAGGGAGGTGAGGCCTTGGCACAGGTGGCCAGAGGAGCTGTGGCTGCCCCATTCCTGGAAGTGTTGAAGGCGAAGCTGGATGGAACTTGGAGCAACTTGGTCTAGTGGAAGGTGATCCTGCCCATGGCAGGGGGTGGAACTGGATGAGCTTTGAGGTCCCTTTCAACCCAGACCACTCTACAGTTTTAGGATTATTTTGAAACTTTGTTGCCTGGATTTTTCTCACTATAGTCAAGACAAATAAATCTCAGTATATTTTCACTCCTTGCTCAAAGATTTACAAGTTACATTTTCGGGTCCAGAATTTTAAAAGACAGACACTTAAGTTTGGTATGCAAGTTTTCTCCCTGCTGCCAAAATAAGCAATCAGAACTTGGAACTGAATATCCAGCAACAGCTACAAAAGCTGGTCTGTTCTGAATGCATTTGAAAACAGCTGACATCTTTCAAAAGCTCCTTAGTTTCCCAGCCTTCAACCACCCAGGTAATTTTCTGCAGCATGAGTTTGTAAATACCTAATAAAAGAGATATTAAAACCATGGGTCCTACAAAAGCTTAAATATGTAATATTAGAGCAGTAGACAGCAGTTGTACAGATTGATTTTGTTTGAATTAATTACTAGTCTGTATTTTTTTAAACTTTTGTCTTAGAAATAAAAAAAAAAAGTCAAATTATCTCGAAATTGCACCCACCAGCTAAAGAGAAAGCTGTCCTCATTATCATTTTTCCAAGATATTATGATTTTCAGTATTGCAGGTAGTAGATGATCACAATCAATACTTCTATCCTTCAAGCAGGAGTTCAAAATGGAAAGACATCCAAATGCTCCTATGACATAATAAAAACATATATTTCATAGTCTTAATTATCAAGACAAAACAAATATTAGAATGTGTGTCAACAGAACTTAACTTTAATATCATAGGACAGTTTGGATAATACCTAAGGTTTCTTCTTTGAGCACTTAACCCACAGATGTCATTGTTAAATTATAATAATATATCCAACCCAAACTTATAAAAAAAACCACCTAGTATAAGATTAAGTGATAGTTCATAAAATTTTAAAAAAGGAAAAATACCTGCTAAGATTGGAATTTCTTTGTGCTACTAAAAATACAGCATGCTAAGCAATAATTTGGACAGCTAATTAATACAATGCAACTGAAAGTTGTGAATTCTAATATTATTGGAATGTTAATTGGAGTCCTAGTTGGAATATTAATTTTTACTTTTAGAGTGGAGTACAACTGTTGCATTAGTACTGTTTACCATTTTTAAGAAGAACTGTATTTATCTAGATTTCTTGGAGAAAATGAACATTGCCAACAAGCACATTGACAAAGAAATAAGGTAAAGTATCACATATGCATAGCAAAACCAACCAAAGCCCTGCTTCACTTAAACAACTTTAGCAGCATTTTCCCGATCTGAAAAGAAAGAGACCATTGGAATGGTAAGCCTACAACCTACTACTTAATGTGAATTTGGACATACATATTCTGCTCAGGAATCCCTAGAAAACTGAGAAGTAGTAGAAGGGAAATGCTGGTTACAAAGAAAAGGCCTCCACAACAGAGGAGGAGTGAGGATTCTTCCATTTTCTTCTGCTTAAAGTTTCAGAGACACATTTGTTTGCCTCACTGGTTCACTTAAAAAGCCAGGAGTTTCCATCTCTTTCAACTACGATGAAAGAGTAGGAAACTTTCACAGTAGAGATTTTTAAGATTCCTCTCAATTGCCGCATGACACTAGCACTGACAATTTTCATACCTGAAGAACACCCATTTGAAGAACTCATCTGAAATCCTGAGAACACTGCCAAGGGACAGACGCCCACAGTTTAAAGTAACCAAATATGGTCTTTTTCAATTTAAGTACACACAGCTCTGTTACAAAACCTACACTTCAGTTTTCATATAGACTGATCAATAAGAGTGTGTGCAAGAACACACAAAAGCAGTAAGAGACAAAAACAGAAATTACTTTCCTCTTAAATGGCATCTAATTCATACAGATAGAAGGACTGTGTGTGAGCATTTCCAAATAATTTTCTTGAAAAGCAGCAAGTTTGTGAAAACATAGACCCAAATTAAGTGGCTATAGTTAAAGTAATATTATCGTACATCTCAATTACCTCTTAAGTAATTTTCCACAGCTGCAGACAGTTAATCTAGTGCAGTTTTCAGTTGGAGGAGCTACTCAAAAATTATATGTAAACTGTGAAAGAATTCTTGGCAAGGCATCTAAAGACAATCATAAGCAGTTGACAATAGTAATATTTTTGCATGCTGTGTAAAGCCTAAATGGTTCATGGAAAACTTTCATATTTACAGATGTGCTTATATAAGATAGATCAAACTAGAAGTACAGCAACATCAAGATGCTTTTAATAATATCAGCCTAAATCTTTTAGTTCTAATTTTGTACCTGACAGCAGAGCTTGTACTCTCTGAATGACACAGAAAACTACTATGCCAAACAGTCTAGAAGAAATAGGCAAACTGAGAAAGCATTTTTCTAGGAAAAGCAATATTTATAGTAAATATGTTTTATCTAAAAGCAAACATTATTACAAACAAATGTTCTTAAATTCTAATGAACTAGACTGACGTAAGAATATACTCACCATCAGTGCTGGAAAGCTCTGTCTGTGTACATGTCATAAGTTTGGCCACACAATGGAAGACAAGTTCTCTCTTCTCCTCCTCAATTAAGAAAGGTGATAAACACTGAAGTGTATGCAATCTGCCCTCTGTTAATGGAAGGAACCTATTCATGCAAGCAAAACATCAAGAATGAAAGGAACCCAAAAACTGAACTAGGAAACAAAGTATCAGTTAGTTCATAATGATGTAATATCCTCTGACATAACTAATCCCACATGCTAAACTGAGTCTGACTTTCACATGCCATAGGCATGTATCACTTCATTTTCAGCCTTCAGTTGTCATTGGTCAGAATCAGGATCATTTCACACTACCAACATTTGCAACAAACCATAAGTTTATAGGCAGCAGTATTAAGATACCCTTCTGTTGTCTTGAAAAGTTCTTTCCTCTCCCAGGATACAGCGCTCTCAGCATGAATCACTTTGGCCATGGTTAAGGACCAGAGTCTTCCATGTGCCTCTGATCTTCAAAGAAGAAGAAAGACTCTGGTTAATATACACAGATGCTCAGGGTTCACCACAAAAACATCTGGATGCATTCTGAATCAACACACAGATGGAAATACAGTGGCAGTCTATACAATATGAACTGTGAAGACACAGCTAAGAGTTGTTTCACCCATTCTCACATACCTGTCAAATACAGTTTGCTGCAGGCTAGCTGTACTACTCAGAGTACTGAACTCCTCATATGTGATGTGCATCTCTTCTAACATATGAAGATATTCCAGAAGCAAATAAGGAGGATTCTCCAATTCTTCAATCCATTGTAATGAGTACAGCAGTTCTGCAACTAATTAAACAACAGCTGCTGTTTATAAATGACTACTGACTTGCATAAGCAGGAAGTCTCAGGTCAAGTTTTTGTTGGTTTTTTTTAATATGTTTTTAATGCATTAAGGATATTATTTTTACATGCAATCTCAGGTGCTTCAGAGCATGAACTGCGTATTTGCCATTGTATCATAACATACAAGAAAAAAAAGGCTACAGTAATCTATTCTAGATATTCAAGAAATTTTAAAGCAAATTAAGCATGATATGACTCCTCTCTGTTCTCCCCCTTTTTTTAATATATATTTCTTGCAGGCAAGGCAATCAATATCTAAGTCCAGAAGAAAACCAAGCAAATTTGGTAAGAGCTAGCATGCAGTTCCTTCATTAGCTTACAAAGACCAACATTAAACAATTACACTTTTCATCATGGTGAGATTTTTGGAGATATAATTGTTAATTTGATAATGCTGCATTTAATTTGAGCATTCTAAAATAAAAGGATTACACCTCATGGAATTAAGAAAAATTGTTGTCCCAAACTATCTTTACATAATGGTTAAACCCTCAAGGGAGGGATACAGTTCTTATTGCCCACTCATGCCAGTGCACAGTCTGTTTTGGCAATGAACAAATCTGAAGTTCATCAAAAATTCATACTTCTCCCAGTTCAAAGTTCTGTTGTGATAGGATGTATATAACCAAAAGAGGTCCAGGAATATAAACACTACATTTGTGCACACTTTTAAAGGAGACCTGAACAAAAAAAAAAATAAAGAGCAACAAAAGGTAAAAGGATAATTTTTCATACCTGTATGCCAAACTTTAACTATGCATTTCTAATTTTCAATTCAGGTTACAACTACTACAAAATAAGATTCCTTTAAGTTTTACCATTGTAACTTACTTATATTATCAATTTTCTTTCTTTCAGCATCATCATTTCCATGGACTACACCATTTTTCAATTGAAGTAGTACCATTTTACTTAATAAGGCTGAAGTACACAGATGGCCTGGAAGTTTTGTTGTGCCACACAGCTTGACACTTGATCCCAGAGGTTCACAATTCATACTAAGCCTTCCTTCCAAAAGAGGCTTGTGCATCCACTGTAACATGTGCATAAAAAGAGTTTGAAAAAATACTTTTATCTGTTTAACCTTGAAAATTCAGAATTATTAAGAAATAACCATGTGTCATGGGTTAGCATAGCTACGGAAGTGATTCTCTTGCAAAGAGGTGCTTACAGCTTCCTCTATGACCTGACAGAACCTATCAACTGGCTAGTTTGAATATTGGCAACTTTTTAAGCCACTTAAAGAGCTTGACATGCCTCTGTGGTCCACATTTAAGAATGAACAAACCCTGGGAAAGCTCTCTCTTGCTTCCGGCCTTGGGACAGTTAACTGGGGGAGAGCCGTGCGGCCCAGTGCGGCCGGGTCGGGTCAGCCATGGCGCGGCCCTGTTCCATCCGCGACCCTCCCCGCCACAGCCCTGCTCTGTGCAGGCAGCCCCTGCTGCGGCCGGGGCTCATCTGAGACCGCTGCTCCGCTGTCCAGCAAAGATCATGTGACCAACAGCAATAAGCAAACTCCAGCTGCAGGGCCTGGGTGAGATTAACACTTTTTTTAGTGCTGTAAGTTTCCTCCAGAACAGATGAAGCCTGCAGACATTAATCCTCTTCCGAGTCTGAGGAAGAGGGAAGGTGAAGAAAACACCATAGAGACACCAAAGTCAGTGAAGAAGGAAGAGCTGAAACCCTGAGGGAGGAGAAAGAGGAGATGCTTAAAGCTGAAATTCTGTTGTAAAGCTATGGTGGTGATGGACTATGATATATCAGAGTACCAGTTGTAATTTCATGAAAGCATGGGGGGTTGGAGCGTTCAAACTGTACTTGTGAGCAAAAGTACCTATGCTGAAACAAGCAAATGCTGAAGCAGCTGTAATTTGATGAGAAGTTTGAACAGGGAGAGATGGAAGTGATGAGGACTCTTGCTCCAAATCGGAAGGACAAGACCTCTGTTCCTAGAGATACTCCCAGAGATAGTCCTAGAGATGAAGATGATGAGGACCCTTTTGCTCCCAGGGAAGGGGGAGGGCCTCTATTCCTAGAGATGAGGATGCTCCCAGAGATGGGTGAAGAGAGCTTTTGTTTCTGAACAGCTCAACCTTAAAATGGTGCCCCAGTAGCTCAAGATTGGACCCTCGAAAGCAGTTGTGGGAAAAGCTGTAGGTCGGGGGAAGGGACTCTCACATGCGAGCAGAGAACCAACCCGGGCGGTTGTCTCGTTGTGTTACTGAATCCATGAGAGAACTTCTTGTGGAGATGTCTCCATAGCATGAGCAAGAGAGACTCCTCTCCCTAAGTACACTGAACAAAGTTATTATAGAAGTGGTAAACTGACTGAACATCTCAAGGGTTGTCTTTTTACATTGTCAGTGGGAGAAGGGAAAAAGGTGGGGGAAGGAGAAGTGTTCTGAAGGTTTGGTCTGATTTTTTTTTTCTTTCTTTTAGGTCTGTTAATAAACTTCTCTATATTCTTTTAAGTTTTGTGCCTGCTTTGCATTCTCCTAATTCTTATCTCACAGAAGGTAAATAAGTAAGTAATGAGTATTTTGGACCAAACCACTACACCATGAAACATACACATTGACAACAAAAGCACAATGGTGAGGATGACCCACTCCACTGTATTAAAAACCTAATTGCAAAGCAGCAATTTGGAACTGCACTGATGCCTCAAAAACAAATACATTTCTTTACAACTCTACATATTTTACAAGAAATTCTAGGGCTACTGAAGATTGGTGGCTGGACAGGAAATTTATGTCCTTCCCCACTCTCTACTTTATGTATGTCAGCATTTTGTTGATAGTTAGCGCAGCACGTTCCTCTGCAGAAATTGGTGTCTTTCACAAAATTCATCTTTATGAAGAATTAACTTAGAGATAAGAACATCTTCATAATATAAACTCTGTCAGATAAAATTCCTGAATTGTAAAGCAAGTTGCTGGTGCTCCATGCAGAAGAGGTAATTTCATGAATTTTGATTTTTGGGTCCATAAATACAGAGATTTTGTTCTCTTTATGAACAGAGGCTGAAAAGAACCTCTGCACAAACATGTGGTATTCATAAGTGCAGTCTTCCAGTCAAAAGGAAGAATGCTTACCACCCTAGGGGACAGAGGCTTGAGGAAAGATTGACCACCCTGTGCAATCCATTATCTTTTCCATACCTCAGAGCACAGAGACTCATGCAATTTCCCCCACTCAGTTTTGTTTGGTGTGACATGCTCATCATAAGCTCTCACAAGATATCCAGATTGTCCATCAGCTTCCATGAGCTTCAACAACAGATCACTGACTGCAGAAATCAAAACCTGAAGACTGAGAAAAGGAGAAAACGCTGTAAACAAGTTTGGCACTATTCATTAACAGCCACCTGCAAATTTTCCACTGATACAATGCTCCATACCTGCTGTACCAGGGGTGGTTTTAAGTTCTGCTCTACCCACTGCCTCCAACAGGCTGAAAAGTCTCTCAGTAATACAGATGTCAATTAAGTAAAGGCTAGTATAGCACTGATCCTGGTTTGTTTTGGAGAACGACACATTATGGAACAGACATGTGCATCCTAATTACCTTTTAACGTCCAAGGAGGAAGACTGAACTTGGTTCTTGACCCACAGGGCAGCTTTAAGCAAAAAGGTGCTCTGTTTCTGAGTGCTCTGAAGCTGATGCACAAGTGAATTTACACCAGACATCCAAGTGTGTTTTAATTTGCATACAAGTAAATCTATTGTAGGGAAAAAAGAAAACAAAACAACAACAAATGGACGAGCAAAACCACCACACACAGGTAAACTCTAATTACAACCTACAGCATACAGCAACATGTCTAAAGATCCTAGAGTAGGAAAACAATTCTCTTTTCTGTGGTTACATGCAAAAATTATCAGGGGCACACACACAGCTTTCTTGTTGCAGAGCAGTTTTAAATGAACTCTGACACACAGGTAAGATTTAATTTAATTGAGAATAACATTGATGTTCCTGTTTTCTGCTACCATATGTCCATACAGTCTTTAAAACCACAGATCTTTCTACCCAAATACTGAACATTCACAACATCAAGAGTCATTTATAAAGCAGCAGTGGTTTCCAAGCTAGTACTGTCTTACTTCACTTCTATGACAACACTAAAACATTGTATTTATTTGTATTAATGTCAGTAAATGCATGTACCAAATTAACACTCTCAAATTCTGCATTCGAAGAATATAAATCAGGATCTCAGCCTGAACATGAGATGCAATGTCTTGGGGTGACTTTATGATGTGTATCCCATATTGCTGCCCTATGCCCAGAAATTAATTTTTGTGCCCTTCTATGCCTTTAAACTGAGCCTGAGAGGGGGGAGGAAAAACTGAGCAAAACCTTTTCAAAGCAGTTTGCAGCTTGTTCAAGGTCACACAGAGACAGAGACTTTTTTCAACTGTGGCAGGACAGCGAGAGGGAAGGGAAGCACCCAGCTTACTTTTCTTTCCAGCCAGCTTTCAGCAGTTTTTTTTCCTCAGCTCCTTTTCCTTCGGAGAGATAAACTTTTGTCTTCCTGGGACTTTGTTTTTTTTTCCCTTTTCTCTGCTGGACTGTTTCAACATCAGAATACAATGGGAGGACTTTCCACCGAGGCCTTGGCCCTGGAGGTGGGCCCACCACCCTGTCCCAACTCCAAGGAGGGGGGGAGAGAGAGACTACAGAGGGACTCTGAAATTTTCCCAAGTTTCTCTCAGCAGAGCAAGAGGTTTTATTATTTAGCATCATAATCCCTTTTCCTGTGTGTTTGTTAAATAAATAGTTTTTATCTCTTTCACTTTCCTTTGAGGAAAATTTATTTCTTCCTGAACCTGGTGGGGGAGGGGTGGCTGTAGCCTGCCTCAGAGGATATATTTTTAGATTTGGCCAAACCGGAACACGCTGGTAGAGAGAGGCATGGATCACAATTTATCTGGGCAACTTGGCCAATAAAAATGGTTTCAGAATAAATACATGTTATCTGTAATGAAGCGATTGCACATATTTTTTCATAGACGCCCCAGACTGCAAAATGAACAAAATATGTTCATTTGTTTTGTTTCATAGACTTTAAATAACTTCTGTAACACTCCAAAAAGTGTGCAATATCACAGCCTCCAAGTTAGCTGATTCTAATATCAAACTTCAAAATCCTTGTAAAGATGCACAGGACTTGATGCTTAGCAGTAACTATGGGCACTGTAAATGAAAAGACAGATTTTTATGTTAGTTACAGCTGCAAATGCTTCATGTATGTGAACTCAGTATTCTATCACATGATTCTGTTTCATGAAAAGGAAGAATTTAGATGTAATCATCACCTATGAAAAAGCTCAGCTGAAGTTCTTTTTCCAGATTACCTGTCAAGTGTGTTGCATCCTGCCTCTGAGCACACAGCTGGAAGATGGTAAGGAGCAAGTCTTCTGAGGATGGCATCAGCAAACACCCTTTCACTGAGCTGAAAAAGCTTGAGGCCACATCGCAGATGAAAGATACTGATGGTTCAGTATTTCCAGCTTCAGAAAGATCCTTTGCTTTAGACAGAGCTGCTTGAAGTTTATCAATAATCCTTTCAACAAAAGTTTCACCAATCAGTGATTCTATTGGGCAGAGGAAAAAGACAGTATGCTTTGAATACTTGATGAACATGACCATGCAAAGATGTCATATTAATATGGACCAATTTGATTCCTATTTACTAATTTTGAATTCAAAATAAAGTGCAAAGCAGTTTCAGTCTAATGAATCCCTAAACTCTCTTATTTCACAGACACCAACCAACGTTTCACACTGCCAAGTGTCTTTTCTCCAAACCAGCTGAAGCAGCTTTGAAAAAGGTATATAAAATAGAGCAAGTGCAGAGTAATCCCTCCCCCTTTTATTCCTTCCTAGCTTCTGGCATCCAGCTGTGAGCCCAAGATTTCACCGGACTACTGCATATAGCCATGAACATGCTTAGTTCCTTTTTCATGGGATACAAGCAAGCCAATTCCATTTCTCCTCAAACTCCACAGTATTCTGTGGCAATGAGTTCCATTATTTAATTATAAACTGTATGAAGAAGTGTACTTTTCTCGTCCCTCAAGACTGCTATCTAAGCATCTGTTAGAAACTCAGGTCCTTCCACTGAAAGAAACAATGATAAATTTCTCACTATTTGCATTTTCTATACAAATGATGATTTTATGGCTCTTAAGCACAACCCCATCCCTAATCGCTTCCACTACAACCTGACAAATTCAAATCTGTTTTCTTGCCCCTACAAGCAGAAGCCACTGTTTGTCTAACCATCCCTGCCAGATTTCTTTGGGCATATTCTAATTCTATTAAACATTTTTCAAAAGCATATAGGTGAACAAAAATATTGCAGCGACCAAAACTACATGCAGTATTCCAGATACTGACTACATATTCAGTGTATTTACTACATGCTATAATAATTTTCATTTGTCCTCTGTTTTTTTTACAGCAGCTCCTAATAACCTGTATTACTCCTTTTTTACTGCTTTTTTACAACCTGTCACTTACAGAGAAACACCACAATGACTGCAGATCTCTTTTGAGTTTTACCAGCTCAGAGCCTATCATTGAATTGATACAGTTACAACTGTGTTCTTCCCATGTACACTTGTAATACTTATTGGCTTTGGATTTCTTTTGTAATCTTTTGTATCAGTTAAGCATTCAGTATCGCAACACACTGCTATGGGTCTGTGAAGTTTCAGGTCTGATTACCATTAATAATTTATCAGAAACAATTATCTTCCTTTCAGTATTTATCCTTTTTCCCCTTTAATTCCTATCATCATAGGCTACTGATCCATGAAAGGCTTGTCTATTTCCTCTGTGACAATTTACCTTAAAAAACTTACAAGAGATCTCATTAAAAAAATCCTTTTGGAAGTTCACATACCCTATTTCAGCTTGAATGACTAAGTCAAGAACCACCATAGCTCCTCAAAATCTCTTAGGCTTTATCCAATATGAATTAAAAACAGGTCACCCAGCACCCAGCAGAAAATGAACTCAGGAGTGCCTCCAGCTCTAGAGTCAAAAAGCAAAGTCACTGGACGATCAGCCCTAGAAGATTACTGCCTCACAAGCACATTTGTTGGACTCTCTATGGAGAGAGGAAAACAGGTTTTCCTGATGGTCCTTTACATCAAAAGTTCCAGTAACAGAAAAAACAATCTTAGGACACCTTCAGGATGCCTTGTCTAAGAACATCCACCACGGTGAGTTGCCTGTGTGCATCTTTGAAACTTGAAAGCACCATTAATGTGCACAGCATCCACTGACACTGAAACATGTCACCTCAGGGATCAAAGCAAATGCTGAGTTTACGTGGAAAAAATGAAGAAAGCTGAACTCCCCTGCAAGTCTATATCAGATACGAAAAATGCAAGGAATAAATTAAATAGGATGCTATTAATAAAAAAAATCAGATTACACACACAGCATAAGAGCACACACAGAGTTTTTAAAAGACATGAAACTAAATGGAAATGGCTCAAAACAATTCAAAGGTCCTGTAACAAGGCATTACTAAAACACACATGGGCCCGTAACAATTGACTTTGTATTCTAGTTTTGAAGGTAAATTTCACACAGTATGGTTTAAAAATTCATATTATTTTACAGCACATCAGCTAATAGATCAAGCTTACTTAAAATTTTCTTCAACTTTTCAAAACTTGCAAATCTGAATCTTCTCTTTAAACACTGCCCGCATTTAGCAATGTGGACCAAAAAAATGGCAGTTGCTACAAGTTAGTGTTTATAAAATTAAATTGGATGCAGTAAACTGCCTCAGGTATAAAAAAAGCCCAAAACAAAGAAATAAAAACCCCAACAAAAACCAACCAATCAACAAAAAACTACCAGGAGAAAGCCTAAATGCTCTACATGAAGTATTCTGGAAGATCCCAAATTCCTTTCAACCTTACGCAAAGTCTAAGTGCAACATTTACACTTCACAAACTCCAAGGATTACATATGCTCACCACTTTTAACATGCTGCGACAACACCAAGCTCAGGAGGGTCCACCTTTCTGAAGAGGCTGATTCTGATGAGGCTGCTCTAGGTTTTAAGCCCAGGTGACACAGATCATCTGCCAGCATTACTAGTCTTTCTCCAAGCGTGTCTCCTTTCAGCCAGTCAGAGACTAAGGAAAGTTTCGTTGTGCTTGAGCATGCCTGGATCATAAGAAAAAAATTCCAAGAACCTTTTGACGGTATAGAATAATAGAATGGTTTGGGTTGGAAGGGACCTCAAAGATCATCTTCCAAATTCCTATTTAAGTACCAACCCCTTGCCATGGGCAGGGACACTTTCCACTAGATCTGGTTGCTCCAAGCCCCAACCAACCTAGCCTTGAACACTTCCAGGGATGGGGCAGCCACAGCTTCTCTGGGTAACCTGTTATTAACTTTTATTACTAAGTGTAAGATTAATATGTCAAACTTGCACACGCAGAGTGGGAACTATATCATCTGCCACAAACAGTCTTTAAATTTTATATCTGCAACAACACCCCCAACTTTCTTTTTGTCAGAGACAGCAACTTATGGCTGGGTCAGATCTCTACTGCAGAGTGAAATAAGTCACCTTCTGAAAATGCTTCCATTACCTTTGTCCTCCAACTACAGAGCCCAGGAAATCCCTACACAGGAATTAGAAAAATAACTTCTGGATGACCAAGTTGGCTGAAATAAAATCTATTTACAACATAAAAATACTGTTTACAGCACCTGAATTTCTTTAAGAAGAAATAGAAGGTCACAAATTAAAAACGTTATTTTGCTGATGAGCCACTGTAAGTTACAAAATCATAAAAACTGAATATTCCTAAAATATACAGCATATGTGAGGGAAGATCCTGTGGTCTGTGCACTGGACTGTAAGTCATGTGCTATGAGTTTTTGTCCAAAAATTTGTCATACACTTCCTATTTCATCCCATGCAATCACTTAAATGTCAGTTTGTCAACATTCAGTGTGAAAAAATGTAATACTACCTTTTCCTCATAAGCACCTTGTAAAGATGATGACATAAATAATCATTTAAATTCTTGGTCTAACCCCCAGCTCCATTCTCTCCAGCTTAGAAGAAATGATCAACAAATCAGGAATCCCTCTGGCTCAAAAAGCAAGCTGACCAAAACCAGAAGGGACAAATACTCTTTTGTTTTGGCATCATCATTTCATTTTTAAGATGGTTTCCAGATTTAAGTGCATTTGAAACAAACACTACTCTGAAACTGTAAGATTTTCAAACTATGGAAATTATCACTACAAACACATGTGAGTCTTAAAGCTAACATCAGAGGATTATTAAAAACTATGCATAACAGGAACAAAAAAAACCTTAAGAGGTACCTTTTGAATTATCTGGAGAAAAATAACCCATTTCAGGTCCATCTGAAAAGAAAAAACAAAATTCCCCAATATTTAATAAAAATCTTTGCTGAACAGGAAGCAATAATGCCATTTTAACTGTTCTGTAGGGTGTAAGTAGAAGCTGCTAAAATTCAGTAACAAAGTTATTGATTATATCATTTTTGTCTTCCAAATCTTTTTCTACAGCAAAATAAGGGACTGTATTTATACAAAAGGCTACCAGTGACTACTGTAAAAGTACACTGTATAAAGAAGCAAGAGCAGAGAAATTCTGATGTTGCTTTTTAAAAAGTATTTATACCCTACAGAAAGGGACAGAACCTTTCACATCAACACTATCATGTCAAACTTTCCTAAAACTACCTTCCTTATGCTGAACTTAACCCAAATTCATGTAGAATTATCTTCCAGGTGACAGTGCCAAAGGAAGATTATTAATGAACCACAGCCCACAAAAACAGTAATGACTTTGATAAAAATTAATAACATAATGTACAAGTCATACCTTTGCTAAATCATCAAGAATGACTTTCCTTTCATCATTATTGTTGCAACAATGAAGTACACTGTATAAAATATCAACCAGGAAATGGGTGTCTTTTCTCCAATCTTCTTTCAGCCAAGTTATTAAATTCATATACAGAAATTGTACAGCTGGACTTCGGTTATGAGCTTTCATTTCATTTTGGGATTCAGCCTGAGCAGGGCTTACATCATTTCCCTGCTCTAAAAGTACTTGGAAAACTCTGTTTGAGGAAAAAGAGTTGAGCAGGGCAGAGAGAAATTTCAAATGCAGTTCTGACTTCTGTTCATTGACATACACAATGCTCAGCTCAGCCAGGTTGCAGACTAAGTTCTCTAGAGGTTCTTTCCTCAGACGTGACGTTTGCTGCAATTCAGCCTGAATTTCAGAGTCACCATTTCTCATTTCCGTGAGCTTTCGATTCTCTGTGTTCCTTTCAGATTCATCCTCGTCTGTAAATCGGATTTTGAGAGATTTTCTATTGTTTGGTTTCGTAGCACTCTTTGGATTCTGAAGAATTTCTAGCATACCAGATATGGCAAACAATGATTTCTCATCAGCATCCAACCTATCAACATGAAGTATACACATTTTTAAAAGATGGTCCCAAAATTCTGACAACAGTTTCTGGAAAAGTTCATCTGTGCCATCATCATTGGAGAGTTCTGCTTTAGCTTCCCAGGAACTCAGCATTTCTGCTATTTGATAAAACAATGGTCCACTTTGTAACTTGGGCTCCTTAAGTACAGCATTGGTAAAAGGAATTAGCTATAAAGACAAAAAAATAGTATTAAAGAACAGTGATCCAATTTATAAAATCATTTTATTCTTTATAATGCCAAGAAATTATATAATCTGAAAAGCCTTCTGGAAGCAGTTCTGCAAATATCAGAATTACATATGCTTGAACACATCACAAAAATATACAGGGTGGGAGGCACTTTTTCCCTTAAATATAACTTAAATTGCACAGTAAAAGGATGATTTCATAGGAAGAAAAAAAAAACCCTAATTCAGTACCATTACTTTTGTTACATGTTGCTCTCTACAACTCCCTGAAAGGAGGTGAGGATGGGTCTCTTCTGCCATGTCTCAAGTGAAAGGATGAGAAGGAATGGCCTTAAATCGCAGCAGGGGAAATTCAGACCGGGTATTGGGAAAAAAAAAAATCACTGGAAGTGTGGTCAGGCATTGGAATAAGTTGCCCAGAGAGGTGGTGGAGTCACCACCTCTGGAAGTGCTTAAGAGACGCCTGGATGAGGCACTTGGGGACATGGTCTGGGGGCTATTTTTGTGGTGCTGGGCTGACAGTGGGACTGGATGATCTCAAAGGTCTTTTTCAACCCTGACAATTCTGTGTGGTTTTTTTCATAAAGTCTAGAGAAACTCTCAACAGAGAAGTAAATCCTCACCTAAAACTCACATTTTTCTTTAATTTTGAATTATTAAATGTACACACAACAATATTCAGTATTTCTGATGAATACCTGGTCACATATAAGCATTTGATGAATTTGGTTTTGGTCATCTTCTTCTCTTTTCTGTAGTACAGCAAAGCACAGACACTCCATAAATGCACTTATAATTGCTGAACTTTCTGAAGGGCTGGCTATTGTCCTCTCACTTGACAATCTGTAAGAGGACACACAGTCAGCTGTGCTTCCAAGAAACCCAGTAGGAATGTCACCAATGCACCCTCAGTTACGCTGTTCTGATCCAGACAACACCAGTATGAGAATGCAGGATCATAGAACCATTTATAGGAGTCAGATCAAAATAAATTCCATTTAAAAAGTCAATAAACCCAGGCATTTAATAGAACCTGCATCAAAATAACTTCTTCATCCAGTCTTAGCATTCAGAAAAAAAAGATCTATGTAAACAGAGAAACCATATACAGTCAAGCACACTGTCTTATGTTTCAGATGGCTGTCAAAACTCCTTTGCAATCTTACACACACACTACAGAGGTTCAGAAAGCGTCACTTTCTGTCATTACAGGAAAAAAAAAGAAAAAAAAGAAGGAAAAAAAAGAGGAAAAAAAGAAAAGAGCCACCTAAAGACAGTTTCACAAGTCCTGAGTCTGAAAAACTGCAATTTTTTTGCTTTTTAATAAATATTAGGTCACACAAATTATCATAGAAATATTACAATCATTTTACTACTGGTAATAAAATTCTATACACTTTTCAATCAAACCCCTACATAACTCTCTTCCCCAAGAGCTCCGCTAATTGCCACACCAACATCAGTCGAGAACTGATTTTTGTTTAAATAAATGAAATTTCAGTACTTCATAAAATAATTTCTATATGCTTTTGAGTACACAATGCACAGGTGCACATTTAAATTACATTTGATAGAAAGTTGGCTTTGAGGTATTTTAAAGACACACAGCAAAAGCAGTTTCAATCCTTTAAAAAGCAGTATCACAAGAATTACAGTTCCTGCATAAAGGAAATGTCACTATCACAAGGCTAATCCCCTCTGTAAGAATTACCCACTGGTGAGAAAAACCTGATTCTTAAAGAGTCACCCTTAATTATAATTGATTTTCCATTTTCAAACTGGTCATGGAATAAACACAAAGCTTGGACAAGGAAAGATAAGAATGCTTCATGTAAGGAAGATGTAATGAAATCAAAAGGAAAGCTGAAGATTTAAGACAACAGGAATAGCCACAAAGGACTGACTCCAGTTCTGGATATTGAAAAGAATTTTTAAACTATGATTCTCATTCATCTTTAAATGCTTAAAGATTAGTTTATTTCCAAATGTAAAATAGACTGATTCCAAATAAATAAATTTGTGGTCCATACCCTTGAACTATAGAGCTGAAAAAAACTCTGAAGTATTCCAGCTTCGGTTCCACAACGTCAGGAGGCACCTTGCTAATGAAGGGCAGGAGGTTTGGGTAGATAACAGTGGCTAATCCTCGCCCACCTTCTCGAAGCACTGTCCAGAGCTTTGGCAGAACTCCTTTTTTGGCATTTACATGACTCCAACAGCCCTACAGAAAGAAACTCACTTACTATAAATTAAACAACAATATGTTGCCTCAGAAGAACTCCCAAGCTAGGCATTTAACCCACCTCCCTGTATTATAACTGAAACAAGTTATTGTGAAATTTAAATTCTGTTAAGTTACTCACTTGCCAGTATTCTTTAAAATCACTTTCTCCCTATTTCAGCTTGTGAATTTAAGAAGTTAACATGATAAAACAATTTCTGCATCGTTTAAAATCAATTGCCCTTCCTTGTTAGCCAACTGCAATTAAAGGTTTCTCTTTAATAATGCTTTCATGATGCTTCATAGAAATCACTATTTAATTAGACCTGTATTTAAGTTCTCATTATCAAGACCAACCAATAACTGACTTTAGAAGTATCACTAACTTCAAAACTCTCTTCAAAAATTTTCTGATGGTTAGAAGATGCTTTGGCACTTTCCCCTCCCTAAAATTTTTTGTCACTTGATCTATTTTATTTCTTATAATATTTGTTATAGTTCAAGGTACCTATATTTATAACAAGCTGAACAAAGACTGTTTAGGGGCTTTTCTTCATGAAAACTTGTTACAGTTCATTCCAGCAGTTGCAAAAGGGATCTGCAGTATTAAACCCTCAAAGCATCCCAGTCTACGGCAACACCTCATCCTGCTAATAAATGCAAAGCTGGTGTTTCACTTAAAATTTGAAAAAAATAAAAAGCTATAGAACCTTTACATTTGAAGGGGAAACAAACTAACCAAAAACACACTGCAGGTCATTTTTGTAACTGTCTTTAACAAAGAAAAAGGTTTTAAGCACTATTTGACTTACTAGTAACTACATTTAATGAAAGGGTTTCAGGTTAATTAAATTAAATTCATAACACAACTCTAATTTTCAGATTTGCTAGACACGATATATTTGAAAGTTACACTGAAAGGAGGATGCAGCCTTAAGGAGTTCCTGTTATTAATCATAAATAAAACCCAGACAAGCCTGTCTTCCTAATTCTACATGGAGAACAACAACACTTAGTGAAAAGTTAAATTTGATGAAAGTATCTGCCCCTTAGGCTTCCCACATTACCTCAATAGTGGTGATAGTATAAAGCACTGCTTCCCAAAGAGCAGGACACACCACTGCATCACTGTCATCAATGCTGAGAAGAACAGCAGGACAAACTCTTGGTGCTTCAGCTCTCACCATCTCAGGCAAATGCTGGCAAAAAGCAGAAATCAGCTCAAAGAAAGCTGAGCGAACCTGACAGAGGCCACAGAAGAAAAAACACAATTTGTCACTACATGTAGTTTATAAAACTCCTTTTAAATTCAACAAAACCTTACAACATGCCATCCCCATACTTTATCCTATTAACAAAGGTTAAAATATTATTAAAAACGAAGAAAAACAAAGCAGTTATTCAACAGTCTTATCAAATATTTTAACATAATTTGTTTAGTGATAAAAAGCTTATCAAAAGTTGTATTTTTATATACTTCTCAAAAGGCATTTTTTCCCAAAAGCAACTTAAAACTTTTAAACAAAATACTATGGCATGAATTCATCACTCTATGCACTGCTGGTCTTGACAGACTAAAGACTAGTAACATGGTTTAAAAAATGAAAATCCCAAGGCACTAAGAACACATACTGTGAACTGACAGAGTTTGTACCTTATACATGAATTTTTATTTTTGGCAAATTGCCAAAAAGTAGATCATGATAATCTGAAAATAAAAATTTAGCTTACTGGACAAATTTACAAGCAATATTGTCTATATTGAGTTTGGGGGGTTTTTAACATTAAGTCTGGTCAGATATTAGTCCTAGATCAAAAAGATTTGTAATTATGTAAACTGAACAGCCTCTTTAGCCTTTCTGGAATCTACCTAGAAACCAGAAGGCTGTTTCAAACCTAAGCAAAGTACAAAGTTCATAGCTGTAGAATACAAGTAACTAATACTTCCTTAGGTGAAGTGCATTACCTTTTACAAAAACCAAGCAAAATAAAGAAGAAATTTAAAAGTCACCTGTGATAAGCTGTGTTTGCTGTATTTCCAAAATTTGTTTTGGGACAGAAGTGACATTAACTTCTCCTCCAGTGAATGCATCTCTTTCTTTGGCAACATGCTGAGCAACTTTTTTAAAGCTAACAAGGAACAGGTCAGAATCCGGAAAAATTTGGCTTCCCTTTCTTCTTCTGGTACAGTTCTCAGAAAGCAAAACAGACAAAAAAGTTAAAGTGAACCGCAAATAAACCAGCAGGCATCCCATGTTTTTCTTAACGAAACTGTCTTCAATTCTTTTGTGTTGCTCTTTTGATTTCAGGTGACAGCAATGTTCCATAGGTTCTAAATTACATTATAAAGTGTTAGAAAAGAAAGAGTTTCAAGTCATCTCATCTTCCAGCTACTCACAAATGCTATTCTTAAAAGAGCTGAAACAAGAATTAGACAACTGATAATACTTTCAAAACCATTTATACTTAAGTTCCAAACAAAGTTGCTGGGATCTGGACTCAAATAATTATTCTGTCTCTTGAAACAAAACTAAAATCACTACCTCCAGGGACAGAGAACCCAATACAGACCAAGATTTAAGGACTTAAATACACATTAAAGCAGGCAGACATACTGAGGGTCACTGAGTGTATCAGCTGTTTCTTTCAGAAGGTGATCTTGAAGTACCTATGGGGGAAAAAACAATACATATAAACATGAAGAAATCTAATATTTATATGTGAACAATACAGTCCATACATTATTTAGAGACAGCCCTACAATAAAATTCCACAACCTCTGAGTTGTCTTTCTAGTATTTTTAGACATGCTAGTAAACATGCTAGAGAAGAATTTGACTCATGCTGAACATAGTAGCTGTGGTACTGTTTGAATTAAGTCTTCATAATACTTAGTAAATTACAGCCCTGTGCCAATGTGCCCCTGCTAAAAAGAAGCCAAACTGAGGCAAATCAAAATAGTCAGGTTTGCATATGATCGGCCAGCAATGCAATCTTTTACCTTTTTTTAATTCAGTCAATTCCGTATCATATCTGACTGGCAGAAGAGTATAAACCTTGGTCAGAACTAAACTTGTAGATGCTGAAACACTGCTCAGCATTCTTCATCCCTTGTTCACTGCAGCTAAACTACTCCAGCATCATTACTCCCTCTGTCAGCAACATTATGTGTTGACTGAGCATCATTACATGGGAATGCACACAAGGAAATTCACTAGTCATTCCTCTGGTTCCAGTCATTCTCATCTCAAGTCCAAAAAAACAGATGTATTTTTTTCTCTGCATTCTTTATTATTTTTCTTTTTTATATTTCCTTACAGAAGAAATTCTTCCCTGTGACGGTGACGGTACCCTGGCACAGGCTGCCCAGAGAAGCTGAGGCTGCCCCATCCCTTGGAAGTGTTCAAGGCCAGGCTGGACAGGGCTTGGACCAACCTGGTCTAGTGGAAGGTGTCCCTGCCCATGGCAGGGGGTGGAACATGAACCTTTTGGAAGTCCCTTCCAATCCAAACCATTCTATGATTCTCTTCACAGGAGCAAAGTTTCAGGCGAGAAAGAAATTTAACCGTGAAGAATAGATGGGGAAATAGAAGTTTACATATACAAAGCCTTAAAGAAATATAAAACTATAAACTCACATTGAGAATTTCATCCTTACAGAATACTAAGGCTTCAGGTTGTTTGCTTGAAGGAAAAGCTTTTTCAAAAGCTACTTTTGCAGCAGAAGCAGCAGGGGAGTAAGTGTCACACTGAGCAATCAGCCAGTAACCCATGATAGTTTTTAAGTAAGGAGCTAAGTGTTTTTTTACTTTAAGAATCAGTTGCTCGAAAGATTGCTGAGTTGCTTCTCGAACACGGCGATCATGATCCTGTTAAACAAAAAAAGAAAGAAGAGTAAGAGAAAGGTTTATTGATTTAAGAAATGTACCTTTGATTTCAGGTACTTCAAAGCAAAAGGGGTGATTAAAAAGCCATGTTTGCAGTTAACTGGATTTGAAACATAAATTTGAGAATACACACCACCAACAAAAAAGTTTACCTCTCCCAAGATATGGGGAGAGTCCTAATTTAGTAGCATCATACTCCCAAAGTGTTGTACACTCAGAATTGTAACCTTTCTCTGATATCCCTAACTACAGTTTTTGTTTCCAATTTACACAAACATTTTACAGACAGAGAAGAGGCAGGAGAAACAGGAAGCCTTGAAGACATCTTTTGAATTAGAACTACCATAAAGCTGTGCATCATTATCCTTTATTTGCATATGAATTTACAACATCATGATTTTCTACACTCTTGACTCCAGAAAGAAACGTCAGTAATTACTCTAATGGGTAAGAATAGTGATTCATTTTGTCCCATATCATGTTTCCAACAGTAGCCATTCTAGAGAGCTTGGAAATACAGTAAATATATAAAAAATCTATTGCTAATCTGGCTACACATGGTCTTTTCATATTTGGGTTTGGGGTTTTCTTTTAGTGTTAAGTCTAGTCAAGTATTAGTCTTAGATCAAGAAGATTAACTGAACAGACTCTCTAGCCTTTCTGGAATCTTTCTGGAATCTGGAATAAAAGAACTTTTCCTAAGAAATACAGTACCATCTTTTAAACATAAAGTCTAACAGACCTATCAAGGAAGTACAGCCCAGACATCAACAGTTCAAGATTCCACCCACTGCCAATATTGAAATACATCAAAAAAAAAAAAAGAACAGTATTTTCCTTCAACTTGATGTTTGTCCTAGAACAAGTCAGTAATTCCAACAAAGGCAGATAGCTCAACAATGACCACCTCAGAGGTAGTCACAGGAAGTACATGGTAAGTTTTTAATTTAAATACTTCAATACTTACTAGTGAAATTTTACAGTAAATTCTCGGCCAGTAAGGAAGAACGCCTTTAACAACTTCCGCTTCTCTTTCCTTGCACATTGTCCCAAACTCCTGCATAGCCTAAAATCAAAATATCAAGAGCATGACTTAAGAAGTCAGGTAGGTATGTTCTGTAATTTACCAGTCTGTATCTGAAACTGCAACTCCCTTTTCCAAAAATCAATTCATTTCTTGCAACTGAGCATCTATAGAGATAATTGCATCATGGAGCTTGCTACAGGTAGCCAAGATATCTTCTGGATTGCAGTTCTAGCAAATCCACCAAAGTGAAATTAGTGTTAGTTACATCCTCTTCCACCCTTAAGAAAACTGTATTATTCTCCAATTAAAAACAAATAAATTAGGGGGGGATAAAGGATACACCTACTTTTAACTTGGTTGTGATATCCCTTTTAGAAAGTTTTCGCAACACCATTCGGAAATCAGCATCCACAAGGCTGTCTATTTCTTCTGCTCCTTGAATTGCAGGAACATATCCTAGATCACTCTGAGATGTTCCAAAGCCGATAAACCCAGGCACTGTTCCACGTTCTTTGGCAAGGAGCTCTGCAGCTCGGCCACTGCTAGAAGGCTGACAAAAAACAGGGATAAGAGTCAATGATCTATTTCATTTTATTTTGCACATATCATGCATTTGAAGATATGATCCTATTTATATTGTATAATTAACCTTCTAATTAAAAGAAAGTCTCACAAAGAGAAGTCCACCTGTGCTTTAAACACAGAAATTTGACCTAGAAAATGATTCTTCTCTTTAGGATCAGGCTGAGAAAGTTCAGGCTGATCAGCCTGGAAAAGAAAAGGTTCCAGGGAGCCCTCAGTATCCTTCCAGGGAGCCTAAAAGGAAGCTGGAGAGAACTCTTCATCGGGAACTGTAGTGATAGGACAAAGAGGAATGACTTCAAACTGAAACGAAGTAGGTTTAGATTAAATATGAAATTCTTGCCTGTGAGGAAGGTGAATTCCTGGCACGGGCTGCCCAGAGAAGCTGTGGCTGCCCCATCCCTGGAAGTGTTCAAGGCCAGGTTGGATGGGGCTTGGAGCAGCCTGATCTAGCAGAAGGCATCCCCACCCATGGCAGGGGGTGGGACCAGATGAGCTTTAAAGTCACTTCCAACCCCAACATTTCTGAGTCTATTCCAAGATTCTGCAAATCAGCATTCTCTTTTCTCATAATGCATGAATACTTATGGAAAATATTATTGCTTTTATTGCTTCTTATTGCTTTTTTTGCTATACAATAAAGCCTAACAGAAAACTCCTTCTGCAAGCGAACAATTTATTAAGAAACTATTTATCCTCCTTCACTACTTCTGGTTTTCCTGGTTCTTATCATGGGCCAATACAGCTCCCAGGGAATGCTCCTTGTATCTCTGAATAAATAAAAACACACAGACAAATCAAAGGATTCGCCCACCAACCAAATGGTAAAAAATTATTTAGAGGAATGGAGCAAAAACATGCATATGTAACAAGTATAACAAATACCATCACACAGTTGCGTTTTGGAGCTCAGCACCTCTTCTAGTTTACCCCATTTGCTAGTTGAATCATTCGTTCAGGTTTGTTTCAACCACTCTCTTTTGGAAAGACTGCCCCAAAACTGACTGATGCTTTAATGTCCTCTGGGACATCTTCTAATTTCTAATTAGAAATCTAATCTTTTATTTTCTAATGACAGCAGCAATTGTGTGAGCTTGTGGGGTTTAAATCACCTTTTCTGCATGTGAGCTATTACGAACACGCTGCTTTGCGTTCCCTAGTCTTCCCTAAATCCAGGGAGGAATTAGGGAACCTGAACACCAGACTTCTCCCACATCCTGAGTGATAGGACAGATGTCACATCACCTCTGGCCTTGTGGCAAGAGTATTCTAAGACTCTGCACAGAAAAACACACCGAATGTACCACCGGTACCTTGCTGAATCTACACCCGCGGTGATTTTGCTGCCCCTCTCCGTACAAATACCACAGCAGCAGCAGTCACACTCCCCTAAAGCACGATTCAGGCCAAGAGGCGCCAGATACCACAACCGGGCCGAAGATCGCGCTGCCCCGCCGTGGGAGCCGGGCTCCGGCGGCCCGCGGCCCCCGGCCCAGGGCACCCGGAGGTGCCGGAACCGCGAGGCCCCGAGGCCTGGGCCCGGCCCCGCCACCCTCCTCGGCCCCGCGGGCCGCGCTCACCCGCAGGTTGCCCTTGGTTCGCTGCTTGTTCTTGCCCCCCATGGCGGCGGCGGCACCGGGGCCCGGCCGCAGCCACCGCGGGCAGCGCGACAGTTCCGGGGCGGGGCCCGGCGGCCGCGGGCACCGAGGCGCCGCCAGGGGGCGCGCGGCGCGGGAGGGAACCCGCTTGGTGAGGCCTTAAACTCAACACCATCCTTAGAAATAAAAATAAAATCCATCGATCTTCAACTTCGAGCGGCCTTAGGGAGCCGCGGCGCTCTTGTACACTTACAAGGACTTTGGATTTGGGAAAGTTTCACCCGCGCTTGTCGAATGGCATCGCTGTGAAGTATCCCTACAAAAGGTGTTCCAAGTCCATACTAGAGATCTGAATGTTAGCAATTTTACTGGATGTGTACAGAAACATTAATACAATATTTAATAAAAATATTTAATCCAAAGAAACCAATGTCTGGTTTTTTTACCATGGGGTTTAGATACAATATCCGCAAAATCAGCATTCACTGATACAACTTCGTTGAAACCCAACTCAAAAACACACGCAGCATAACGCACTTCATATTACAGGACTGAAAATTTGTGAACTCAGGAGGTTGTGGATCCTTTCAGAGTTTTGGAGCATGCTGTAAGGGAGCCCTATCCTTGCTAAACTGCTGCTTTTTCTCAAACTAAAATAACAGATGTAGTGGAGCCACTATGGTATCTCTTTAGTAAAAAGTGTATAAAGAAGTGTATAAAGCATTCATACAGTCATTTTCATTATTTGGGATTTCACTGGATATTTGTTTTCATTGAAAACTGGATTCATCACATAAATCATGAAATATTAATTCCTTCCCTGATCAACTGTTGCAGAAAAGCTAAGGAATCTGTTATGAGGATTAAATTAGAAATGTAGGTGCTGGGGCCTGTGCTGATCTTCAACCCCTTCAATGCCCTTCAACCCCAAAGTACATTTGAAATATGTCAGCACATCCTTTTTCTTCTAAAAAATGATATAGTTGCCCCAAATCCATATGATTTCCCCTGGCACCATGTGCATCAAAACATTTTTCTTCCAAAGTGGGGAACTTTCGTTGCTTCTGGATCTCAGCATGTCCTCCACCTTCCAAAGAAACATCTTCTCTGTGCCGAATAAGAATTCTTTTCCATGTTAATCTTCTTACCCTGAAAGCAATTGGAGAAATATTAATCTACCTATAAAATGAAGTCTGGTTTAGGAAATACTATGGAATAACCATTATCATGAAAGTCAATAAATTCTATTTGTGTATATATATGGACAGAGATAATGGTTCATGACCCGGTGATAGAAATACCACCTACTCACATGCAAACACTTTCATAAGCAGGAGCTTGGTTTTTTATATCTCAGAACTGAAAAAATTTAATGTTATTCCTCACAACATAATTAATGAAGATGTGGTTTCCATTTCAGAGCTCACTTCTGCCTTTCCCGTGCTAAGAATTCTCACACACTCTTAGCTACACAATTGAATTACAATGCTTATTTAATCTGCACCACCCAGAAGGATAAATGATGGGAGCAGAATAAAACACACATGTGAAGTGATACAACAGCACACATATCTAACACAACTGGGGTACGGCAGTCCATCTCTATAAAAGTGAAACAGAGGAAAATAAAACAGAAATAAATGTGCACCATGCAGTACTGGTTGCTTTGACTGTTGCAACCAACAGTACAGTGGATATTCAGAGTTGTACATGCATTATAAACACAAATACTTTCCAGATCTTCACAGGCTGGCAGGCAGTTGGATTTCCCACCTTCTGGCCACATGTACAACATGACAACATGCAATATTCTAACTGCTAATGGCATTTAAGTACAAAGAAAAACTAACCTTGACCAGAACTCTTCACAACTACTTTGTAAACCTTCTACACAAACAACACCTGGTTTCCCTGGCATGCAAAACCCTGACAGAGAGAGCTCCTTGGCCCAGTCAATAATATTCTTTCTTTTTTGCTTGTTGTAAATGTGATGACTGTAGATCCACAATCGAGTGAACGTGGTGACTTGTGACTGCGTGGCATCGGAGGCTGTCACTGAGGAAGATGAAAGATCTTTGTCGATGTAAGCAGCTGCGTGGTCCTTAACCCATTCTCTCGCATTCAGCATGCAGGGCTCGCCACTGAAGTTTTGCATCAAATACGTTTTTAGATCAGAGTTCAGGAGAATCTGCTGAGAGCGGCTTAGTAATGATGACCTAAAGAAAAAGAAAAATATAAATGCGTATAAATATATACGTGTTTACAATTTAGCATGTTTTTAGAAACACATAATAACAGAATCCTTAGGGTTGGGAAAGACCTCCAAGATCATGTCCAACCTTTGAGCGATGATCACCTTGTCAACCAAACCAGTGCACTGAGTGCCACATCCAGTCGTGCACTGAGCACCTCCAGGGAGGGAACTCCAGCACCTCCCTGGGCAGCTCCTTCAATGACTGACCACCCTTTCCATGAAGAAATTCTTCCTGATGTCCAACCTGAACCTCCCCTGGCACAGCTTAAGGCCATTTTCTCTCGTCCTGTCACTGGTTCCCTGGGAGAAGAGGCCAATCTCCACCTGCCTAAAACCTCCTTTCAGATAGTTCTGGAGAGTGGTAAGGTCTCCCCCGAGTCCCCTTTTCTCCAGGCTAAACAACCCCAGCTCCTTCAGCTGCTTGTCATAGAAGTTGTGCTCCAGACCCTTCCCCAGCTTCATAACTTTTCAAAAGTTTTGCTTCAAGCTGCCAAGAAAATCAGGCATAGTTAGATAATATGCACTTGCTATTGCTATTTAAGTCATATTAGCTATGAAAACATCTTAATTAGTATTTAATTGGTGTGCTAACTCTTGAATTCACAAACAGCACTACCAATCTGTAAAACAAAATCAAGAAAAAGGTACTTGAAAACTAAGTATGGTGGCTGAATTAATTTTGTAATACACAAGCCTACTTCTTTAAACAGAAATAAAAAATATCAGAAGGCTGGAAGAAATAGGATTGTGACAGGGGAAAAATAAGACCTTTGACTATTTTTTCACCCCTTTAGTTAGTGGTAAGCTTTATCAAAACAGACAAGTGTCTCTTCTTGAACATCAGACCTATGAACAGTATCTACATGTAACCCTCCTGTATAGGCGATGGCTCCTTCACACTTTTTCCCCTTTCCTCACTTATTTGCTGTGCACACCAGAGAAATCATAAGCTTGTATATTTGTTTTTCCTTCAGCACTGTTGTCCACCTGGCTTAATTTGGCAGTAAATCATGAAAAAAAAAAAAGACTGTTTTCTCTGATCATAACCGTACTTGTGCAACACACTCTAACTTACAGATGTTTTTATTAGCAGTCGTACCTCACAGTAATTTCTGGGAGAACAGTCGGATATTTAAATGGTAAAGCACAGGCCATAGAGAATTCCACCTAAAAAAAAAATGAGCAAATGTTTAGTTCAAGTAAGCGGTAAAATCCCACAAAGTAATATTTTTTTTTTTAAATGGTACAGTACCATAGCGGCATTAGGCACCTCTGCCTTTATGTTCAGTATGAACTGAACTTTTGAAGATGGCACCTCTGCAGACTCATTTTCAACATAGTGTTTCAGTTCAGCTAGAGCCAGTTGGTCTGTCACAGCAAACTCTTCCTCATAAGGAAACATGCTAGAGAGTAAATCTAACTCTGAAATTTGTATCTCTGCTTCTTCTTGGTTGGCCATTTCTGTTGTTCCCTGAGCAAAGAAAAAATCACGGAAGAAAAACACGGCTTGAATATGGGACAAAGTCCATTAACTACTCCTATGCAAATCAAGTTACAGAATCATAGAATAAGCTGAGTTGGAAGGGACTCACAAGGATCATCGACTCCGCCTCCTGGCCCTGCACAGAACAATCTCAAGAGTCACACCCTGTGCCTGAAAGCATTGTCCAAACGCTTCTTGGGCTGCGTGAGGCCGGTGCTATGGCCACTTTCCCGGGGAGGCTGTTCCAGTTCCCAACCACCCTCCGGGGAGAAGAACCTTTTTTTTTTTTTAATACCCAACCTAAACCTCCCCCGACACAGGTTCATGTCATGCTCTCGGGTCCTGTCACTGGTCGCCAGAGAGTGCCTGCCCCTCCACCTCCCCTCACGAGGAACTTGGAGACTTTATGTATATTAATAGTTATGAACAAGCCCATCATAACCGGTTCGTGTCTGCCGGGGACTCTGGGTCACGCACACACAGATAGCCCACGCGGTTTCCATTGCCCTGAGGTGGGACAGGACCCACTGGTGTGTCGCCAAACCAACGTCTTCCACAGACGGCTGCTGTGGTGGCCGCTCTCAGGTGTCGTGAGAGCTGGGGAGCCTCCGCTGCCCCTCGAACACACCACTCCCGCTCCCCTCGCCCTGCGCTTCCATGCTCCCCTCAAACCACAGGGGAGCAAAAAGTGACGCGGCCTGGCGCCCGCGCATGCGCGTACACGTCCCAGTCCCCACCCCCGCCACGGCCCCACAATGCAGCGCGCCGGAAGCGCGCATGGCAGCCGGTGACCGCCGCCCCGCCACCCACCCGTGATTGAGGTGAGAGGTTGCCGCCTGCCCCGCCTGGTGGAGTCATGCGCCACCAAGTTGTTCGCCCCGCCGCAGTGGCAGGTGAGGGACGGGAGCCCCCCGGGGCCGCCGCCGCGCTCCTACCGCCGTGGCCGCTTTCCTCCCAGTCCGGGACTCGCTCCGCCGGCGCACTGCAGCCGCCGCTCCGGCCGGGACACGCGGGGCTTCTGATTGGCTGCGGCAGCTGTCAGTCATGGCGCCCGCCAATCGGAAGCCGGCGGGGTCGGGGCACGGGGGTGGCCCAGCCGCGGGACGGGCGGAGCGGGCCGGGCCAGCCGGGGGGCTGCGGGCCGGGCTCGGCTCGACTCGGGTCGGCTCGGGTCGGCTTGGGGCTCACCTGCTGCCCACGGGACGGGAATGCTGGCTGGCGACAGGGTCCGGCCTGCTGCCCGCCGCGCCCCGGGGGTTCCCCAGGCGAGCCTCTGAGCGCATTTTTCCAGGGTGTCTGTCAAACGCAGGTGCTCGTTTGGTCGTTGAAACACCGCTTTATCTTATCTTAAAAACCATAAAATGCGTCGGTCGTTTAGGCTGTGCATTTCCTCGTGAGGGCTGCGCCGTGGAAAGGCTGCTGCAGAGCCTGTCTGACAAGTCTGCCCAGGCACGGCGTGGGTTAAGTTAACAACCCCACGTGTTGATGCAGTCCTGCCTTCCCGGCAGGAGCAAGGACAGTTTGGAAAGGATTTTATCAATTAAAAGTTGTTCATACAAGATCAAGTCTTGTACCTTTTTGCAGAAAAATGTGCTGTAGAGGAAGGTTGTTGGATGAACAGTTATTTCTTACTCTGAACAAATTGAATGGTAAGTTGCAAAAGTTGATAATTTTGCTCTCGATGAAGTGGCTGCCAACCAGCCATCAACAACTGGGTCATCTGCCCTACGAGTATGCTCATGCAAACATGCTCTTGTTTGTAAATGGCTTTTCATACAAAACGTGCTCTATGAGTATCATGCCTAAACACTCCCCAGCTTAAGTTTTCTCTCTAGTTCTCTTGGTCTGGCTTAATTTTTTGGCTGTGACAGCTCCAAGCAGGCAGTTGTGCTCTGGGGCTGGTGTGCTGCCACGTACAAGCAAAGAAATGGATTTGGAAATGTGGATTGATAAAGGTCAGATTTAGTGCTGGTTGTGTTTACATGAAGGGTGGACAGCAGGGTTAAGCTAGCCTGCAAAGATTGCAGAGACTTGATTCTGAACCATTTTTGCTTCCTTGTTTTCATTGTATAGCATATGTAGAGTTTTAAGTTTATCTGAGGTTTTTGGATGATCTTCTGTCAGGCAAGGCACAGGTGCTACAGACTAGAAACTAAAAATGTTCTGTCACATCTGCAGTAGCCACCTATCTGAAGCCAAGCACTTGGCTTAGGACTATGTAGTGGTAGATCACTCTTGTCAAGAAGGGTCCACAGGTATAGTGAGTAACAGACCCATCTGAATTATTTGATTGATATGTGGGGAAGGTGATGATAAATTTTCCACAGTAAAGAAATTGAAAAATCAGAATTCCGACTGTCTGTATATTTTCAAATATGTTAAAGAGTATCTTACCTGTGTCAGACTTCATCAAAAACACAGGGAATTTGCAGTAAACAAAACGAAAAGGTTACAAATGCAAATAACTTCCAAGTTTTAGTTGGGACAAAACCAATTCTTTTTCATAAAATCCCTGCGGTGTTAGTTAAAGTCCTTAAAGTTTATAGGAATTTTTGGTACTAGAGTTTTCAGTTTTGTTATTTTGTGCAATGCTTTTGATTTAACATTTTTAATCATTTGGGTTTTGTAATTCACACTGTGATCTTGTCTATACAACAGTTACAATTGTTTCATGTTAAAACATAATTAATATTTTTTTGGTTTGAAAATGTCAAATTAAAACAAGTTAATTCACCTCAAGGGACACAGCTTGGTCTCTGCAATAATTCTTGTAGCAATGAACAAGGAAAACCAAGACTACCTTCTAATTTTACTGTTTTTCTTTGTTAGGTCACTGTTCCTTTTAGGAAAAATTACAGAGTACAAGTATGGGAAAGAAACGCATCAAAGGCAAAACTGCACAGTCTGATGAGTCTCCGGATATACTGAGTATGTTTCCTTGCAGAAGTTTGTGGACCTAATGTTTCTTTTAACCTCAAAGAAGTCTTGAAAGCTGATTAACATTAGAAGGCCTTTACACTGGTCACTGGCTTTGAAGTCTCATTTACAAAATCTGGATTTTTTTTTAATTGAAACTCAAGTCTAGCAAGAAATATTGGTGTCATGACTTTTCTAACTATGCTAGAAAATAATAATCCTGTCTTGAAAACTGAGATTAGTTTCCGGTTTTCAGGAAACTCGGACACACAGTCGTTTACTGATACAGATTGTGTAAAATTACTCAGAATATAAAGGGTTTGTGGAGTCAGCTGCTAAGCTTAAGTTGCTTTTTCCTAGTGAAAATTTTGTTGCAGAAGATTCTTGCCTCAGCAGTAAAAGCTGTGATTAAAATACTTTTTGTGAAGCAATTTGCCTTTATTCTAGCTGCTAATTTGGTACTGACCCTGGGCATTTCAGCTCTCATAGTGTATTTTGGTTAAAACCTCTTCTTTCTGTTCTTCTGTTCCTAGTAGTTCCTAATCCCAAATACTAAATTTTATTCTCCTAGCTCCACTGGATCTCACCTGTGCTGAAATTTTTTTTTTAATCTTGTTTACCCTGTTTATTGTAGCTTTTGTTTTTACTTGTATTGTGTAGCATTCTCTCCTACCACCTTATCTGCCAGGTCACAGATTGTGTCTTTCCCATCTTTTTTGTTGATCCCAGCTGGGGAAGTGAGTTGAACCAGGTTAATTTAGTTGGGAGAGAGAGCACTTAGAGTTTGAGGAGGCTTGGTGGGATGGCCTGTTTAAGTCTACTCTACTTTGGTTTCCTGATTGTCCTGGTCTTCTTGTGTCAGCTTCTGTCTCTAATGGATGCCTTTTTTAGCTGCTTTTGTCTGGTTTGGTTGTTGGGGGTGTTGGGGGCTTTTTTGTTTCCTGGAGTCAGGGTCAATGTCTGCTGTTCCTCTTTATCTCCTGCAAAGAGATCAGTTATGTTCTAGCTGCTGGTGGCATCTCACTTTTTTGCCTATAAGTAAGTGGTCTTACAATGACAAAGTCTTATAAAGCCACAAATGAAACTAAGACTGATCATGGTGAATAATTCCACTGTAATAGTAGTTGCCAATGTACCAAATTTTTTTGTTTGTTTTTTAAATGACAATTTTGAGGTTGTAGATGAAGCTCATGTTTTTCAGAAAGTTAAAAGAATGCTTCTGAATATCTATGTTTGCACTTTGATAAAATCCTGGAATCTTGGACAGGAACAGAACTGTAGGTACAAAAATTTACACTGGTTTCAGCTTATGCCAATAGAAGTTTGCAATCTTGGGGCTGTAATCTTGCCTCAACAAAGATGGATTCAGAGCTGTCACACTATCTGAGCAATAAAAGCACCTCAAAGTAAAGTTTAGGATGCAGCAACAGTATGCCCAGATTGTAAATGGTGGTAACAATAGGTTTCTTTCTGATGCTCTGATAAATTGTCAGTGTTTCCTTGGCTCTAGAAAAACTATCCTAGCTTCTGGATTGCTGCCTGTGTCTTCAATACTTGCATTCATTATGTTGCCTACATCCTTCTTGTGCTTCTTAATTTGTAGAACCTGTGTGCAAGCATATTCGTAAAGGACTGGACCAAGGGCATCTGAGAAAGGCACTGCAGAGTGTGGAATGGCATGTTTGTCAGGACTGCAAGGCAGACAGTAAGACACAAGAGAAGGCTGAGGAGGAGGAGACTGATGAAGGCACTTCGATATGGTTATGCCTAAAATGTGGCCATAGGGTATCTTTTTTGTTGTTAATTTGTCTTAATACCTTTCAGTGTCTCATAATATAGTGGAACAAGAGAGTTTCTAATTAAACTCTTATAGTGTCTCTTTTTTTATTGTAAAGGTGGTGCTACCTAGATGACTTTATATACTGTAGAGTGTGATTTAAAAATGCCTGCTCTGAATGTCAAATGAAGTACTTGGAAGATGGCCCAAAGGCATTTAGCAGGCTTAAGGCCAAAACATCATCTTGAGGACTTGTTTCCTAGAAAGTTTGAATTATTTTGCTGAGAAAATAAAAATGCTCCTAATCTATGATTTTTTCAAGATCTTAATGCTCATGTTAGTTCATGAAACTTGGAACTCTGCATGCTGAAGAGGTTTTTGTTCTGTTTTATTCTTTCAGGTGTTCAAACTGGAATTTGTTCATTAAACGTTCAGTCCCAGAGCACCTTTATTCTGCACCCAGTAAATTATCTATCTGCAGAACTAAATATTTTGAAATAGATAGCTATCTGTTGATTCCAGTTAGTTGAACGTGATTGAACAGTTTTCATTTTAATATTTTGTGATCTGACTTTATGTATGTTTCATTGACAGTCAAGTGGATTTTGTGACAATTGTGGTTATCGATATTGTAGGGCTGTGACAGAAATTCGGCAGACCAGCATGCCTTAAAGCATTATAAAACACCAAGATCAGATCCCCACTGTTTGGTTCTCAGTTTGGACAACTGGAGTGTGTGGTGAGTTTGTCAGGCAACACAAGACAGGAGCTGGAGAGCAACAGAGGCTGGGATATAATTTGTCCTTTTTTTGTGAATTCTGAGATTTCTCTCTAGGCATATATTAAAATGTTTCCAAACATGTAATTCCCAGCAGTCTTTGCTGAGATTTGCAGAATAAGTATTATTTTCTTGTAAAATTTATGATCAGAATATTTTAATAATTAAGGTTGAACTTGACCAACTAGTAAATGTGGTTGACTTCGTATTTTACTGCTTTTACTTGGTCAGAATACTGACACATGAAAACAAATGTTGATCTGTAGCTCTAAATCTTAAGTTTCGACCTTGGGAGAAGGTTCTTTCTGATGTGCACTTAGTGGCAACCTTACCTTTATCTTCCTGGTAAATACAATTCTTTAATACCACATGTAGACAGGAAGCGCAGCTAGAATTACAAGATGCTACTGGATCAAGCAATACAAAATCCGTGTCCCTGGTAGTTTTTGCTTCTTTCAAAGTAATTACACACTTCTGTATATAAGGGGGAGCCCTAATTTTCTAAACTATGATATACAGAAATACTGTACTTGACATAAAGTTTTTGTTTTGCTTAGTAACATGGTTTTGTAACTTAGTATCTGTCATTATGTTCATTATATATAACGGTATCTATTTATTTGATTATACTTTGCACTTACGTGTAACAGCCACTACTTTTAATGAATTCTAGACTGGAGATGGACATTATTAATAACATTATTACTAATGAACTAGTGAACTTCTCTTTGTGAATTTAAATTAGTGTTAAAATCGTGGGCTTGAAGTGCTTTATATTCCCTGGTTTTTAATCAAAATATTTGCAAATGAGAGGAAGTTGTCAAAGTAAGATGTTTTGGCTTCCTTCTAGAATTTCTAGAATTTAATTGCCCAATAAGTTAACCAAAGATTGATATATTGGCTATAAATGAGTTATAAATCAAAACCCACAGTCAAGAACTGTACTTCACAGTGGGCCTAGTACAAAAATTCTGATCAAAACTGCTTTTGCTTTTATTAATTATATGAATGTGTGACTAGATCTCTTTATGGTATGCATGCAAAAGTGGTTCAAATTGGATATAAGTAATAACTGTAAACAGTTTAAAGGCATGTTTTGGAGAGGAAACAATTCTAGGAATTCACTACGTTCTGCTCTTTTGAGTTTACAAGTGCTGTTGTACACATTTTCAGTACTGGTCAAACAGCCATCCCTAACAAAACTTTTTCCAATCCCTTGATTCTTTCAAGGTTGTCTACAATTTTTTTCACATGTAGAAGGTTCTGGTGTTAAAACACACCATGGAAGTAAATACCCTTTGTTATTCCAGGAGTGAGATGCCTATTTTTATGATTAACCAGATAGACAATAGATAAACAATCAGGGATCCAAAAGCTGAGCCAATTTTTTTAATGAGATATGAAGAAATGTGATGATTATAGCTAATGCCAGGGATGCTAGAGTTTTGGGGAAACATTTTACTACAGACTTCTTCTGCTTTTAATATCCGAAAGTTGAGTCTGACTTATGGTAATCCTGAAGTCTGCCTAAGAACTGTAATTGGTGTTTTCCAAAATGCAGAAGTATCAGTACCTTTTGCCACTTCTTCAAGGAGTTGATTGGGTGGAACTACAAAATTGGTACGTGTAAAACTCTGCTGTGTGTGTTCCGTCAGCACTTTACCCTTCTTGAGCCTTTATGACTGCAGCTTCTCCCACAATTTTGTCTAAAGCAGATTACTGGTATAACCATACACTTCTTTGCTCACAAAGAGACAAACAGAGTTTGTATCAGCAGTAGAAGAGGGAATAAAAGTCTGCAGGTTTAATGGTGGACACGTGAATTATTTCTTATGCAACTTAAATACAATTAAGTATTTGCTTGGCTAGAATATTGAAAATATTTTTCCATGCCATAATATTCATGAGTCATTTCCTTTAGGGCCTGATATCTTAGTTTCTTGATTTTTGGCAAAACTTTCCCAGCTTTTATTTTTCTTGCAGCAAGGTTTCTAAGCATATCTCTTAAGAGTCTAATTTATACTTGTAAATTGCAACTGCCAGTCACCAAAATAATTTACTAAAGAAAATTTTTAAGTGTTTTATTTTTGTGATAAGTAGATTGGATTCTTCCCTAAGATTTCTAAATCTTACACTAAACCTTGTAATTTTATAACTTTATGTAATGAATTGCATCAAGCAAGCAAATAGTTTAGGATTTTTAAATAATAGAAAAAAAAATAGGATTAATTGTTTTCTTTTGGGGGCGGCGGAGACAGGTGCTACCTATGTGATAATGAAGTTCCATATAAAACTTCAACCCTTTTGGGCCAGACTGTGGATTTTGTTAGAAAACAAGTTGGTATTGACTCATCACATGCAGGTAAGTAATTATAGTATAGATACAGTAAATCAGAAGGTCTCCTAAGTGTTGGAGACAGTACTTTAAATCCAGAATTTTCACTAAATTGGATTTAGCACCTTATGGTAAAGGGAAAAACTAATTTCTCCCCTTTTTTTATCTTTTTTGTCACAAATCTGATAACATAAGTAATGTTCTAGCCCGTTGATCTAATTAGATCAGGATTTTGCTCAGCATCCCCTAAACTTTTACAGACAAGACAAACAAGAACAGGAGAAAAAAAAGACAGTTTTACTGTGACTTTTTAAAAAATGTGACAGTCACTTTTTCTGCAAATAAGCAATTGACTTTCAGTACTTAGGGTGCTGTGTTTATTCATCAGTGTTGCTCAGTCTGTCTTGAGATCTAAAGAAAAATTGTCATTGCTTAAGGATAATTTGGGTTTTTTTAAAGTATTTTTGTGGGTGTTTGTGAATGTATCAGGAATGACTAAATCTCCAGTAATGGAAGGAGTATACTGAGGTTTTGTCACTGGGTCTGTACACTTAGTATAGGCAGCTGCAGTGCTTTTAGAACTCTAAAATACTGTGTTCAGCCTGCAGTCTATCTGTAAAATATGATTGTTTAAAAGAAAACAAACACAGCAAAACCACCTAGTTTCCACAATAGCAAAACTGGTTTTGTACGAGGCATTTCCACTAGAAAAATTGGAAGAATTTGCATATAAAAATAAATGCTATAACAAATGACTGTCAGAAATTCCAACCCTTGAGTGAAATCACAGGCCCTGTGGGAAATGGAACACAAACATACAGCAATGCCACGTGGCTGTCTCTGAATTCAATTTGTTCAAAAAACAGCTGAGGTTTTCCCATGGAGAGCAGAGTGTTCTGAGTGGTCAGTCTTTCCCAGATACACAGTTACTCTACATCTAATATTTGAACTTCATATCAGTTGCCAAAATTTTCTTCTCAGTTTTGAACTGGAAAACCAATGAATACCTGCGTGCAGTTGTTGCCTATTTCATGTGTTCTGTGTGTCATTGTCCATCCATCTGTTTCTTGTCCAAAGATTGTATTGTCTGTTTTCCTTGCTTTCTTTGAACTGATGTTACTTGATTTTAAAGTTAGTATTAGCTCACAGCCCTATTTACCAGAAGCCTAATCAATAGCTGACTGCCAAACTGGCAGAATCAGTGTGGGTGTATTTTGAAAACTGCCTGTAACTCCCTTATGGCTTTATTAAACAGGTCATTGAAATTTTCAGCAGTACACCAAAATAATTTGGGGGAAAATATTATTAACTTGTCTTGAAGACTATAAACCTTTCAGTATCATCTGTTTAGGTACATGAAATGAATATGAGAATGCTTTGACAGTGGGAGCCTGTTGGATGTTGTAGAAAGCCCTCACATAGGTGATTTTGACACAGCAATAAAATGAGAGATAACACTTGGAAGAATTTCAGAGGATGTTGGCATGAATGGCTTGTGGGCCAAGAGATGTTTAATTTACATGCTGATTTGAAATGCTATTTCAGGGGGTTCTTGATTTGTTGTTTTTGTTGTTTTGTTCTGTTTATTTTTTAACTTCTGTTACCTAGACAATTTAAGAACCTAAACCAGTAGTTTCATATTTAAAAATTAAAGAATTAATTATCATATGTATAATATCTAAACGTCATAGATTGCTGCTGACTGTAATAATCTTTCCTGGCCTATACCCTGTTACTATGTTAATATGTGGTATGTTTGTATTATTTCAGTAGAAAAACAACAAGAGAACAAAGAAGTTGAAAATAAGAAAGTAGAAAAAGACAGCAAAAATGAACAAGAAAAAGAAGTTTCACTTAAGGAAGAAAATTCTCATTCAGCTGCTAATGGAGAAGTCACTGTGAAAGGACTTAGTAACTTGGGGAATACATGTTTCTTTAATGCAGTGATGCAGGTACAGGACTTGTTGCTGTTTTTAGAAAAACTTTGAATAAGAAAGAAGCCACAAACAAAATGAAAAACAGCCCACAACAGCCTTGCCCCCAGCATTTTACCGTGACACAATTAGAACGTGATTTTTTTTATCTGCCAGGAATGATGGCTTCTTTCTAAAAATAGTGTGTTAGCCCAGAGAAATACGAAGAAACGGAGCTGCAGGTTCAGACTTGCTCTAAGGGGAAATACAATAAACTGCCTTGTCCTTGAGGGAGG
The DNA here is from genome assembly GCF_017639235.1 of Corvus kubaryi. Classification (NCBI taxonomy): domain Eukaryota; kingdom Metazoa; phylum Chordata; class Aves; order Passeriformes; family Corvidae; genus Corvus; species Corvus kubaryi. The sequence continues at coordinate 1,059,167 of NW_024581112.1, read as the reverse complement.
GCATTTTTCACTGACAGAAAATTAGCATGCCAACTTCTAGTTATTTTTTAAAAATATGAAATAGTCTGACACATCACCCTTGTGGCTTCTTAGACTGTAAGAGATGAGTACTCAAAGACCATGGGTGTTTATTGCAAAAAAAATGTCTCAACTACAGAAAGTCAAAAGTAAATATTGGATGAAAAAACCAGGATGAGCATGTTGCAGCCATTGCCATCTTGTGTGACTTCTTCAGCTGAGAAGCGTAGAATAAACTTGTTCTTTCATGTGTATTGAAACTGACATGTGATCTGGTGCTCTGTGGCTCTTGATACTTGAAGTTTTACTCAAAATTCCCACTGTACTTGCAGATTTTAGTAAACTGCTTTTGATTTACTTATAAACACTTTTTAAACCAAGCAAATATCCACACTGCATTTTATCTTTTGATGTTTTAGAAACAGACGCTAGTAAATACACTTGTCAAAAGATCAGTCTGTTGAAGAATAATATATTTAGGGTTTCTGCAATCTGAAGTAATGTTTATAGAGGGCATTGGAAGTCCCATTAGCTGTATGAAATTCACCTTTAAGTCTTAAACACAGATGGAGATTCTAGAGTGGTAGTTAACCACTTTAGTTCTGTGTTTGGGAAAATAAATTGCTGCTAAACTGGTTGCTCCAAATTCCATGACTAGCGGAGTTCCGCTGCCCTTCCTGTTGTCCCCATTTTCCAATCTCTTTGTCTTTTATATTCTACAGAATTTATCACAAACTCCAGTCCTGAGGGAGCTGCTTAAAGAAGCTAAAATGCCTGGCACAACAGTTAAAATTGAGTCACCTGAGCTATGCATGGTAATATGCTTTGACCTCTGTAGTGTGTGCTCACCTTCCAGTTAAGGAAACAAGCAGTATTTATCTCTCGATTTTAAAGCTGTTCCAGCTAAATACTAACAAGATTAAGATGTAAAATCAGCAGGAACTTCACCACTGATTTCCATAAAGCTGCTTCTGAAGTCAGTGGAGGTATTTTGTTCACAATGTAAGAGCAGTGATTCGATACTCTGTTGTAGAAGGAGTGCTTGCATTATGATGATGTTATATGAAGGATGAAAATGTGTAACTCTTGCTATAGTGTCACTTGTCTAAATGCAAAATAGGAAACTAGAGGATGTCTGTAGCACTTACTTAAATAACACACCTGTCACTACAGTGAGAGATTTGGATGCACAATTCCTTTTTCAGAAATCGGGTTTTTTCCTAGTAAAGGCAAGAAATCCAGATTTTGAACTGAGCAATAAATAACTGAGTTTTGCTATCGTTTCATGATAAGCCATGCATTGTTTTTTCAGGTTAACTTACTGCCATTTTGGAATTTTGTGTATTCTATTTGACAATAATGTTTTCAGGAACTGAAAAGGAAAAACTTACTGCTGAAGAATCTGTCACTGAATTAAGGCAAAACAGCTCTGTTGCTTTTATTTCAAACAGGAACCTCAGCTAATAAAACTAGATCAGCCAGGTCCTTTAACACTAGCCATGCATCAGTTCGTGACAGAAATGCAAGAGACAAAAAAAGGGGTAGTGACTCCTAAGGAACTTTTTGCTCAGGTTTGTAAAAAGTGAGTATCTGTACAATTGCATGTCATAGTGAGTATGAAAAAGTTTATTGTTTGAAAGACTGTCAGTTTTTCCTCTTTTTTTTATCTCTAGCTCAGAACACAGCATATAAAATTTGTAGAATACTTAACAATTTTTGAAAGAAGACCAAAATATAAATGAATAGCAGTAAAATGAAAGATACTTAGTGACATACTGATGAGCTGGCTTCATATTTTTAGAAAACAGTATATGTAGACACGTGTTGCTTTTATATACATACATTCTGGAGACTTTGTCCATGTGTGTTTGGTGTGAGTTGTTTTTGCTGTGTTTATCTCTGAGTTCAGTTATACCTTACGATTTCATTTAACAGAGCAATACGATTTAAAGGTTATCAGCAGCAAGACAGTCATGAATTGCTTCGTTACTTACTTGATGGAATGAGAACAGAAGAAATTCAGGTGAGTGCTAAAGTCATAGTTGTGCATACCTTTCTTCTTCGTACCCCAGACCCAGCCTCTTTCTCCTGCTGAGGGGAGAAAAACCATACTTTCTGAGATATGTCAGCCTCCATAGAGTGGTTGTGCTGCCCACAGGACTTAACTTGAAGCATATTAGCAAAGAGAACCCGCAGAAAAAGTGGGTGTGGAGTATATGTAGTCACCTTAAAGAATGTCCGTATGTCTTCATTTCTGAAATGCACTTGTAGAAATTCCATGGGGTTTTTTTGCTAGTTTTAATTTGGGCAACCCTTAGACTGATTTTCTTACATACTAATTGGAACACTATGGTTGCATCTTGTTTCCAGTTGATTTTTTTTTGTTGTTATCTATGGGAACTATTGTGTAGTTCTACAGGTACTTGTGTTGTTTGAATTGATTCTCTTAATTGGTGAAGATTTTACTTTTTCCTCCATCTGAAACACATCGTAAAATGAAGTCGTTAAGTGAATTAGTTTAGAAAATTTTACGGAGTATATTTGTTTTGAAAATTTCAGCAAATAAGTGTTGGAATACTAAAGGCGATGAGTGACTCTAACAAAGAAAATGAAGAAGAACTTAAAAAGAAAATTAAAGGTAAAATAAATTATCACAGCATCAGTAACTTGTAAAATCTCCTTTTTTGTTGAAGTATATAAAGTAACATTAATAGAATCAACTAAAAGATACGTGTCTAATTGTACAACTTTTTGCCACCTCTTGAACATGTGTGCATCTAGAATAAGAGGCTCAATAGTTTTAGTCTATATTTAAATGTCTTGCTGAACTTGGTGGCATTTCCTTCTTAACAGAATAAGAGATAGTTGATTCTGTAGACATCATACATTAAAATATGTTTGGGCAGTGATTAATCATTCAAACATGTAAGAAGTTAAAATACTAGCATGTGAATATAACTTATGCAGCTGCTAATAGTCCATTGTTACTTAAAAGTGGTATAAAAAATTTAAATAATGAACAGGGAAATTTTTAAACTTTTCAACGTGACTTAGGAGATGAGTTGCCAGTTTAAATTCAGACTACGTGTTATTCTGAAATTACAACTTGAGGAAATTGGTTTTGTTTGTCAGACAAAAGTTGGTGCTTGTTTTTTTTAAGTTCAGATAGTTGTTTCAGTCCTGAGAGAAAACAGGAGTTCTTACTGAGATGCAGTACTTCTGAGAAAATAGGGAAATGCATTTGAGCAGAGAAAGTGGTAGGGTATGGTTTAACCAAGCTGTCTTCTGCAAATGTGTTTTCACCCCCACTCTTTTGATACACAAAAGATTCTTAATTTAAGAGTCTTGCTGTACTTGCTATCCTGAGGAAACCAGAACAGACCAACATGTTCCATCATACACCTTGCATGTTACATTCTCCTTTTTTTATTTGGTTTGCGGTAATGAAATTGGTTGCCAGTATATTGTATGTAATATTATTAATTTTACTATATGCTTTTTGAATTCTCAGAATATGAAAAGAAAAATGGAATACGAAGTTTTGTAGATCGAATCTTTGGTGGAGAATTAACCAGCACAATTATGTGTGAGGAATGCAGAACTGTAAGTAAACTGCCTGCTCTGAATAACCTAGAGTGTAATGTCCTGTAATCTGCAGGAGAACCCCAAAGTGACTGTATGTAGAAATAAGACTTGACTAGCTGCATGCTTTTCAAAAAGGAGCATTATTTGGCTGGAGTCTTACTTCCCTTGTATTATAAAGTTAACCTTTCAGTTCCTTTCAAAAGCCTTCCAGAAAAAGAGGTCAACAGCAAGCTGCCTCTGCCAGAATTCCCTCCTAGATTCTCAGTGAACACCTTCCAGTGGTACAGATCGTAGAGCAAATTAATTGTTATGGGGCCCTTTCCTTTTTTATTCAGGGGATTACATCGTCCCCTTTCCCACAATGAAAAGACCATGGAATTGCCAGGAGGACAGTGAAGAAAGCACTACTGGGATAATATATCCTGAGAATGAAGTAATTGAGTGTATTAGCAAGTGGGCTAGTTGAATATCATGATAGATTACAGCTATGAGTCTCTCAGGCCTTAAGGTGCAGTATCACTAGATAACTAAAATTCATAAAAATATTTCCTGCTCATTTCTATGGTAATGTGACTGCTGGATTTTAGTCAGTGGAAGCTATTTGTGGAGGTAAATGAGCTGTGTTTTACAGTTGTGGGCACAAGTGAAAGCAGGCCTTGAATGTAAACATGCAAATACACCTATTGACAGCAAGCCAGCTGCTTCCAAACAAAATTAAATTGGACTCTTGATTATTCATTTAAAGGTATCCTTGGTCCATGAGCCTTTCCTTGATTTGTCACTTCCCATACTAGATGTTCAGGTAAGAAATAGTACTTTATGGCCTATATTTTTTTTGTTTATATGGAAACACTTATTATACAATCATTAGGAACAGCATTTAAGCATCTTTCTAAAAGTCTCTTTTGCAAATCAAAATTGCACAGAAAGATAAAGAATAAGATTTTTCATGAGAGTCATTCCTGTAAATTGTGGTTCGTAAATTGTCTCTGGAAAATCGCACAGGTTGTTTGAGTTCTTTGGGGGGTTTTTGTCACTTTTTTCATCCATTTTCCTGCACTGAGTCCAAGAACACTTCTCCTAATATTCAGGTTATGGAATAAAGTTAAGAAATGTTGATGGGATAGTATGTGAATACTTATTTGGTCGATCTCCAGACACTCAAAGTACGTGATTTGCTTTGTGTTTTGTATTGATAATCTGTATATGTAATATTTCACATTTGTTGTGTAGCACTGCTTACTCATAAATACTGGAATGGAACCCCCACAGCCAAAAAGATCACGACTTCTGCCACAAACAAGTTTCATTTTAGCAGAAGCAAAAAAATTCTGTGGCAGGACGTTCAACTGAAAATGTCTCTGCTTGTGTAAAACATGACTCTTCAATGCATTTAATGAGATCGGTTAGAGGCAACGGTGATGTTGCCCCTTTACATGTTCAGAATTTGGCCATCAATAGCCTTGCTCTTACATGCTGTTTCATTCCACAAGTCCTTGTTTCATACGGACTCTCTGGAGTGAGACACTCCTTCCATTAACACCAGGGTGTGAGTTAGTTGTATGTTACATCATTAAAATGTTATATTTGAGCTGAAAACTCAGATAACATCTCTATTTCTGTGGTTGTTCTGTGGCTTTTTGGGTTTTGTAGAAAGTGAAAATTACAAAGAGAGAAAACATTAAAGAAAACAAAGAAAAGGAGTCTGAAGATGAAGAGGATAAAATCAATGACCATTACCTTAAGCAGAAAGATGAGCCCCCTGGTACAAGTAAGCACCTTCAGAAAAAAGTGAAGAAACAGGCCAGAAAACAAGCCAAGGTTGGTTTGGATAGGTATTTCACTTTGTGCTTGCTATTTCTGTTGAAATATACTGGTTTTGGTTCCTTAGTTTACATGAAGGAGGAGACAGCTTAAAATTTCTCCTCTTTCAAATGCACAACTGAAAAGACTTAATTATACCCATGTCTTTGTTGTTAAGATGTTCTGTTGAGCATTGGTTTGTAGGAATAATATAATAATATCCAACAGAATTTGTTGCTTGTCTGAAGTAGCCTTAATCTGTATCAGACTGTTTTCCAGTCATTGATTGCAAGAATATTCACAAAACTTTAGAATACAGACATAAGAAAGGATCAGGAAGATAGCAAGGGAACAATTAGCTGTATTTTGATGATACTGCTTAACAAGGAGCAATGGGAACTATGTCTGAGTGAGGGTAAGTTCAGTATTAGTGGAACTGATCACCTCTTATCATTAAATCATAGATTATTCTTCCCTCTCCTGCCTTATGCATCTATGGTATGCAACAAACATTCTGATAAAGAAGTGGTAAGAAATGCTGAATATAATTCATGCTTACTTTGTGTTTTGTACTCTTGTTTCTATGTATTCAAATGTGCAGAGCCAGCGCCGGCAGCAAAAACTTCAAGGAAAGATGCTTCACTTGTCAGATCTCTGTGCAACTGAACAGCCAGAGATAGATGTTGAGTACAAGCAAGAATCAGAGACTGAAATGAGCTCTGAAACTCTTGATAAGAAGCAAGAAGAGGAATCATCACATGAGTGCAAAGATCACTGCTTAACTCAGAAAGACTTGAGTATACAGGGAAATAGTACAGAAATTCAGAGCAGGCATGAAAATACAGGAAAGCCAGAACAAGAGTGTGAAGAAAACGAGTCTCTCATGGATCTCTCTGTGGAAGGCTTAGATTCTCCTATGAAGTTTGTCAATGGCCTTGACAACCTGTCTTTGAAAGAGGAGGATGATGACAATGAAGATGAGGAAGAGCTTGCTATAGACTTTTCAAAACTCCACTTGGGTGCCAGTGAATCTGACATGAGCACCATGGATGGCCTTCAGCCTGCTCCTAGCAAGACGTGCGAAGTATCTACAGATGACCCTGAAACAGCATTTTGTACTCTGGCAAACAGGGAAGAACTGAACCCAGAGGAAGGTTCAGTCCATCACTGTTTGTATCAATTTACCCGCAATGAAACACTTACTGAGACCAATAAACTACTGTGTGATGTGTGTACACAAAGGCATTGTGGACCAAAGAACAACATAAAAAGTATGACAAACTTTTTTAAAAGAAAACTTTAAATATATCCCTATGTGCTTCTTGAGTGGGTAAAGGTGGGGGGATTATCCCTAAAGTGGTATTTGTATAACTTTGCCTACTTTCATTCATCGTATTAAAGGAGAATGCTCAGCTTCTCAGTTCTTGCAGTAGATGACATTGTAACAGTTTAAATAGTGAAAATAAATTCCTGCTGTAACATTTGTTTTGATATAAAACACTTGTTTTAATCTTGGTGGTTTTTCTTTTCTGCAGGTGAAAAGAAGTTTGTTTATACTAATGCCAAAAAGCAGATGCTCATCTCTCTAGCTCCTCCAGTTTTAACCCTTCACTTAAAGAGGTTTCAGCATGTAAGTAGCAAGCTGACACATGTATATAGCCTCAAGTTAATATGTATATATGTGTACATATGCATGTTGTACTAGTTTAACTTGAAAACATGCTAATGTTACTTTTATTTTCTATAAAACTAGTTTGGTTTTTTTTTCCCAAAGTTTGGAAGGCATTTGTGTGCGGCATTGTGTTTTGTGGTCTTCGAGGCATTGAGGAGTGTTTTTCTGAAAGAATAGTCCCCTAATTAACTGGAAAACACTGTTTTGTGAGCATATTCACAACATATTCCCTCATTATTCTTACTGCTTACTGTATTAAAGTGGAATCTTAGCATTAATGGTTTCCTACTATTACAGCTGTTCATGGGCTCATGCATTTCACTAAGTACAGGTAAATAGGATCCCTTACTAGTAACAAGTAAGTAACAAGTTAGCAGAAGTGGAAAAGAGGATTCTGAGCCTTGTGGGGGAGAAGGAAGCATGAAAGGAAAGCAAAGTAACTTAAATTTTATTTACAGACACTGAAGTAAAGTCACTTACCTCTTTATTCCCAAATTGTAGAAAAATTTTTAACTCAGGCCTTTAGCTTTTCAAGAGAGAAGGAGGAAAGGAAAGAGAGGCAGTACTGCCTCTTCTAAATTTAAACCCATTTGGTGTTTAGGTCAAGATACTTGAAAAATAAGGGAGGCAACTTTAATTAGATGAAAACCAATTTCATATAGAAAATGGAAATATGTAGCCTATTCCAAGAGACTGAAATATGAAGAAAATAACTTCTGCCATCATCTCCTTTTGTTTTTATGTGATTATTACAATTATGTGATTATGGTGGGAGCACAGTTTGCATCAGTTTGGATGCTCTAAGATCAGATCCTCAGGCATGTTCCAGTATCTGAGAAGCCAAGACTTGTCCTCATAGTTACTGAAGTGCATTAGAGCTGATTCTTTTTCCACTTTTGTTACCATTACGTTAATGTACGAGTGAGCTGAAGAGCCATCTTAACTTGTGCTCCAGTGCAGCATGTGGGAGCAAGGAAATAATGCTGGAATACTGGACATCAGAGAAAAAAAAAGTTTGCTTTTTCCCAGTTTTGCGTAATGTAAAACTAATTTTGTATTGTTGAAACTTTAACCTGAAACATAGAGTAACTAAGCATGGTTTTAATATGCTCCATTTTAATATTATGGGGTTTTCCTCTACTTTGGTTGTTTAAGGCTGGATTTAATCTGCGGAAGGTTAACAGGCATATCAAGTTCCCAGAAGTGATAGACTTGGCTCCTTTCTGTACAGCTAAATGTAAAGTAAGTGGGAAAACAATCAGATTCTCCTTTCCCATGTTCTAATGTGCTTTCACAACAAAGCTGCATAGCAAAATCTTTGTAGAACGCTTGTCAAGCCTGTTACTTTGTGTGATAACTTGTACTTCACTGCTCATAACTGTAGTGCTTGCATGAATCTCTAATAACCAGTTTCCATTTCATCACCAAACAAATCAAAGAGTTTACATTCTTCAAAACTCAGCACCTGGCTGACATAGCTAAACCTGTGGTTTTCTAGAATGTGGCTGAAGGGAATACAAAGGTCTTGTACTCTCTCTATGGAGTTGTTGAACACAGCGGAACAATGAGGTTTGGGCACTACACTGCCTATGTTAAAATGAGAGCTATGAACACCCACCTCTCTGATCTTGTCCTTCGAGGACAATCTCAAGGTAAGTCATTAGAAATATTTTACAAATTATCACAAAATGGTTTGGATTGGAAGAGGCCTTAAAGATCATGTAGTTCCAACATCCTGCCATGGCAGATAAGTTCTCTGAGAAGGGCAATGAAGCTGGTGAAGTCCTATAAGGAGCAGCTGAGAGAGCTGGGAGGGCTCAGCCTGGAGAAAAGGAGGCTCAGGGAAGACCTTACCAGTCTCCAAAACTGCCTGAAAGGAGGGTGGAGCCAGGTGGGGGTCAGGCTCTGCTCCCAGGTAACAAGTGACAGGACAAGAGGAAATGGCCTCAAGCTGTGCCAGGGGAGGTGCAGGTTGGACATTAGGAAGACATGAAGACAAAATGGTGGTTAAGCATTGGAAGGAGCTGCCCAAGGGTGTGGTGACATCCCCATCCCTGGAGGTGTTCGGGGAACAACCAGACGTAGCATTAAGTGCTGTGGTCTGGTTGACAGGGCAGTGATCAGTCACAGGTTGGACTCGATCTTGGAGGTCTTCTCCAACTCAGTGATTCTATGATTGTACTCCATGATTCTTACTGAAGAGCACTAATAGAACTGATTGCTTCAATTCTTTGTAATAACTTTTACTCCTAAATTTTTCCTTTCACAGCTTTAGAAACTGAGCCAGTCAAAGGTCAGTGGTTCCACATCAGCGATACACACGTACAACCTGTCTCTGTGTCCAAAGTGCTGAGCTCCCAAGCCTATCTTCTGTTCTATGAGAGGCTGCTGTAACTCTTCAGAAGAGCCTTCCTGTGTGTGCAGCCACCTTCTTCAGAGGTGTGAGAGAAGGCAGACTTGCAAATCATGTCAACATGTTGGAGCTACTGTATAACAGGAATTCACTTTATGCATTTTAGACACACTGACAAGCAGTTAACTTATACTTTTTCCAGTGTTTCCACTACTTTTCAATAAAAGTTTTTTTCAAAATTACAGCTTTGAGTTTTTGGTGAGTAATTTGGGTAGATATAGATCTTGATCAGCAGCTTTTTCACTTTAAAGCAACCAGCTCTACTTTTGAACTATAGTTAATCTTGGCTATTATGCGTTCCTATGTGTTTTTTAGACCTGGGTTCCAAGCATAAGAAGCTGTTTCTTCCTCCACAAGAGCCAAGACAATTGCAGCTTTCAGCTCTCTTTCCACTATTGGTTTATGTCCAATAGAAGAGCCCTCAAGTTTGCAAATGTTCCAGGAATTCTTTTGCTGGTGTTTGGCTTGGTTTCTTGGCTCACTCTTATTACAGGCAGTCCCACGTAGTCTTTCCACACAACAGGCATAAGACCAGTAGTCCTGCAGTGACTTGTAACTGTGAAGTTCTCCACAAGCTTCATGTTGACTTTCATGTGAATAAAATCTTGGCTCTGGCATGCTAGAGCAGCAGCTGCTTACATTCAGTGCATTTTTTGCAACAGCCTTACTAAGAAAATGGGCATCTTGTTCTTGTAACCCTTAGAGCCATCAGCGGTAGTCCTCGTGCAGCTGACTCTAGCAGTACGCCAATCCTTCTGAAAACTTGCTGAGTTTATTTTTCAGCCTCACCAACAACTGACTATAAAGCCAGCATTAGTAGAGCAGCCTTATTTAGGCAAAAGATAGTTCCAGACTTGATTTAGCCTTCCACTCCCTTCTGGTTGTGAGATAAGAGTAGTGCTGGCAAGAGTAGTAAAAGGATTAATTATTGAAGTGGCTTGGATTTCAAGTGCAGTTCTCCTTTCAAGCTACTTGGAGACACATAAGCTGTTTACTTCCCAAGATTAATCTTAACAGGGGGCTTCAGCTGAAAGATTCCAGCACTCTGCATCATGCTGGCTAGTGCTGCTCAGCATTTATTTTTAAGGTCATTAGAATGTGATGCAGTTCACTGCTGTCAGGCTGCCCTTTTGAGAGCATGGGGACGTAAAAGGGTGAGGAGAGAGATGCATGTAAAAAAAAAAGCAGCATAGAATCATAGAATGGTTTGTGTTGTAAAGGACCTTAAAGCTCATCCAGTTCCAACCCCCTGCCATGGGCAGGGACACCTCCCACTAGATGAGGTTTTTCAGAGCCCTGTACAACCTGGTCTTGAACACTTCCAGGGATGGGCCAGCCCACAGCTTCTCTGGGCAACCTGTGTCATGGCCTCACCACTCTCACAGGGGAGAAGTTCTTCTGTGTACCTACCCTAAATTTCCCCTATTTGAGTTTGAAGGCATTCCGCTTTGTCCTGTCACTGTATTTCCTGATGCAGAGTCCCTCTCCAGCTTCCCTGTAGCCCCTTCAGACACTGGAAGGTGCTGTGAGGTCTCCACACAACCTTCTGCAAGCAGAACAGCCCTGACTTTGCCCATCTCCATAGGGCAGGTGCTCAGTCCCCTTATCAACTTGGTAACCCTCCTCTGGACTCGCTCTTAACAGTTCTCTGTCTTTCTTATGTTTGGGGCACCCCATCTGTATACAGTGCTCCAAGTGGGGTCTCAGGAGAGGGGCTACTGAATGCAGGGACCACAGACCTGCTGCCAACACTTAATTATTTCGACATTCATTTGACTGTTTACTCTCAAGTACTGGCCAAGGAGCACAAATAAGAGCACAAAGAGTCACAACAACTGTGGATTATGAGCTCCCTGTAGCAGGCTCATGGTCAGCCTCCCTGCACATTGAGTCTGTTGTGCCTGCAACAGGAATTGGTATGTGATCTCCCCCTCTTTATCTCAGCCCCTGAGAAGTTCTGCTTCCTTCCTCGCCAGGAGAGTGTCAGGCAGCCAGCCAAGGGTCAGCCCATCACACCCACACAGTGTCATTTATCCCTACACATTCACAGATTGGGAACAACCATGTATGTCATGCTGGCTCCAAATGAAGTAAGTCCACGTTTTAACAGTGAGTACGTTTATTGAGGTGTCTGAAGTTCTGCACTCCATTGGACACTGTTCATAATTTAAAGGCTAGAGCAAAACATTGTGACAGGCTCCAACTGGGATATTAAAAAACTCACAAAGTCATGTCACTTAAGAAATAGCTAAACTGTTCAATCATTTTGGTCTTCATCCCAGTCTTTCTTTCCTGATGGAGGTTTTGGGCCACCAGCTGGTTTTGCCATAATGATCTTGAAGAAAACAGAGAAATAAAAAAAGCTGATGTTAAAATCAGGCTCGTACCCTACTCTTACAGCCACATGATGCTGACTGCTGGCATTCACTACATTCATGCAGTTTCCCCACTCTGAACCTAAGCCAGTGAATATTACTATCCATCTAATTGAGATATTAACAACTTTCTTTTCTTTCTTGAGAATGGTAGAAGCTGACCCCGATACAGTAAAAAAAGGTATTTTACCTCATTTTTGCATGCAAAGTAAGACTTCAGTTAGTCTACAGAAAGTGAGTGCTTAAATAGACCAACAGCAGACTAGTTTACAGAGTGCACACTACAGAAAGGAGGATTATCAAAGCTACTGTTCTCAGTTATTGTCTCTAAGTATCACACTTTAAAACCATGAAGTCCGTGTTAAAGCACATTCTCTGCACTGCCTATATGGACAAGTAAGGTAAAACTGAACCTGCACTTGTCATCCCTTCCATGAAAATTTGGATTTAGGAGCAGAATTCGTTTGCAAAGGCACAAATACAAGATGTAGCAATCAGCACACAGCAAACGACAGCAGTGTTATGTGTTCTCAAGGAGAATCCAATCTGCCATGTGCTTGTCAATGAACTCATGCATGCACTCACACAGATACCTCTCTGCTAGAAAAACAGAGCTTACTGCACACTAGTTTTCAGGCTCATCTTTCCAGTCATCCTTATCCCAATGTCCTTGTTGCTTAGGGGCTTTTGGACCGCCTGCTGTTTTTGCCATAATGATCTACAGAAATTTTACATGCAAATTCGTTTTTGCTGAAGCTTCACAAAATAATAAAAGATTTCTATCATTATGACAGTAATCTCTATCTTTCCTAAAAATGGGATTTTCATGTAACAATATATGACAGAAGGCTTCTTCTATTGAAGCTTGTTCCTACAGAAGTTAGGGTTAACTCTCTGGATACAAATATCAACTGTCTTTAAAATATCAACAAAATCTTTTTAAAAAAATCCTAAACCCAACAAACATTAATAGTACTGCTATAGTAAAGCAGCCACATTCCAGATTACAAGCTCTTGAACAAATTACTTCCTGGCTTTCAGAAATGAACAAACCACATTCTCAAGTAGCATTATTTTTATGCCTTCCATTTCCAGGAGATTCCGTCTATTTGCATGAGGGTTCTGCCAGGTTTTAACTCAGCACCCAAATGACACATAAGCTTACCTGATCAACCCTTAGGACAGTTACTGCTGCATTTGTAGCTAGCTTGATACCCCAGAATTTTCCAAGATAGGTGTCTAACACACCAGCTTCCAACATGTCCTTCACCGCAGCAGCTTCAGCCTGTCAGATGGGCAAAAAACATTATTGAAAACTTTCTCAGGCTTTTACCCAGCAAGGTGGTATCACTTTTCTGATCTCCTCCCTTCAGAAAACCTTCATTCCTAACCCATTAGCAGGAAGACAAAGTCAGTAATTACTGAAGACTTACTCCCTGTCACATTAGTTCAGTATCCCCCTCCACCTCTGACCTAAGGCCACTACACTATACTGAATAGAACTGCTTGCTGATAAAAACGAACATTTAACTATTTCAATTCCAATAAATTATTATTCTAGGCTGTGCAACACAGAGCTTCCAACAATTCAAAATAATCTATAAATACTTCATACTGATAGAAGTGCTATTAGGTATAACCCTGCACTGCAGGGCAACAAGTAACATGAAAGACTATTTACCTCAATATCAAATCCAACATTTTTCTTCCCTTCCTGATGCACAGCATAAAGTTTGGAGATGACCTCATTAGCCTTTACTCCAGAGTTTTCTGCCAGTGCTCGAGGAATGGCTTCAAATGCCTCAGCAAACTTCTTGATGGCATATTGGTCAAGTCCAGGACAAGTCTAAAGTGAAGTTGAAAACCACGTCAGCATTTCAAAAACTGTAAGATAGGGAAGCATTTCCTCCCACACTTGTTTTTAATACACAACTATATATGTTGGTATAAAATAGTATTTGTGGTTTTTTTGTAAAATGTGTGTGTGAAGACGAAAAGCCAAGAAGCCTGTTTGCTGTACCTCTCCATACGATGTGATCTGCTTGGCTAATTCAATCTCTGTTGCACCACCTCCAGGAACAAGACGTTTATCCTGTGGAAAGACCACACCAAAACACAGTGTTTTGCTTAAAGCATCTATTACTTTTTATTGGTTTTGGATTTTTCTAGTATATCAAGAATGCAGCAGAAATTTATTCCACACAGACTTAGTAAGAATCGGAACAAACACACATTATAAGGGAAATCTACCAGAATTTACTCGTTCATTCCAATGTCTTTGAAGAAAAACAGCTTCTTTTGTAAAAAGCAAAATAATAATGCAGTGGGGGTTTTGTGTCTGGGATTTTTTGGCTTTTTTTGTAACAACTTCAATTCATGGTTAACTGTAACAGCATTCCTGGATTTTCTCGTCTTTTCTATTATTTCGGTGGGAAGTATCATACAGGAAACCAATCTACTGTACACTAAGTTTAATATGTCAACAGGTATCACAAGGTGTTGGGAGTTTTTGTTTTGTTTTCTTTCACTTTAAATTAAGCATTTTGTACATCCTTTGGCAAACCAGAATTTACTTAATAACTCTGGTCTTTTAACCCACAAAGTAACCATCATAAATCTTAAAACAGGATAACTCCTGGACACAATCATAAATGCACAGCATTTCTGTATTCTAAATCAATATCCATGTCTTGGTATGTAGAAGAGATTAACAGTTTTAACAATTTTTGCATGCCATTTTCCAAGTAAATACAAGAACATTTCCTTTTGTATAAAAAGAGGAAAAATGAAATAATAATATTTAAGACCACATAAGCTGCTCACAAAAAAAAATCCTCTGTAAGACTTGAGTTCTTCCATCCATAAAAACCTATCTGTATTATGTGGAGGAAGCATGAGTTATCACCAATGAACTAGAAATTCAGTCTCCAACCAGTCAGTTTCTCCTGATCCCAAGTGACAAAGCTATCTAGCTTTTCTTCTGTGCCTGGTTTCCAAAGAACATTACAAAACTTCTACAGAGTAAGTCAAGAAAGAGCTGGCTGTCTTTAGAAAGTAGCAAAGCTAATCTGCCTTCAAGAACTCACTCATTACTGGAAAATGGAGTGCAGTCCATGTTGAGCACCACCTTTCTTGTACCCTATGTTCACAATGGCAATCTTCTCTACACAGCCCTCCACATCTCAATACTACACAGCCATCTCCCCAACTCCAGAAGGCACCTAAGCAGATTAGAATCTACAGCCTTTGTAGCAACGAGCACAGGGCAGGCTCAAGTCTTGCCTCAAACTGATCCACTTCTCACTTTTGATAACTCAAGTGTTCTTATTACTCACCCTTGTGAGTACTTTGAAAGTATTGACACCATCATCCACTGCTCTCTCTATGTCATCCATCAGATTGTCTGTAGATCCACGAATGAGAATAGTAGAAATGGCACCATCCTCCTTTTCTGTTCAGAGACATGCATTACTGAATTAATTCATTAATCTTATATCTAAAACACATACAAACACACAAACACAACAGCAATGTCAGAAGTTCTACAGAACATACATACCATGCTTAAACACCACAACCTGTGTATCCCCAACCTCTGATAAATACACACTATTGCAGTGACCCATTTCTTCAAGAGTAGGGGGAGTCTGGAAAGAAAAACATGAGTTAAGAATTGAACCTGCTCATCAGTTCTCACCCTCCTGCACCTCATTTGGGAGGTACATACCAGTCTGGGTAGGGCTGTTGCACCAACAGTTTTGCACAGTCTTCTCAGGTCCCACTTGGAGTTCAGCCTTTAAAAACAAATTTCCATAACAATGTTAACACATACAAGAGTATTCTCTTAATTTGGCAGCATTTTGTGAACCAATGGCAAGATCAAAATTTACTGCATCAAGTATCAAGCATGCACTCAATTATTTTTTTGAGTTATAAATATCAGTTTCCAAGGATAGTGTGCAAATTTTAAAACAAATAAGAGCTTCAAACACATGGAAATCACCAAGCTTCATCCACTATTGCAAAAGATTTGATCTTTAAAATGCCTCTGTAATAATAATCCTTCTTTGTTATACAACATTACAGTATCACACTCCATTTCCAGAAGTACAGACTTTTTGGACAGCACCAATAAATTTACAGCTTTCAACAAAGGACCACTTATCTGCGTGAGATGGTGAGAGCTGCTGCTAAGTATATCTGACTTTATGTGATGCAGGATATATTCTGAAGATGTACAAACATGATTCATAGGAAAAAAGACAAACAGAGCAGAAAAATGACAGAAAAGTCATTAAGTTAAGAATTTCCATCTATAAATACATTAGTGATACACAGAGGCATCTCATCATTTCTAAATCATCACATGAGGACTGTGAAGAGGGAAAACCATTGTGGAATAGTCTCACGTGCCTTTGAGACCATATCCCTCTTTACCAGAGCCACGAATTTTGATATTCTGGATTTTGACTGTGCTGTAGAAACACTTAAACCAAAATAACAGTATATACACTACACTGTAGATATAACCAATATATACAAGTTACTCCCCCAGTTAGCTGTCAGAGGTGAAATTCTATCAAGAAACTTAAGATATGAAACAACCAAGTTGAAGGTCAGATTTTGGCTTACTAGAAGAACACACGTAATCTGCAGTATTTTGTTGGTAATTAATTTAAGAGCTAAGAGATAAGATGGCAAGTCCATTTCATAAATCTGGTAGACCAAATGTTTTTGTGCTCTCCTAGTACTTACCTGACTAACATAAGATTGTATTTGTTGGCATAATGAAGAGCCATATCTGCCACTTTGCCACCTGTTACTACTACGTTTGCACCACTATCAGCAATAGCTTTGACTTGCAAATCCATTAGATTTTCTTCTCCTTTACTGAAATTCATCAATTCTTCAGCATTCTTTATTAGGACGGTGCCCTAGTAAAACATATACACTGTTACAGTTTACCATTAAACCACATGCCTACAAGTTTCTGACAAACCATTTTGTCTCCCAACCTAACTATAACCTTCAAGTCATTCTATTTTGTAATACTGACACCCTCCCCAGGCAACAGGGTAAAACAAGAGGAAAAAAAAAGGAAACCACCAGGGAATTCTAGACAACCTTGAGGTTCAGAAATTCGAGCTGTAGTTTGGCTCACATAACCCAACGAAACCAACGCCATTTCCCCTATCTCAAAAACCCTGTGAAGCAATCAAGGTTCAAAACTTTTCTATGAACTTTTTTAAACTAACAAAATCAATATTCAAAATATCTCAATCACCAAGTGTCGAGAATATTTATAGCCAAGTCTAAAAATAAGAGCACATAAGCATAAACAGAGATGTAACTTATTTTGAGCTTTAACATACCTTAGTTTCAGTTATCATACCATCAAAAGGGCAGGAATACACAGCTATTTTTGCATCTTTGACAGAAGTAACATCTCCTTCAGTTTCTTTTTTAAAAACCATGCCATGCAGTACTGAGGAAGCAGAAATACCAGCACCCTGAAAGGAAATAAATGGAATCTGAGACTTTTTACAAGGGCAAGTAGTGATGGGACAAGGGAGAATGGTTTCCCACTGAAAGAAACTAAGTCTAGATTAAATATCAGGAAAAAATTCTTCCATGTGAGGGTGGTGAGGCCCTGGCACAGGTTGCCCAGAGAAGCTGTGGCTGGCCCTATACCTGGAAGTGTTCAAGGCCAGGCTGGACATGGTTTGGAGCAGCCTGGTCTAGTGGAAGGTGCCCCTGCCCATGGTAGGGGGCTGGAACTGAGGGATCTTTAAGACACATTCCAACCCAAACCACTCTTTGGTTCTATGAATGGGGGAACATCATATTACTGACCATTTATTGTCAGAAAGCTGCACTATTCTGCCTGAAAAGCAAACCTTACAATCATTTGGATGGAACACCCTAAGTGTAAGACTTTAGCTTATTCAGCAACAAAAACATTGTCTAACAAGTTCCCATTTTAGATTACTTTCAATATTAGTGATTTTTGTTTCTGACTGTTTCTACTGGGCACTAAAGAAGAGAAGTGAAGACTAATTTCCAAAATTTACTACACATGCCACAACAAAATTAGGAAAGACTCTTTGGAAGTTCAAAGATTAACCTTCATTACACTGTTTACCTTAATAATCACAGCAAAGACAGCTACTTCAAACTTACCACAATTTTGCACACTCTGATATTATCAACGTTGAAATGACCAGAATCAGGAAGAATAGAAACTGGCAAAAAAAAAAAGAAAAAAAAAAAAATTAGTATGTCTTGCCTAGTGAATAAAGTAGACCAATGACAGCATAAATAATGCCTGCAATTTTTCTGAACTACTGAATTTCAGTGGTTTGAGATACCTGCTTAAATTCAAGACAATTATAACCTACTAATAACTGGCATAAAGAGAAACAGAATTTTTTTTTTATAAAGTAATAATCAGAAAGAAATAATTAACTAAGCAGTCTGAATAAATAAGTTTAAATATGCACTCATACAGATACAGTCAAGAGACAAGTGTGACCCAGAGTATTTAGAGCAAACACTGGAACTAAAAATGAAGGTTTTTTCCTGAAAATCTAAAGGGAGAACAACTCAACAGAACTACAGTCTTGCTTCCATTGTTCTGTGGCTGCAACTAATATCCGCTTATGTGAAGCGCAATATGTCCTCCTAATGATATAAAAAGAGGGAAAACGATGGGTTTCTAAAAAGGTCACTGAAAAGACTTGAAAGCTATTTCTAGGAATGCTTAGTAGGAAAGGCAAACCTTTTCTGAGCCACAATGCCAATGCAGAGTTCAACGTGAGGAAGATTACTGTCATTTCAGAGATAAAGCGTTCCATCCAATCCAACCTAACCATACTTTCCATCTTACATGAAGAAGTAACAACCCTAAGCAAACCTCCTGTTTTTTAGCTGCATACCCACACCTATTCCTGCCCACTTACCACAGGCCTGAGCAATAAGCTTTGCCAAGAACTGTTCATTGCCATATTGTTTGCTCATCACTGACGTGTGCAACAAAGATGCCACTTCTTCAACATCTCGAAGGTTCTTTGCAGAACAGCACACCAAGTCTGGAAGAATTTCTAGGGCTTTCTTGCAAGCCTTTTCATATCCTTCTATCACCTGTGCAGCAAACAGTAAATATTCACTACAACATTTCATACTGTTTTTATCTGCTTTTCAAACTGCCATAAAACATTAATAGATGCAAAAGTTTTATTATAAGGGAAGCAAGCAATCACAAGCAGCAGAACACATGGTTCTCCTTCAAACATCTTTATCTAAAAAATCAGTTGAGAAGAAAGCAGATGATTCACAATATTATGACCCAAGAATACTGACCAGTGGCAATCTGGATTCAAGCTGTGTGAACTGTAATGAGACTATAACTTGCCTCCGAGACAGATAACCCCATCCTCAGAAGGTCTTCTGCTAACTCCAGAAGAACTCCAGCAAAAACAAGGACAAAGTTCGTTCCATCTCCAACTTCTTGTTCTTGCATGTGTGAAGCCATCACAAGCATTTTTGCAGCAGGATGCTGAACCTATAAAAGACATTACACATCTTGGTTACCAACATCCCACCTAAGATTGTGGCTTCAAGCTTTTCTACGTATCTTTCTAAGCTCTCTTATTTGAAATTGTACCTAGAGATACTAATAATGCACAAAATTGGAAAAGAAACAGCATAGATAATCTAGATTGGCTAACGTCCCTAGCAAGAAAAAGGACAAATATATATTAAAAAAAAAAAAAAATCAGAGAACTGAGCATTGCCCCTACAACATGCATTAGACATCCTTGACATTGGTTCTGAACTACTTTTACAGGATGCAGTGGCTTCACAACTCAGTTCTGCAACAGGAAAACAGTCTGGAGTTTAGATCTTCAAACTGAATTCATGTGTAACATACAAAGTACATGTCTAAATAACAGTTTAATTTTAATGGGGGTGAGTGGGGAGGCTCTGCTTAAAGATTCCACTGCTTCACTTTTCTTTCAAATAAATGCAATAAAACACTATATTCCTGAATACTTATACCTAACATTTTATACCAGAAAGTAACATGCAAAACTCATCAGAGTAGGTCCCTAGTATGCAGACTATATTTTTTAAAAACACAACTGAGACTTCCACAGTTATTCTACTCATATGGAACACCAACACAATGCATTCAGTAAGGAACTACTTCATTCTTACATTATTTCTATCACCAAGTATAAAATTCAGTAAAATATTATTCATGTTGTTCAAGTATCAATTTGAAGTCAGAGGAAGAATTAAGAGAGGATAGCCTTTTCATGCCTTTACAGTATTTACAGAAGGATGCTGCCATAGCCTCAGATTCTTAAATTCAATTGATGGATTCCAAGCAGTCAGGAGAACATGGCAACCAACAACACTGGGATATTAACTCAACAGGTATGCCACGGAGACTTTTCCAAACCACTGCATTTCTAGACATATCCCCTTCTAAACCTACTGGTTTGGCGGAAAGTAGGGAATTATTAAGCATCTCCTATAACTATTAATGCTGCTTCACAGAAGAATTATATTCTTCACTGTGGACCTCAAATTCAGTGAAAAAAGTAAATGATTTCCAAAGTGACATATGGAAATCATCTGGCAAAGTGACATTTCCTTACTGACAGTCAGAACCATAGCAGCCCATGAGCAGAAACACTGACATCTTCTGAAGCAAGAAAATCTACCTCTAGCTCTCTCAGGATAGTAGCAGCATCATTTGTAACAAAAAGCTTCTCCAGATGATTGATAACCATTTTGTTCATTCCTAAATGGGAAAACAAAATAATTTTTAAAAATCATTCATTATGCACACAATATCCTGTACACATACACTGTTTCGTAACTTTCAGGTGTATCTTGCACATGAAAGTGTTAGTTCTGTTTATAATTTAAGAACTTTAAAAGATTTTTGTGAAATAACACTTGAAGTATGTGACATTAAGGAGAAATCAGTAGTTTCTGAGTAAGCAGTTTTCTTTCCAGAAATATCAGCACATTATTTAATTAAACAATACAGGGGAATATCTTTTGTTTCCATATATCTAACTGAACAAGATTATGTTCGCTGTGACTACTACCACGTTATCGTGTTTCCTTTAATTTTTGTGCTTTTTCGTGTATTTTATACCATGTCTCAAAGCAAACACAGTAACTGTGACAAAAACCTGGCAAAAGCAGACACTGAGCATAACTCAAAAGCTATCAAAACAAAATCTGATTTCTACAGTCACAAAGAACATGTTCACAGTTTTAGAGCAAGTCCAGTGTGTTTCCCCCAGAAACAAACAGCTGCTCCTTTGTCAAGGTTATGTTTAGCCTCCAAACATAGCATTTGTCTCAAAAATGCAGCATTAATTTTAGGATTTATTTACCATTTGGTCCATAAGCTGTACGGGTGGTTTGAGCGAGTTCTTTGCATGCCTGAATGTTTCTATAGACAGCTTCTTCTAGTCCTGAATAATGCTAAAGAGAAAAATGACAGATAAGAATTAGGCTAACAAAAAAAAAAAAAAAAAAAAAGATGAACTAGTAACTTCTCATCAAAGCAGTGCCAATCTAGTGAGTCCCTCAAAGTTTTTTATTAATATACATTTGGTATTTCACTTACAGTTTAAACAGACACCAAACCTTACCCAAAGACAGTGAGAACTACTGTGTACATCTTCTCAACAGCTCAGTAGGCACAAAAAGCTTCTAAACAGAAAATCTGAACCGTGACTCGACTTGCAATACAGTTTGCATCCCCTCAGTCTTCCAAAAAAGTTTTGTGACATGCCAAAGAGAAACAGAAAACAACCGAAACCCAGCTGGAGAGGGGCAAGGGCTTTTGTATGTGCTTCTTTACTCGCACCTTTGTATGCTACAAAAATCATTTAACTCAGTTCTACATTCAAAACATTTGTGATTTGAAAATACAGAAACAGAATGATTAAGCAAAATATTTGTGCTTGAGAAGGTGATCAGCCTGGCTTCAGTTTGGAAACCTTAAGACAAGATGGGATCCCCAGAAAGGGCCCTAAGAAAGAAGAAAAAGCAGGATAAAAAGTACTGTGCAGCCCATAAGAGAAGGGAGAAAAGTAGCAATAATGTTTGCTTTCTAAATACAAACCAAATATCTCAGATTGCCAGCTGCCTCCTTGTTTTGCAGAAGACAACTCTTGCTGTTCTGACCTTGAATTGTCTAACAGTGAACCAGCAGTCAGGCCATTCTGCTTCCCTGTTTTGCCCCTGCCCTAGACATATGCCATTATTTGGCTCCAAGAAGGATTCTAAAAAGAAACAAAGAGGGCTTTCAGAGCTGCTACCTCCACTCTTCTTTCTATTATGTAGAAGCAAACAGAAATTTTCCTATTTTCCTTCTTTCTTGGAGAGAGGGGCTTTGGACAAGGGCCTGGAAAGACAGGACAAGGGGGAATGGCTTCCTGTCGAAAGAGAATAGGTTTAGATTAAGTATTAGGAAGAAATTCTTCCCTGTGAGGGTGGTGAGGCTCTGGCACAGATTTCCCAGAAAAATTGTGGATGCACAACCCTGGAAGCGTCCAAGACTAGGCTGGATGGGGTTTAGAGCTAAATGATTTTTAAGGTCCCTTTTAATCCAAACCCTTCTGTTGATTCTATGAATAAGAAAGAAAAATCCCACACCTGCTTGCTTTCAGTCCACTTTTCAAAGAAAGGTTCTCCTTTATTAAGGCATAGTCCTTCAACTCTACCAAATCTTTATTATGTTAACGTTAAATATAATGAAACCGGACTTAATGGCAAGGAAACATACAGGAACTACTACATTGTTCTGCATCGCTGACAAAGGTTAACAGAAAAAGTCAAGCACAAGTGCAGAGAACGACCCGGACACGTCTGAACAGCTTTCAACTACAGGCCCCGGCTGACTGCTGCTGTCCAGCCCCTGTGAGAGCTCCCCGAACAGCGTGGGCACGAGTCGGACCCCGGCTCATCCCCGGGGCGGCGGGATGAAGCGGCAGGGCCCGGGATCCCGGCCCCGCAGAGACTTCTCGAAGGCCGCGTGTGCCGGGCGCCGCCCTGCAGGGCCGGGCAGGCTCGGATCCCCGCAGCCCAAAGGCCGCGGAGGGGCCCCGGGCCGGGAGAGGGACAGTGCGCGAACCCCCCGGGCCCCCGCCCTGCGGGACACGTGGTGCCGCCTGGCCCTGCCGGCCTTCCGGGGCTTTCCCCGCACCGCCACCCTGAGACTCCTCTCGCATCCATCCATCCATTTATCCGCGCATACATCCAAAGGCGGTCTCACCTTCGCCCCTTCCTTGAGCATCTGGGCGAAGCCCGGGGCCTTGGGGACGTGCAACGCCATCTCCGCTCCGCTCCGTGCTGGGGCTGCGGCGGCGGGAGCGCGCGGGGCACGGCGGGAGCGCGGGGCCGCGCAGGCGCGGGGCGGGCCGGGCCGGGTCTGTGAGGGGCGCGGGCAGCGGGGCTCGTCACGCTTAGGCCTGGCCGGGTTGGCAGCCGGCAGAGCGTCGGGAAAGGAGGTTGGCTCCCTCTGAGCTTTTCTTTCGCTGTCGAATTTAGTAGACCGTCCCTCAGGCGTTTCTCGGTACGCTTTGCGATGGAATTTTCAGGAACAGTGCAGAGCTTTTATGGCTGCCGATGATAAACGCTCATCATAAAACTGAGTAGACTCCAGTCAATTGTTTCGCTTAGTACATACTTGTCCAAACGGAAGCACAATGCACAGACAGGAAAACTAAGTGTCACAGAACTACAGAGTGGTTGGGGTCGAAAGGGATCTCAAAGCTCATCCAGATCCACGCCCTGCCATGGGCAGGATCACCTTCCACTAGACCGGGCAGCTCCGAGCCCTGTCCAAACTGGCCTTCAACACTTGCACGGTTGGGGCGGCCACAGCTTCTCTGGGCAACCTGTGCCAGGCCCTCACCACCCTCACAGGGAGGAATTTCTTCCTAATACCCAATCTAAACCTGCTTGCTTTCAGTTTGAAGCCATTTCCCTTTGTCCTGTTATTGTCCACAAAAATCAGATTCATTACCTGGTGTGCAACATGCCAATAATTAAACAAGAGGGTCATTGATGATTTATTTCAGAGTTGTACAAGCCTGGGTGCTCAGTGGACTTCCACAAATAATGCATGCCAATTATGAAAATGTTTTAATACATTTTAGCAAACAAAGGAGTTAGTATTCATTGGCTGCAAGTTACATAGTTCTCTTATTAATTAGTATTCTATTTGCTGTTTTTTAATGATTCTTGCTTCTCATGTCAATTAGTCTTTTGAGTCAGTGGGTTTATTGAGTTGGTGGTCCATGAGTCAGTGGTAATGATCTCCCCCTGCCAGAATTACCCTTTACCCAGTTCAAGCTGATTTCAGCATGATTGCTGAGTTGGTTTTATTAGGTTTTCTTCGGCCAGATATCCTTGTGGCCCATAAATTCTGCATGCTATGTGTCCACTATCAGTGGGTATCCTTCTTCCCTTTGTTATCCTTCCCCTGCATCTGAGATCATTAAAGCATGTCAAGCCCTAAACCTTAACAAGGCAATTCTCCCAACAAGTAATTTTCTTTTCTAACACCTGGACATCACTTAGAACTTGCTTGTTAGCTTCTATCTATTTCAGGGATTAAATCTCCCTTCTTGTTGATTCAACTTGAAAGTATACAAGGACCAAACATTAAGGAATATCCTTTCTTATGAGAATTTTATATATTCCACATTTCACAAAACTTTCACTGCATGCCCTTATAAATAGTCTCTTTCCATCTTCCTTGTGGACTCCCTTCAAGTTCTGGAAGGCTGCAATTAGGTCACTCCAAACCCTTTTCTTCTCCAGGCTGAATCCCAGTTCTCTCAGCCTTTCCTCACAGCAGAGGTGCTCCATCCCTCTAATCATCCTGGTGGCCTCCTCTGGACTCACTCCAACAGGTCCATATCCTTCCTGTGCTGGGGACCCCAGAGCTGGATGCAGCACAGTCAAGTCCTTGTTATCCAGGGTAATGCCAAGTAGTCTGCTCACTACAGAACATGCTGAAGAGCACTTTGGAGGCCCACCTTGACATTTCTCCTGCCAGGAGACAGTGGATCTGCTTTAAGTTTGACAAGTTTTATTAACTTTGCTTCTGTGCCACACAAAATCAAATACACTGTTTAAAGACAAGAAGTTCAAGGCCTCAGAAATAATACTGCAGTATCTGAGCCTGTAAGCCAACAGAGACTATTACCCACCTCTGCAGCAGGCTGCCTGCAAGGTTAGTTAAATCACTTGATATGTGTTCCTTAAGTAACCTCAGGACAACACAGTTTAGTTTTACTGTCCTATGATTCTTAAAATTAAATCAGTTTTACCCTGTAAAACGGGGTAACAGGGTAACAATTTTGTACACTGCCCCTGGCAGTATAAAAAAAAAATTAACAATAGAGGAAAACTATGAATTTGCCCCACAAATGAACTTCAGAAATTCTGTATGCAGTTTTGCCAGAAGTATTTGGAGGTAGATGCCACTTGAAGCAGAAGATGGAACTTACTCAGCCATGTCTATCATGACCTAGCAGTGTGGGCATTTCCAAAAAGCCTTTCTGGGAGCTGGCACAAGGGGCATAACCCCATTTATCCTCCTCTTCTTTTTTCCAGTGTATCTTGCACCACACTGCAGCAAGGGAAGAAGGAAATATCCATCTAGAGTCAAGATACCAAAAACTGTACTTTGTAAAGCAACTTCCGTAATCTAATGTTAGCTGTGGAGATCAGAAGAGGTGCTTACTCCTAAGTCAGCACAGAAGACTTTAGATTCTATGAACTGATGGCTGTCTGCTAGTGATACAGCTTGAATAACTCCTTGTACTTTGCCCTAATTCTACAAGTCTTTGTACAAATTTTTCTCATTATAATCTACAGTCTCTCTGTGCCAGTGCTGTCTTCTGCTTCCTCCAGGTATTTGTAAGGAGTTTAACAAAGACAAGTGCCAGATTCTGCACCTGGGATGGGGCAGCCCCAGAGGTATGGACAGATTGGGGAACAAGACACTGGAGAGCAGCGCCGGGGAAAGGGACCTGGGGATCCTGATCTACAGAAAGTTGGATATGAGTCACAGGAGGGCCACCTGTGCCCTAGCATCAGGAGGGGATTCTCCCACCCTCCTCTGTGCTGGGGCGGCCTCATCTTGAGTGCTGGGGGCAGTTCTGGGTGCCCCAATGTCAGAAGGGTAAAAAGCTATTAGAGAACATCCAAAGGAAAGCTACGAAGATGGTGTAGGATCTTGAGAAGAAGCCCTGCAAGGAGTGGCTGAGGTAATTTGTCTTGTCCAGCCTGGCAGAGAGGTGACTGAGATGTGTTGTCATTTAGGAATGGTACTCCCCAGTTTATTGCTTCCACTGAAACCGTGACTGCTCACTGCCCCTCCTTCCCACCCTACCCCACCACACCGTGGGCAAGAGAGGAGAACAGGCAGCACAAAAGGTAAAGATCATGGGTTGAGGTAAGAGCAATTTACTGGAAACAGCAACGAGTTTAGAAAACAGACACTAACGGCAACAATATTTCTGACAGAGGAAATCAGCAATCCACACAGAAACCCCCCAACAGGGGACAATACCTGCTCCCTCAGCAGCACTTACTCCATTGGACTTCTGTGATCCTTGTGGGCCCCTTCCAACTCAGGATATTCTATGATGGTGTGATTTTTGAGCTGCCCTCTTGGTACAGTGCTTTTATCAAAGCTTGTTCTACCTACATTTTAAAGCCAGAGTACCACTAAAATCAAAATATGTATGTTTGTGACTATGAATATAGACTATATATATATGTATTAAGCTGTATTAAATTATCACTAAAACATCTCTTTGTGTTACAACCAGGAGTTCTTTGGGACTCACTGTCTAATCATGACTTTGACTTTTCCTTGATCTTTTTTTAGCTATGCATCTGCACCATTTATATTCTGCACAGACATTGCCATGCTAAAGGACCATGCAGAGGTCAGAGGGTTGGCTATTGGCTGTTGGCTGCACTTTCACCACCCAAAATCTATAACTGTGCACATGGAAATCCCCAGCTTATCTGTAGGCACTTGTTTGTCAAATTCTGGGATGGTAAAATTTTAACAAGATCTTGGGAAGTTCATAAAAAGGACAGAGTGTTAATATTTGTTTGGTTATTTAGCTGTGGGAACCTGAGCAATGGAAAAGGGGGGATTGAAAAGCATCTACTGAAGTGTGAGTAGAACAATTGTGTTTCACCAATAATACTGACACCTGGCCAGTGAAAAAAATGTGAGTGGCATCTTGAGAGAAGGCTAAGGGTCATGCTGAGTTTGCAGAGAATCATGCTTAAACCTGAAACAAAAAATTGTGACCTGCATAGTGCTAAACATTCAGAATAATTCTCTTAGTAACAGCAGCAGCAGTTACTTTAGCTTTCCCCAGACTGTACTTGCATCACTTGTGACATAATGGGAAGGAACAGACTAATCAACTAGAGTATGTCTAATCAGCTAAGTACTACTTAGGTCATTGCTCCGCAGGTCCTGGGTTAAACGCTGCACTCATCCTGGGCTTCTCTTGCTTGTGCAGAGGATTGCAAGCTAAACAGGAAAGCAAAATTTCCTTACCATTTGGTATTCTTACCTCAGTGTGTGCTCTCTGCTATAGCTAATCCAGTTAGTTTGAGTCGCTGGAAAGCACTTTTGGGGATTTTAGAGGAGTATTGCCGTTGCATGGAAGTGTTCAAAAGACTTTTAGATGAGGCACTGAGGGACATGGTTTAGTGGTGGGTTTGGCAGTGCTGGGGGAACAGTTGGACTCCGTGGTATTAGAGGTCTTTTGAAACCTAAACAATTCTGTGATTCTACCTGCACGAGTGACAAGAATTCAGAAGTTCCTCAAAACAAGCAAATTGGAAAGGATGATAGTCTCAGAAAGGAATCAATGCTATTTATATTGAGTTCGTATTGCAGGTACAAGCAAGACAAGTGTTGTGACAATGGTACAGTACTCAACAAAATACAATCCAAGAGCCTTTATTTCATCAGAGAAAGCAAAATTGTTGAGATCCTTCTTGTTTTGTTGCCATAAGAAAGAAACATAATTGGGCAAAAATGACACATCTTCTAGATGGTGAGTTCTGTTTTGCCTGAGAAAATGAAATGCAGGATCAGGTAAGGGCTAGAGAAACACCTCTCTTCAGTTTTCAGCTTGGTCATATGGGAACTCTTATCCAGTAGAGTGCACAGGAGCCTGGGAATACCTGGAAATACAAGCCAAGTGCTATTGAAAGTTCAGCTGTTCTTGTTGGGTGTGAAGGACTTACCAGTACCTATGTGGTGGTGGAAACTTGGAGAATGCCAAACTGAGGAGTGAGGGAAATAGGAATTTAAGGCTGTAATTGGAAAAGATAGGAAACAGTGGAAGAGAGGGACAAAGCCGGTATTGAATAAATGAAGACTTCTGCAGAAATAATACCCAAATGAAGCAATGAAGAGTAGAATAAATAACATCTATCTGCAGCCTCCTAGAAACAAGCTACTACCACATCTGATTTACATTTCTTTCAGCTCTGCAAACACTAAGCGGAAAAAGATGTAGCGAAAAAGGCAGGATTCTGAGATCAAGACCACAACTTATGCTGACTAGTGCCTGAGCCACTGAGATCTGTGGACTTCTTTCTTCACTCTGTCATATCATGATTTTGATGCCATATCAATTTTGATATCATGACTTTGTCGTGATGATCATGACAATTTGGAATTTTCTAAGGATGGTCTAAACCAGTACTAAATCTTCAGGACAGAGACAGAGGCTTTTCCAATTTTTAATATTTTGTTTCTCTGCCTAAATAATTTTAAAGACCTTCCCTAAGTAACTTAAAATTTTGTTTCTCATATCACCCCCATTATTATTTGAGGATTAATTTTAGGGTTGTTCATCATGTGTCCTCTGAATATACCTGTTGAGAAATTCATTCATTCTCCAGAACTCAGGTCAGTGGGGGTCTTCTGGCCCAGGGTCTGCAAGGGCACTGTCCTTCTTGCTGCCAGCGTGGAGTGTGACCCACCAGCATGACCTGGGGAACTTCAGTGTGTCCCGTTATTTCCTGGCTACTCTGTCAGCCCCATGTATCTGCCAGCAGCTCAGAAATTGGCCTGAATCTGTGCCTGGTTGTGAATCAAAAGAACTCTAAAGACACCCATGCAGCCCTCCTTTCTGCACTGCAAAGCCTGCCCAGCTGTAACTAAGAACCATAGCTCACACTATGGATTATGCATAGTCTTTCCTACATGGTTCTTGAAGTGTTTAAAGAAATGTTAATGAATAAATGCTGAATCACACTCCAAGCTGAAACAGTGGAAGAGTGCCATGTACAATATTTTCACTGTTAAAAAATTTTTTATGGTTTTACCCAATGATAATGTAGGTTAAGTTACTAATAAAAGTGTGGCATATTCAGTTAATCTATTGTCAGATTTAGGAGTTATAATAAACTATCCCAGACCATCAGTAGGGTAAAAATAAGGGAAATCTTAGAACAAGTGGGATTACCAGTTGTATGACACAGTTGTATGATATATGGTTCCAAAATGTTGAAAATGTCCTGCAGACTTCTCAGTAGCTCTAAAGAATAGATTATTTTCAGTTGGGCATGTATCTCTACTTACCTGTGTTAGAGGATTCCAAATACATGCTTTCAATGTTTCTCCCTGAAATCTAGAATAAAACAATGAGTCCTCTGCACAACATACAGTCTCATAGAAACCTGCTGCTTTAACTTTTTGTGTCTATTTCTTGGTTTAAGGAGGCTTAAGTGAGATTATGGTGATATTTGTGAATGGTGGTGTGAAGAGGAATAGCAAAGCCTTCTAATATGTGGGTATACAGAACTTAAAAGAAAAGGGGTTCATCAGCAAGAAATTAGAAAATGTTTCCTAATTTTCATTTTTTGCAATCATTAATAGCAAATTATGGCTTGTAAAAATTTTGTAAAAGGAAAAATATTTGAAACAGTTTTCTTATACTTATTTTTTTGCATTTTTAAAATTCAAAACCAGTCTGTCATGTCTGTTTGCCACGGTTTTTGTAACTTTTGAAAGTAAAGCTTTAAAATTCAAATACCATCAACTGCTAAACTGTGGTAATACAAACTGTCAGTTCTCTGTGCAAACAGCACTCTATAACTTTTCAAGAATTGTGAGCTTTATTAATAGCTGGCTTAGCTCATTTTAAACCACTTTGATTTTATTTATGGCTGTAAAACTCTAAGAACTAGGTGAATGGGATGGGAGTAATTTCTCTTTTAGCTAGTTCAATAGTAATTTTTTAATTCTGCATTGTGTTTGAAGACTTGAAATTCTCAAGTAACAGACAATTGATCATCCAAATTGTAACCTGGAACATACAACTTTTCCCAAAAAATTTATGTGCACACATTTTTTTTCGAATCAGGGTTTAGATGCCTCAAGCAGGAACTGCAGCAGCCTGTGTCTAGTTCATGGTGCTAAAACAATTAGCTGGTACTGCCAATGGAGCTTATAAAAAAATTATTACATGTTTCGTTTGGAGATTTAATTTTGCTTTTGGATTATTATGGATGCTAATATGAAGAAAATCATAAAATCAAAAAAAGAATGTCACTAAGGGCTAGCATGAATTTGGAAAGGGGGAATCAAGGTTCTTTTTTAGACAAAAAATGCTGTAGCAAAAGCAATTTCTTAAAGTGATTAAGAAGTTTTACATTATTATGCCATATTAGCGAACAGTCAGTCGCAACATAGTCAAAAGGCTTCAAATGCATGAGAAGAACATGGACCTGTTGGAGCAAGTCCAGAGGAAGCTGCCAAGATGATCAGAGGGATGGAGCACCTTTGCTGTGAGGAAAGGCTGAGACAATTGGGAGTGTTCAGCTTGAAAAAACAGAAGGTTCCAGGGTGACCTAATTGCAGCCTTCCAATACCTGAAGGGAACCTACAGGAAAGATGGAGAGAGACTATTTACAAGGGCCTGGAGTGACAGGACAAGGGGAAATGGCTTCCCACTGACAGAGAGGAGGTTTAGATTGGATATTGGGAAGAAATTCCTCCCTGTGAGGGTGGTGAGGCCCTGGCACAGGTTGCCCAGAGCAGTGGTGGCTGCCCCATCCCTGGAAGTGTTCAAGGCCAATTTGGACAGGGCTTGGAACAACCTGGTCTAGTGGAAGGTGTCCCTGCCCATGGCTGGTTTGGGACCAGAGGATCTTTAAGGTCACTTCCAACCCTGGCCATTCTGTGATACTGTGAATTTCTAGAATGTGCCCTCTGAGGGGCAGCATTGAAGAGCAGGTTTCTGTAAACAGCTAGTTCTAGTTATACTATGGATTAGGTGTAAAGAAGGGATTAAAAAACTAGAGCTTATTCTCTGTTGTCTGGAATTACTAGTTTTCAAAGGTAAGTCATATGTTTGAGAGTATTAATGCCAATCTGTCAAAAACCCTGTAGCAAACAGGGTTTGCAAACTTAAACTTTCAGTTTAAGTGATAAAACCATCAGAATTCTTTCCTGTGGACTACTCAAAATCAAACAAAAAAGGTGGGCATTTTGTTAATTTTGGGTTTTCTTTGCTTGGGTTTTG
The DNA here is from genome assembly GCF_017639235.1 of Corvus kubaryi. NCBI lineage: Eukaryota > Metazoa > Chordata > Aves > Passeriformes > Corvidae > Corvus > Corvus kubaryi. Next base: position 1,027,682 of record NW_024581112.1, on the reverse strand, counting down.
GTGGAAAACTGATGGCAGAGCCAATTAGCATTTCTTTATTGTGAGATATATCAATATCATGTCATTTGAAGATGCAATATGTCATCTTGACTGATTAATTAAATGTTGAGTCTTTCATGTCAGTATTGCACTTAGACAGTATTGTGTGGGTGTGGTGACCCACTTTTGAGGGGAAGGAAATGCCTGATATTCATAAATGTTCATTGGTCAAAAGGAATGACAAAAATCTGAGGATCTGCAAACAGTTAGAAAGTTTTATTAGTGAGTTACACACTTGGCATGGAGATTGGTGTTAGTCCCTGACCTAGTATATAAGCACACAGAAGTGGGGTTTGGCTAAAATGGTAGGGTGAAAGAGGGGAATTAAAGAGGGAGGGAGGGCGGCAGGAAAGCAGGAAGGCAGGGAAGGCAGGAAGGAAGGAAAGAAGGAAGAAGAAGAGAGAAAAAGAGATCACCAGTCCTGATGCCGGCGTTGATCCAGCAGAGGGGATGCTGATCCTGGTTTCAGTGGTGATCCACCTAATAAGTGGTGATCCAGCTGTGTTGATCTGGCCCATGAGATGTCCAGGGTCCTGGGGCACCACCCAGGCTTGAGGGGGTATCTTTCTAAGAGCACATTTCTCCACCCTGAAGACAGGTTTCTCACTTTCTGTGTAAGTTGGTTATCATGCACAGTCTGTTCTTTCAGGCCTTTCTGGAAATGGGTTGGAGGGCTTCAGGGGTCTTTTGTGGTCCTTATTCCACCCCACAGTCCATGCCCATTCTTGCCCCTATGCCATACTCTATGTGGTTCTTTCTCATGGAAGAGTGCTGCTGCATCTCCACCTTGGCCCCCTTCTCCAGCTACATCTTGTTCTTTCTCATGGGGTGTTAATACCAACAGTCCTGGTTTATTACCAACAGTCCTTGGTTGTTTCAACAGCCATCCAATATCTATGTTTGAGACATACACATTAGCTCCCTTATCTTCTGGGAGTAGAGAGCTCAAGGGGTCTCACTTTGGACTGGGGTTTATAGAGTGTCTTGGTTTGAAAGACAGGTGCCTGCCAAGGAAGGCGGGAGCCTCCCTTGGAACAGAAAATATGACACCCCCCCCCGAATTATTATACCTTTGAAGTTATGGGGATTTCAGACAAAGATATGGGAAAAGGAATAACAGTTCTTTACTAGAATATATGTATAACAAGACAAACAAACAGCACCACCGGCAGCAACCACAAACAGAACCAGGAACCCAGTGCCAGCCTCTCTCGGCTGTCGGGCCCTTTCCCCTCGGTGCAGTTCCGCTCACAGCCGGCAGGGGGCGCTGGTGGCTCCCGGCCGGGCAGGGCGGGTGCGATGGTTCCCCGCGCCTGCAGGGGGCGCTGTGGCGCGAGCTCGGCCACCTCTCCACATGGTTAAGGGCGCCTCAGCCCGGGGGAGAGAGAGAGAAGGAAAGCAAACTAATGGAGGGCAGCTGGTTCCGGTGCCCCTCCGGACGGTGAAATGGGCTGTAGCAGTAACCTCAGAGCAGCAGGCTGGAGCAGCAGAGGCGAGTGCACCTGGGATGGCAAAACAAAGTGCAGCAAAAACTCTGGAGCTGTGCCAGGAACCACAGGGTGTGTGGGTGGGCAGGAGCTGTCAGGTTAAAGCGTAGGAAAAAGCCCGAAGCAGCAACAGGAAACATCGGGGCTGGGCGGTGGCAGATGGGCTGCTGCAGGCAGCTGCCACAAGCAGTGGGAGATGCTCCCTCTGGAGTGGGGAGGGGGTCAGGGTCCCGGCTTTTCCGCTGGGGCACCCAAGCAGATGGTGAGGGTCCTTCCCAGTGAGGTCGGATGTTGAAAAGGTCCCAGTACAATGGCCGCTCTTACCAGCAAAGGCTCACCCACAATAGGAGAAGCAGTAAAGGGCTGAACTCTGTGGTGGCAGTGAATTCTCCCCCGCAGTGGCGCCAACCTGACCGTTCCCCTCCGGTCCCGAGAGTGAGAGAGAGTGAGGAGCTGACCCCAGTCCCTCACCCCCCAGCCAAAATCTTGTGGTATATCTGCATGTCTCAAGAGGAAGCTCCCCAGCCAAGAGATGGCAGCAAACCGCACCCTTCCCCCTCCTCCTTCTCCCAGCCGCATCTTTTGTCTCCCAAGTATCATCGTTCCCATCTCTTAGGCAACAAATGGGAGAAAATTCCCTGAGAGAAAGAAAAAAAAAAAAGGAAAAATCCTAACCTCCAACATAGAGTCAATAGAGAGTGGGCTTCACTATGCATTAGCCCCTTAAAATTGCGAGCTCCAAACAACTCGCTTTGAACCACTGTTTATAGAGTTCAAAGAGAGTGGGACCTTAGTCATAGCAGTTTTTCATCCTGGCTGCAATTCAGGTCAATACGTTTTTTGAAGGTTCAGTAACAAAAATATTATTCCATTTGGGCTGTTATTCAGGCCAGAAAAATAAATTTCCAAGGCTGTGTGTTAAAAAAATAGGTGCTCACTAGGCACCACTGTTTCCTGGGAATAATGTTTCTGATAAGCTCAAGAGGGGCTTAGCCCAGGTACAGTTCATCAAGGTTGATATCTAATGAGCATTAGATCATAGTCGAGCCTGGGGAGGAGGATGCACCAGCACAATCCATCCCATGACTAAAGTCAGCTTCTCTGGGCCTCTGCAGGGGGTCACTTAATACTGGAATATTCTGGAGTCTTAATATGACTGACTGGCTTAATCCTGTACATTGGATCACAAGAATACCTGCTTCTTCTTTATTAAATTCCTGTGACAAGAGGAAAAGTGTGGTATTACTAATGACACAATGGTATTGCTTAGCCCTTCACTTGCCATCAGCTTCAGGGTGATCATTTATGAAAAGCAAAGTTCAAGGGCTATTTTAACCCCCTCTGAAAAAGCAGGACTTTACTGTCCTTACCCAACTTTTTCTTGTTAGTGTCCTAGAAGAAAATTGGCAGAGTCTTTTTTTTTCTGGACAGGAGCTGTGCCTAGGTACGATAGTCTTTGAAATTGTCTAATTTATCTTGGCAGACTAAATATGATTTCTTGTCTAAGTAGTTCATTCTATGGAACAAGATACATTCACATACCCATATCCTGTCATTGTATGATAGTCACATGCCTGATACATCTATCATACTGCTCTTTCTGGTTATAATATTGTAACTTTTCAGGGAGAGAAGATCATAGTCATAGAATGGTTTGGTTTGGAAGGGACCTTAAAGCTCATCTCATTCCGACACCCTTGACACCTTCTACTAGACCAGCTTGCTTCAAGCCCCATCCAACCTGGCCTTGAACACTTCCAGGGATGGGGCAGCCACCACTGCTCTGGGCAACCTGTGCCAGGGCCTCACCACCCTCACAGGGAGGAATTTCTTCCCAATATCCAATCTAAACCTCCTCTCTGTCAGTGGGAAGCCATTTCCCCTTGTCCTGTCACTCCAGGCCCTTGTAAATAGTCTCTCTCCATCTTTCCTGTAGGTTTCCTTCAGGTATTGGAAGGCTGCAATTAGGTCACCCTGGAACCTTCTGTTTTTTCAAGCTGAACACTCCCAATTGTCTCAGCCTTTCCTCACAGCAAAGGTGCTCCATCCCTCTGATCATCTTGGCAGCCTCCTCTGGACTTGCTCCAGCAGCTCCACGTCCTTCTGATGCTGGGTGCCCCAGAGCTGGACACTCCATTCCAGGCGGAGTTTCATGACAGCAGAGCAGGTGGGGAGAGCCACTTCCCTCAACCTGTTGGTCATATCTCTTTTGATGTAATCCAGGATACAGTTGGCTCTCTGGACTGAAAGTGCAGATAAATATCTAGAGAAGGTGTGAGGACTTCCTGGACTATTATGAGCTGCATTTGCTAATGAGTTCTTTTTGCTAATAAATATTATAGATTTTGTTGTTTCTAAACTCTGTCTGCAGCTGGCAGTATTACCAAAGACGGTTTCAGTGCTGAATCAGTAGTGAGGTTTCGAGTATTGCCAGAATACCAGCTGCTGTTTGGGATTTTGCCACATTCTTCTGCATACTGATTTCTTCCTTAGAGCAGCAAAGCTTCATGAAAGAGTGTGTTGCCTTGAAAGTCTTGTGCATGTACCCATGACAGCATGATGACCTCAACTATCATCAAGTGAGGCTGTAATATCTTGTAGTGTCCTATTCAGGTGAGCTCTTAAATAAGGTAAGCTAAGCATTTCCTTCAGGAGCAGCAAGTCCAGTTGCAATGGAGTGATTACTCCATTTTACATGGATGTGAGAGAACTATCTTTCTCTTCTAGGACCAAGCTGAATGTAATTTAGCTGCACAATTGGTAAGCAAAATTGATGCATTTTTGTTTAAATGCTGGTGTTTCCAGTCAGCCAGTGCTAGCCAATGCTGGCTCTGAACATTCAGCTGCTGACCTCCCAGTGAATTGCTGCATACTGTCTACCTATATCTTCAGCATTCCCTGCTGAGATGAGCCACCATCATTTTTCCCAAAATTAGTTTCTAAAGGTTATTTTCATCTCTATGTTGATGTGAGTGAAGTGTGTAAATTTGCACCTGTTGATTTCTGAAAGTAGTGAAGTTTTTCCAGTAATATTTCTAACTACAGTTTTCATCTTGTTTTCCATGCAGAGTTACTCAACGGTCTTCAGTAGCATCATATCTCAAAGGCTTCAGTTTTCTTCCTTTCAGCAGAATTAGCTTTTCACAATTTCTGCCTGGAGTTTGCTGTGGAAGTGATGGAATTTTTCACCAGTTGGGTTTTCAAATAATTCACAATGTAGTTATTTGCAGATGATCTTAAGGCAGGTGTAAAAATTGCTGGGTCAGCTCCTGTAAATCTGCATTACCTTGATTAAGCCAATCTCTAATTTCTCTGCAGTAATCTCCTTTATTAGACCTGTGTGATCCTATGTAAGTGAATTCAGCTATTGCATACCAATTTGCCATTAATTATAGCTTATATCCTCTTTTATAAGTCAGTGCACAATGTATTTTTCCTGCTGGTGTTAATGCTTTAATTTAATCTGATGGGGTTCAGCCATTTATGAGAGTAGAGCTTTGGGGAAAGTACATTATTTTACCTGTGTTAAAATACTACCTAGGCAAGGAGAGATACCTAATACCTAAGAACACTAATGCTCTGTCAGTTGCTCCAGTTGTCAGGATATGGGATGTTGGATTGTGAGTGATTTTGCTCTGTGTGCAATTTCAGGCAATACTTTTTTTTTTCATTTCTTCTTGGAACATCTTCCATATGCTAGAATATTTAAAGTGTATTTTTAAATAGTGACCAGTAATCTGTGAAACACCATTTTAGCATGAATGAGGTCATATGCTACTAAAATACTACTTTTAGTAGGACACTGAGAGGAATTGAAAGTAGCACGCTAAAAAAGTGAGGGCAACAGGTGTTTTATTAGATTGCAGATATTGGCTTTTTTTAACATCTTTAGAATAACTGATACTTCATCCTAAAACTTTTTGCAAATTTGCATGTTTCCACTACTGAATATCAGTAAGTCCCAGTGTTCCTAATTTAGAGTATATTCCTTTAAGGTGTTTTTGACTAATAAAACATGATATCCTCTTCTAGCACATCACCAGTTTCATAATGTGATGCAGGACTGAAAGAATTTTGCTTGGATACCAGGCACCTGATGACTAAGAGTATACTGAAAAAGGAACAGGGCAGGCTGTGCTCCTACACAAAAAACCCCTGGAGTTATCAGCATTCTGTAATTTTCACGGAGATGACTGTAAGGTGTATGTGCAGCCTGTCAGGGAGAAGTATTTTTTGTGTTGGAAGAAATTGGAGAGTAACTTGTTTTGGTGCAATTATTTTAATCACCTCTTTAGTAAGTAAGAAATGTGGGATTTATCTCTACCCAAATGCCTTGGACTATTAATTTGAGCAAGTCAAGGAAGTGAAGCATCCTAGACTTCAATTTCCCTATTGTTTAAAATTGAGTTCTTCCCTATTTACTCTTATTAAAATAATTCAAAGAACTTCTTAAAATATGCTGTTTGAGTCCATGCTGTTGAGAGTTTTAGCACAATCACCCCAAGAATAGATAGATGATAAAACAATTACAGTCAAATCATTCATCCTGATGCTTCAACTTTGATCTTCTGTATGCAGAATGCTATAATAGTCTCACATTTTAAAAATATGCCACCTCCCATAAAGTAGTAGTTTCAGGTGACTAATCATTGTGTAAAGCACAGAGCTGATACTTAAATGCAAATCGGGGGCTTTTTGGTTTGTGCAGTTTTGGATCTTAGCCCACAATTCACAGTTTTCAGAGGCAGCACGCTTCACGGAAGCATGTAACTGTGTCCTGTTCTGGGCTCCTCAGGACAAGAAAGACATGGAGATACTGGAGAGGGTGCAGCAGAGGCCACAAAGGTGATGAGGGTTCTGGAGCATCTCTTATGAGGAGAGACTGTGGGAGCTGGGCTTGTTTAATCTGGAGAAGACTGAGATGGGATCTCAATAATCCATCCAAATATTTCCAAGGAGGGTGCCAAGAGGATGGTGCCAGACTCTTGTCAGTGGTGCCCAGTGACAGGACAAGGAGCAATGGCTATAAACTGAAACCCAAGAAGTTTCACCCCAACATGAGGAAGAACTTCTTTCCATGGAGGGGGGCGGAGCACTGGAACAGGCAGCCCAGGGGGCTTGTGAAGTCTCCCTCTCTGGAGACAGTCCAAACCCACCTGGACACTTTCCTGTGTCACCTGCTCCAGGTGACCCTGCCTTGGCAGGAGCAGTTGGACAGGGTGATCTCCAGAGGTCCCTTTCAGCCCTAAAAACTCTGCAATTCCATGAGTCTGTGAATAATACAGATGTAACTAGAAACAGTGAAATTTAAAAAAACATGGATACAGTGGCTACAAGACATGAAATGATGATGTACTTAATTTGCAAATGCACATGCTATTTAAACTGAGTGCAACTGAAGTGTCAGGCTGGAAATGTGGAGTGCCAGAGCCATCTGGAAAAAAACACCCTGTGCTATTCAGTCATCATTTCTGTCCAAGACCCTTGCTGTCATGGCTACTGGAAATTCTGCCTGTCTTAAGATTTTATGTAGAGAACCTTTCTTAGGCTTTACTGTAATGGCATGTAACAAAGGCACTCATCCCATCTGAATACCACCTGTCCATACAAAGAAGTATCTTATGATTTGGGGAAAACCCTGGCTCCATGAAAACTGATGCAGAATATTTTTTGTGACTCCATTGGAGCCGGGATTTTCTGTGTCTTCCAACAAATACTTTCACAGTAATTCGATGTGGAGCTGGAGATCAATACCAACTGCTGGTAATATTGAGCTGTAGAATGTTATTTGCAGTAATGGTTGTGATCAGAGGCAAATCTCTCTTCTGCCCCTTCCGAAGGAGAGATTTAGGGAGGAACCCTCAATCTTTTCAGAAACACATAGAGAAAAGAGAAAATGGTCAGTGTAGTCATAAGTGCAGTCCAGCTTTCCACTAGCTGTTTGGGTCAGAGCTCTGAAATCCCACTGCAGTTAAAGACCGTCTCAAGAGATACCTGACTAATGGTGTAGCTGTCTGATGCCTTCCCGGGTCATTGCTGGGGTAAAGGTAGTGTGGGTAGGATATTTTTGCAGTTTAGTAATTTTGAAGTATAAAAAAGGTCTTTTGAGGCCACAAGGGCAACTGCTAGCTTCCAGAGTTTTGCCCCGGTGAGATCACTCCTGGACTAGGGCCAGAAGGTGAGAGAGTGAGGAAGGATGAAAATTTGACTTCAGACCTTCATGTCTTAATTTGTCCTCCAACCTCTCTATAGCTCAGCTGAGCCAAGGGAATCTAGGAATGTGTCTATAGAGATCTGGGTTAGATAAGCTCTTTCCATCTGGAATTTAGAGATGAAATATACCTTCACACACATTTTAAAGGAGACCTGCTTTTCAAGCACTAAACAATAAAGATATTCTGTAAAATCATTCTGTAATTGTTCTCCAGTTTTCTCCATTTGTTCTAATGACAGTGGTAGCACTCAATCAAAGAAGTCATGTAGGCAGTATATATGCATGACAGGGATTAAACTTTTCTTGTCTGGCAACAGAAAATAAAACTTTAGGCTGAAGAAATTAATCTCTTGTAATACTTCAAGATTTATCTATTAAATTGCTTGCCAGTGGTTTGAAAAAAAAAAGCTATCTGAAATCACACTAGGAAATCCTCTGACTTCAGTCAAATCTCTGATTGAGTCAGCTTCATTTATCACCACCATCACCAGCTGATCCATAAATACATCTGCTTTTACAGCCTACACTGAGATTTGCCTGTTATCTCCTCAGAAGAGCAAGGCTAGTGGCTTCTCTTAAACAAGCGTGGCTTAGCCAAAGCCAACATGAACCTAACTAAGCCTAAGAGGCCAAGCCCATCGGTTGTTGTTAGCTTTGATAGCCACTGCTATCATTTGAGAGTGTGCTTGTAGCCAGTCCAAGTTGGCAGTGTCAGCCCAAGCTGATTGGAGCTGCAGACATTTTTGCTGACTGGAGTCATGCTATCTTTGCCAGTTTGCTGGAATAGACACAGACACTGATTGGGTCATGCTGAAAACATTCCTGTCCTATGAAGCAAGTCTGTTTGTATTTCAGGTTTGCCAGGACTAATGAATTAAAAATCTTGGGCTCACCAGAGTTTGCTGCTTAATAATGCCTGTGACAGAAGGATTTTTTCCTCCCTGAAGTGTGACAGCATCATAATCCCTCATCCCTGGCAAGGAGAGGAAGGAAAAGCAGAGTTGTGGAGAAAAGTGGAAAAGGGTTATCTTTTGGGTCAGCAAAGCCTATGGGAAGTGCAGGTAGCAGCATGTTGCCCTGACAGCTGTCTCAGCTTCTCAGACCTTGTCAGTTTGTTGCTATGCAGCAGGTGCAGCCTTTTCTTTTATTGAAGCTTTACTCCATAAAGGCAACGACAAGCCAAGGCAGTGGCTGGCTCTGGATTATACAAGTGCAGACACTCCGCTAAGTGAGGTAAGGCAACAGGTGTGAAAAAAATCCATAAAGCTATAATAGCATTTAATCTGAGTTCTGCTGCAGGTTTTTTACAGAGGAACAGCAGCCAGCCAGCTCTATAGGCAATTATTGGGAAGAAAAGAGCTGCTCATTAAATTTCATTAAATTCCAGATTGCCCACTCACTCTCATCTCCGTCTACAGAGATACTGTTCTTCATTCATGGAGAAAGCATGTGGGGAATTGGGGGTAGTTGGTCTGCATGTTTCCTAAAATCACCTTATTTGCACACAGGCTTCTTCCATCCCTCTCTGTTCTCTGTGATTGCTTTTTGTGATGAAGAGCTTGAGGATTTCTCAAAAAAAGGAGCGAAGGCATAAATGCAATATAAAAAAATTGGTAACAGGGTAATTGCTGTGTATAAAGATGAGTTTTCTTTTTTCTGAATTAGAATAAAATGAAAACTTTCTTTTGTGTTTCGATAGAATTCACCATTTCTTACTGAAAGGTTATTGATTTTTGCCCTCACAGAGTAGATGGTTAAAAGAGTTAATTTAAAAACATTGAACACCACAGAGTATGTGATTGGGATAAAATAACAGTCTTGTAGCAATATTGTTATGGCAACTTTAAAAACTCTAGCAGAATGCATCCTTTTTCATTTCTTAGGCTATGATGTGAAATGTGAAGTATACTCTTGTGTGCAAGACCACTTGAGATAGTCAGTCAGTGTCAGGGAAAGTGTACCAACAGCACAGAGTGATGAACAGCCTTGTTTTAAGGATTTGCTTATCACTTAAAATCTCTTCATTCTGAAGGTTTTTTTCTTTATCTTGTGTGGGGAAGTAAGGAAGGGAAATATGTTAAAGAATTTTGCATTGGTAATTCTGTTGTTTTTTAAAAACAATGAGATGTCTCAGATGTTTCTTATGAAGTGAGGGTGGGAAAGAGATCAACAATGCTCAGAAGGTAAAAATCATTTACTCTGATGATATGCACTTCAAAATAAAATATTTCTGTTGACTCCAAGAGTCTTTTCCTGAATCTAAAAACATACATGGCTGCAATTTATTTGGTTTTTCTTTGCCTCTGCTCCATAGATAACAGTTCCATTTTTGTGGGTCTTGAATAATGGGGAACTAAGAGCAGTCCCCAATATCCTTTGTATACTAGCAGAAGGAGACACTTTCAGCTTCAAATAAAATTTATTTGAAATAAGGATTTTAGATTATTTGTTGTTATTATAAGAAAAGATTATGCACTTCAAATAACAAGTAACCGTATCACTCTGCTAGCTAAATATCAAGAGAGACAAAGCAAATAAACAAGAAATGGTGAAATTAATGGACCCAATGCAAATTTGATCCTCTTCCACTGATTGCATGGCAGTGATTCCAGAGAAGTGTTTGATTCACTTGTGTACCACCAAGGAAGATGATACTCCTGAAATAGTGTTCTCTTCTATTGACTGTTTGAGATTGCCAAATAATTCAGTATGAATTAGAATAACTTGGTAGAATTTTCATGCAATACAATAGCTGCTTTACTGAAAAACTGCAAGGCTATTGGCTTAGGAAACTGGCTTTTGTTTTCACTAGCTAAATACTCTGTTGTCTGCTGACAATGAATTAGTAAATTCATTGTATTTTCCTAATGAATTTTGTTTCTAATTCCCTGAGAAGTTTTAATGGTAATTTAAAAGCATAATTGTTCACGTATTTGGTATGAATACAATGCATGCTGGATAGCAGTCCAGAGTCCTAAAATAATTTCTTTATGGGTAGATCTTTTGCATGCATGAAGTCCCACTGACTTCACGTTCTCCACACATAGTGCTAAACAGAAGATTAGTATCTTTGAATTTTAGCAGCTTTGTACTAGATAATCAAGGAGATTGTTTGCATTCAGCTATTCAATAGAGTTTAACCAAAACTATTCATTCGAAAGGTTAAATATACATAGTAGAGCTCAGAGTACAACTTTTCAGGGCACAGAGATGTTTTAATTACATTATTAGAGATCAAAAGTAGCTAATTCTTTTGTTGCTCAACAATTCTTTAGTGCCATATTTGAAATGAACTAGCAGTTTTCTTAATGGACAGGGTTTCATCACAGTAAAATCACTTTTTGGAATTGATGGTCTCAGAAGAATAGACGGAGGGCTGAGTAAGGTCCTGACCCAGGAGCCAAACCCATGCAGACAGACTCCTACACCTGCACAGGCTTCCACTGAAGAATCACCACCAAGGTTTGGAGACCCCATGAATTTTTGGTCATGAAATGCGTGACTTGCAGGCAGAGTTGGACCAGGGGGGTATGGGTGGAAGATAGGAGGATGAGTGCCTCCTCATTGACACCACGTGGAGTGGTGTGCACGGTTCCAATCACAGGGCAGGCTTGGGGTCATGTTACTCTCAACTCCCCACCCCTTCTTCCTTCTTCACCTTCAGAACCAGGCAGCATTGCCACGAGTCAAGGCTTGCTGAAGGGGCAATGGCGGGGAGCAAGCAGGTGAGAAGAGAGGCAGCTTCCTTTGCCATCATTCTTTCTAATCTATAAATAGCAAAAATAAAAGCAGTCTCTGCACTGAATTTCACTTAAATTCTTTTTAAATGAAAAAGTGAAATGGCGCTCCCTTGACTTTGATTCTAAACATTGCTTGGCTAGAATGGGAAAGGCAGCCGTGAGTGCATGAAAAGCATTAAAACTCATTTGTTGAATGATGTCACATGCTCTGTAATAAATATATTTTTTTGTATTATTGCAGCTGGAACAAACAAGTAAAAGCATTGACTCAAGTGCCCACATGATCACCACTGCCAGGGTACCTGCTGATAAGCCAGTACGAATTGCCTTCAGCCTCAGTGATTCCCCAGGTACAGTTTAATTTATGGAGTAAACCACAATGCTTTTATTAAACCACAACTGCTTTTAAATTTTACATTAACTTACGAGTGTTTACAATATCAAACCTAGTCCAGTGTAATGGATGGATTTTTTTCCTCAGTGGCAGCATGTGATCAGTTTCCCTGTCTGATAACTTTTAATGTTTCCATTAACAATTTCATTAGACTAAACCCACTAGATTGACAGGTTCAATCTTAACTTTCTTTCAGTGGTTTGTGGAATGCAATTAGAACTGTAATTAACTATCAAATTTACCTGCATGTGCAGTATGTCTGATTTTGTGAAATTGTAAAACAAGAAAAGTAAAAGGACAAATTTGAGTGAGCCTAGAACAGGAAGAGATTTTTTCGAGGAGGAAGGTTGGAAAGTGCCACACATGCCCAGCTTGGTGAAAGGTTTCAGGAAACAGGTGCCCCACATGGCATGTTCTCTGAGACAGCAGCAGAAATTTCATTGATGTTTATCCTATCAGCTAGTGCTGAGGGAGTATTCATTTCCCCAAACATACCTTGTACACACACGGACCCTTTGGAGTAGATAAATATTATTAGTTTCCACCTTCAATATTGCTAAGGACCAGAGAGCTGTTGCCGAACAGTGAAAGCCAGAATGAAATAAGTCCAAGGGGAAGCTGAAAAGCATCACATAAAAATTGGCTGTTGCTTTTGCTAAAGGTGAGTGCCTTGGAGTCAGGGCTGAGATGTATTTACGGTATGAGGTATAAGGACGACTGAAACCTATTGCTGTCAAGTGCTTTATGGGACTCTATGCATTGTAGGATAATGTGTGAGGTCGCTGCCTGAGGTTTGTGTGAACAGAATCTCAGTTTGAATGCAATTTTCTATTTTAAAAATATTTTAGAATATGCATTATCTTTGCTAGCTAATTGTTGTGTACTGTTAGTTTTCAGCTACAATACTAAAATACAATTTCATCCCCTAAGCAAGGGAATTAAAAACAAAAAGTCTTCATATATTATTGAACCTAACTTTCAATTCGTAAAGATGAGTGACAAAGAAAGATTGGGACAAGGAATATAAAGAAACATGTGATAATCTATGTGCCCTTTTTCATAAATTAAAATAACCTGGTAATTACATTTTCATTACAGAAAGCAGTAAGGAATCATTCACCTCTCTCAAGATACAGTCACATGGTAAATTTCTTGCAGGAATTATGGCACAAATAGGTCTTGAAGAGAGATGTAAAAGAAAGGGGAGTGCTCTTACAAATTATGGAAAAAGAATGCTAATGTGAGACACTGAAAACAAGTCAGGGAAAGCTGAGACCATGGGAAAATCAAAGAGAGCAGAGTGGTTTGTGACAAGAGACGGCAGTAGGAAATGACAAGGTTGTGAATAGCTTGGAAGAAGGGGACATGAAAGGCAGGAAGCCTAGCTTCCTTAACATTGCATCATATTTTATTTTTTACTTTTTTATCCTGCTAATAATTCCAGCCTCTCTCTTAATGTTTACAAAAATAAACTCAATTAGATAAAGGTAATCTTTTTCTTCTAAATATTGTTAAATTGTTCCAAATGTTAAAATTGGTAACATTTTGAATCCTTTATTGTATGTATACAAATGTTCCTGCAGTATGCAATCCACAATCTTCATGAGTACTCATAAAAAAAGTAGCAACCAGTAGAGTGAGTGCCATGTTCCCATCTGCATTCCCTTTGGGGATACCAGGACGTCTAAATTTACATTATTGTTTTACTATGTTATAAGAATTTCAAGCGGTTTTATGTTTGATATATTTCAAGAAGGCAAAGGAAATAAGCTTTTAATAGGTGTGAAAATTTCCAGCAAACCATAGTTGAATCAAGAGACTACAAACAAGTATTTAACTTTTTTTTTTTTTTAAGATGAGCTACAAAAACATTCAACAGATAGACCTTTAGGTATTCCTTAGCAGGTGCTTTTTTTTTTTCCCCTTACTCTTCTATATTTTTTCACTTTTTTTTTTCTCCTTGACAAGGATATTTGTTTTCAGTGCAAACAAGAGTTACATGATGTGTGATAGTAAAGCATCAGCTGAAGCTCATGCACTGCTAGGATACAGTAAGCTCTCCACAAGGGCTAAGTGGTGAGGAAATCTCTCAGACTTAAGCTTTTCCTTAAATTCTACCTCACTTGAAAGGCACAGTGACACATTTCGCCAAGAAAGGCTGCATCCTCCTTCCGGGGGCTGTGCAACTGCTTACTAGGAGGAACTGACAGCATAACTGGATATAAAAAGAGGAAATGGAATGCTTCTTCTGGGTGGCGATTATCTCACTGGCTAGGATTGTAACCAAGCAGTGGGTGTGAGGAGCAGTGAAAGGAAAAACTACTCTCAGCTCATGAGAAGAAATTACTTTGTGTTAACTGACCTACAAGACCAGAGCTGGCTTATCCTGACTGTACAAGAAATAATTTGTGTTACATTATTTGTCAGTCAACACCTGATGACTGAATTTCTGGCCAGCTTTGTGAGGTATTTTTAATGTGAGAGTAGGGTAACCAGTTCCCTAAAAGTCTCAGGAGCAGCCCATCAGCAGGTGCAATATAAGAAGACAGTTTTATTGTGTATCTCTTATTCCTGTATATATAAATGTTTATGTTTGGCTCTTTCACTCAAGTTCACTAACACGTTTCCCAGGGTGGGTCTGCACACTGTATTGCAACAGTTTGACTTAAGCTACCATTTTAAAGTAATGAATTGGAAACATATTATTTCAACCGACTTTACATCACTTGGAAACTAAAACAGCTTGAACTGAATGTGGTGTTCCAAGATTCAAATAAGTGTTACAAAGCTGAAAATTCCCTGTGGTTTGTCAGCATCAATTTCATTTAACCAGTGAAATTCAGTGTGTCGTAATTTTTATCAATCTTACTTACAAATATATGAACTTCATGGAATTTAGACAGCTGGATTTGTTTTGTGTAATAGTTCAAAGGGAAGGTTTATAGGTCCCTATCTCCTTGCTTCCTAGAATAAAAGCTTGAATCTAGCTGAGAAGTTTTGCTCATGGTATGCGGTTATAAATGACAGGGTCTAAAATTGTTAGTGAGTTCTTTAATTTGAAATTAGTCTACCTCTGACTTTCCAGAAAAATCACTAACAACAAAGGCAAAACATACATCTTCTGATGAACCTGACAGACAGTGGAACAGTGCCGTATTTTTGTAAGCATGGCAAAATTACTTATTTTACTCCTCTTTATGCTTATTATCCTGGTGACTACAAGGAATTTTTTGCTTTTCTAGTTGATCATGCAAGACTGTTTTGCATTGGTTGCTTCTTCAAAAGCAACTTTCAAATTCCTACCCCAGCGTCATATTGGTTATAATGGCAACAGAGGCTTTCCAGCACATTGATTGAAAACCAGTGAGGATTGCTAAAATATATGGCTAAAATTTACAGAGCTAATTTCCTAAATCTACACCCAGCCTACAGGGTTCGGTCCTTGGGGAATTAGATGGGAAATCAGGTGATATACCCTCAAAGGGACATTCATCTGAGGATGCTTAGGCTTGAGTGAAAGTATATGAAGTAGAAGGATTTTGCTCTTACCTCTTCTGTTATGGACTGTTTCTATTTTTGGGAGGTCCACAACTCTTACTATTTAGCAAGCTTTCACATCCTATTCCTGGGTGGGGCAGTGACCGTTCCCCACTATTTTATGAGTGAGGTAACTGCGAGGTTGTGTAAGGTCGTGTCAGGCAGGGCTGTGAATAGAAGCCCTGGAGCTCCACAAAGCAGTGCCAAGTCGCAGTCACTTAGCCACACAGCCTTCCAGGATGAATCGGATGAGTCTATGCTTGTCTGTCAGTACCCAGCCCCAGAGCTGCTGGATCCCACAGCCCTCCCAGGACCAAGACTGGACCCTGACATGCAGTTTGCCTCTGTTGTTGGTGCAAGTTGTGGTGCTTGCAGTTCAGTTTGAGCACTTTTCCTGTGCAAGGGCTGATCCACTTACAGGATCGCAACCTACTTATGTTACCAATTTAATTCTTTAATTTAGAAGGAAGAGATCTGAATACATTGGCCCACACATGTAGCAGAAAAAAAATAGTACCTGACTGTATAATTAAATACTGGATCATAACTCAGTTACTCAAGGAAGCGGAGCTGTGATTGGCATTTCCTAAGTTTCAAGTGCTTGATATAGCAACCTTAATGTGCTTTCAACACATTTAAATTTTTATATTCTATTTCTGTCTATCTTTTTGAAGATCATAGAGAAACTAACTTGCAAGATTATACTGCAAGTGAATCAGATGTTGTTTTTAAAGGATTTACTGCCTTTAGCTCACAGTTCAGTTAAATGGAACAGCCATATAGGAAAAGATTTGGGTATTACACTTCATTGTGCCAAACATGGTGTCAGTCAGACAGCAACATGTGAAGGATTTCTCTCATTTGACTACATGATGGAGGTCTGCGATACTGGAATCTCCAGGAGACCAGAACATGATTAAATAAGTGATGCTTTCTGGAAATCAAGATTCATTTTTAAATGTGCAACATTAGCATATATCAGCTACCTCAGGGCAAGTAGTGAGCCTTTTGTACAAAGACAATCAGTGTTAGTAGAGTTCAGATGCTCTCTGTTACAAATGACAGTTTTCAGCAGCAAATCAAGTGAGCACATGAACCTGGTGAAACAGACATGAAAATCACACTATTTCATGCACATGAACTGAGTCTTTGGTTAAAAATACATGGGTTTTAATCAGGGTATAGGTCTTTAGGGCATTTTTAAATATAGAACTTCAAAATTAGATTTGGGCTCTATGGGAAATAAGGAAATGCTACTCACTTAGAAATCATGTTACAGATACATTAACTTAGGTGGCTGTAATGAAGTCCATGATCTGATTCTTTCGCATCACAGGATAGTGCTGTTGAGTTTGCTGGGGTGGCCATAATATACACATGTACGTTTTTTGTCCTTTCTTGTTTCCTTTTGACCAAAATCTTGACCCATTTTCAGGTGCAGTGAGTTTCTGTCTCTGATTTTTAAAAATATTTTTATTTTGAACAAAATAGGTTTTCAACATCCAGCTTGAATTATAAATAATTTTTCTTTGTCTTTCTTTATAATGACTATAGGGATGAGATGCTGTTCGTAGCTGGTGAAGAATCAGCCTAGATATTTTCAGGGCTTTGTGGTACAGAAAAGCCACTAACTTTATTATAAAAGGGGTCTTTAATTATACCAATGATTCCTTATACTAATCTAGATACTCATTAAAAATGGATAATTAATTGAGAAAAGGGGAAAAAAGAGGTATTTCAGAGTTTTGTTTTCTAGTTAAGGAGAGGTAGAGCAGAAGATAAACACAGATCAGGAGCTAGTTTTGAGAATGTTTTGATCTTCAGAATATTTTCATTGGCATTTCAGACATTTCTTGTATCTGATTTTCAGAGTCAATAGATTTTTAAGGCTAGAAGTCAATGTGATTTTGACTGGTTTTCTGCATAACGCCCAGTATTCTGCCTTGTAAGGGCAATAGCAATTCTTTGGAAAAAAATGCAAGAGTTTATATCTTTCCCCTTGACTTTCTGAAAGTATCCTCAAAAAATTTTAGGAGGTGAATAACTGCTTTCATTTGCTTTCCCCTTGTGTGAAATTACAGCGTTTCATTATTACCAAGTGATTTTTATTGTTATTGTGGTTGTTACTTTGACAACAGTGAAATAAGGACTGATCTGAGGCAATAATTTATTTCACTGAAAGCTGTGGGGAAAGCCTTTTGTTGTTCTTTTTGTGGAAAACAAGATTGCAGTTTGCTATGAGGATTTCTGTTAATTTTTGTAATCTAAATACTTCAGCTGAAATTCTCAAAAGAGCCTAAGAGAATTAGGAACTCAGGATAATTTCAAAGCACTGAAGTCTGTAGCATTTCTTGATGATGTTCTGCACATCAGATGATGATTTAAACAAGTCTTAAACTAGTATAACTAAAAAAAACCCCTAGCAGCTGTTCAATAGATGCTGGGGCAGGCCCATTATAAAATGTACTATGGTATGTCATAATGGTTAGGATACCAGTACATTCTATTTTTAGTACCATTGACTCAGTCACTTGAGTTCAAAAAATAAGCAGGGAACATCTGTTTATTGAAAGGATTTCCTCTACACTAATTTCTTTCTCTATTCCATCCTTTATAAAGTACTTCCAAAATTTTTAACTGATTCTTTTCAGAGTATAATCCAATTTATTTTCCAATATTCTGACACTGCACTGATTTTATTTTCTTATTAATAACTGATGCTGTGAAAAAGTAATTACTGTCTGCTGTTTCTTAACATTTTTTTTTTAATAATTTGGAGTGTTGCTTTTGCTATGTTTTTCTGAATTTTAAAGATGCTCAAGATCCCTCCATAAAGCTACTGTACCAAAAATCATACTGCTGGATTGTCAAAACAAATAGCAGTTTAACTGCCATCCATGACTCTGGTCCAGTATCTCTGTCAGAATATTTATCAGCTATTCAGCCAAATACTCGTAGAGCAGCTGTAGCCCTAGTCAGACTGAGTCTTATTCTGTCCTTCCTTTTAGCCTTGCCGTATGATTCATCTTTCTTCTTTTAGAATATTAGTCTATTTATATGTTGTAGAAGAAAGCAATAGCAAATTAAAGGTAAACACATGCATATTAGCATGATACAATTCTATACAATTAAAGCAATTTAAGTATTTTCCAGAATGGACATGCTTGGCATATGGTGTGAAAAAAGGAGGGGGACACTCACATGACATGGGTATGGCTTTTTGATAATGCTACCAAGACAACTACTCCACAAAAATACAGGAACTTCACTTTGTTTTCTGAGGAAGTTCAAGAGCTTTTGCTTTTGTATGACTATAAATTTTTTGCTTCTCTGAGCATCTCTTCCCAGAGGCCACCCAGCTCTAGCTATTTTATTGAGTAAGGCTCTGACCATGTGTTAGCCAGAATGTTTATTTTTCATAGGATAAGGTGACTTATTTTACTTTTTCCCCCCTAAGCTCCTCTGCTGTATAACCACAGAGGTTAGGAGAAAGAGGTATCAAATATTTGACAAATAATTCAGATCCTAGTCTGATCTCTTTTAGAATCCTGCTTTGATATGAGGGCCTCTTGATCTTGTTGGGGTTTTGTTGCTGTGTTCAAGTCTACAAGTACACAGCAGGTTGAAGGATCTGAACTGTGTTAGCAATTTTCTCCTGTAAGAGCCATTCTTATTTAATTTTGACACATTACAAATAACTGACTGTAAGCTAATAGTAACACTCTCTTCACCTCCCATAACCTGTAGTAAGATAAATAAACAGTCATCACAATCCAATGCAAAACTGAGAGTGTGAAAGTCACTGAGAAATAAATACTGCAGCAGCGCTACCAAGTGTGATTCATATTTCTGATCTCAGTCCAGCTACTAGCGGGCAGGTATCCACATCACAACCCTGACATAACTGGCACAATCTGTCCCACCTTTGCTGGAAGCCTGTACTAAAAAGAAAGAAACAAACAAATAAAAACACAGCTTGGTTTGTTGTCATGATTGAATTAACTCTAGCCCATAAGGATTGTAATAGATAGGTTAAAGTCCTTTAAGACAGTCCTTAGCAGTGTAATGGAGAGAGCTCAGAAAGAAAGACAGTTTAGATTTATTTGTTTTATTAAAATATCACATGTTCTACTGGGCTAACTGCTTTGTTTCTTAATCACTGGAATGCAAAATAAACTTTCTGTATTTCCAAAACATAAACTTTTCTTATTACCAACCCATTAGTGTTTTCAAGGATTTTAGTGAGGCATCTCAAGTGTAAAAGATAAGATGGAGGTGTTTTCAGGAACCAGATATTACTGTCCATATTTGCAATATAGAACTTCATCAAACAGATTACTTGAAATGCCCTCTTTGGTAGACAATAACTGTTAACATCATGTTTACCTTTTAGATGATGCTTCCCCTGAAAACTTCTCTTTGGCATTTCCAGAACTAGATCAGCAGCTGCAGGTAAACTTTTATTTTGTTATGACAGTTCTACTTCACATTCACTATATTTGTTGTTATAAATAGCCTCTAGTTGTTACACTAAGGTGGAAGTTTTTAGTGGTGCATTTCTAGCCTATAAACATTTAATAAGACCGTATATAT
This sequence comes from Corvus kubaryi, assembly GCF_017639235.1. NCBI lineage: Eukaryota > Metazoa > Chordata > Aves > Passeriformes > Corvidae > Corvus > Corvus kubaryi. The sequence continues at coordinate 1,007,678 of NW_024581112.1, read as the reverse complement.
CCATAGAAGAAAACATTGTCTTTTCAAGATCTACAGAAAATTTAATTTAACATTTTTAGTCCAGCTGCAGGGAAATTACTATTTTAACAATTTCGCCTGCTTTTAAGATTTTCTATACAATTCCTGCAGTGCTGCTGCAGTGCAATGAAGAGAGTTCTCGTTCATTTGATGGGAGAAGGAATGAGACAGGCATTATATATTCTAATGCCTGCAGGCTGCACTATGATATCATCAGTTTTCTCAGAAGCATTCCAAGAGAATAGTTTTGTGACCAGTCTGATTTGTCAGCATAGGATGATGGGCCCCCAATATACTAGACAGTGAGCAGTTGATGGCAGCTCCATGGTTCACCAGGCACAAAGCCTGTTCTGCATCCAGGGATTATTTTTTCCTCTGTGGTGGTTCTGGAGTGTTTGCTAGCTTTTGTAGACTACTTCAGATCATCCGAGGAGCATTTCAACTTCCCCTGATATTTCACTATGAAGGCATTTGTTTCCTGACTGTAACTTGAGAAAGGTATTAGTAGACCATTCGTTGTCCAATAATGTCATCTTTCCTGTACCCATCAACTCGTGAGACAACACAGGAGGGCTGCTGACTTCAAGGGCTGACGCTTCTGTCCTGCTGCTCTCATCAAAAGGATGACTGAGAAAGGAATGGAGGATGACAGAGACTCTTCTTGCTCTATCCCTCTCATCCTGAGGATATGTGCAGGTTCTTCAGGCATAAGTAGGAATTAATAACTGCTTAAGATTTGGGACAAAAGGAACAGGGTAGGATGCTAACCTCTTTATTCTACTAACTTTCCAGCCCAGCGAACATGATGGGTACTTTTTTTTCCTCAGAAGAATTGAATTTGAGAAAAGCAATCATGTTTCATGGCTGAAGCACTGAATTGAAAGTAAAGAACCTGCATTTTGCTTCCAACTCCATCAGTGACACGTTGCCTAATCCTGGAGTTTCTTCATCCCTCTGTTCATCTCTGAAATTAAGTTAATGAATTTTACCTTTTTTGTTAAAGAGCATTAAGATCACTGGGTGAAGGTTGCTCTAAAAGAGCGAAGTATGATTATTGTTGCTGTTGTTGATACATAAAAACAAAATCACTAGCATAGATATAAGTACTCTACAGGACAAGTGATGATTTTTTTATTAGGACTTTTATGACCCATATTTCTGGAACCTATAATATACTCTAAATATGGAATTTCATGATAGACTGAAAATGCTCCTCTGGAAACATTCAAGTGTGCTGGATAAATAATAGCTCTTCAATAGGAGTTTTTAAGTACAAACTAACACAATCCCACTAAGTCTATCCTATTGGTCTGTTAAGTACTTGACTTTTTTTTCAAGAAAACCTTCCTTTACTCTCATGATCTCAATGTGATAACAAAATCAAAGAAACAATCAAAGGCTTTGATTCATATAATGTTCTTTTTATTATCCTTCATAAACTCTCTTGGTAATATCAGGGTAGCTGAAAGGATAACTTATGAGAACTACCTGTCTGACTCAACCACTTAAAAGTATAAAATTTGTGGTAGCACTTCATCCTTTAGCTTTTCAAGCTTATGTGCATATTTATATTTCGATGCCTTTATGTTCATCCAAGGGCAGTTAAGTCAACACAGGATTCTGAGCTGATGGAGAGGTAACATTGCATTCAAATTTAGCAATAAAAACTTGAATTTCCTTGCTTTTGTCAACCTGCATCACAGCTTCATGTGATAACTATTTTATGTAATTACAATATTTTTGATCACTTTAAAATTTCAAACAAATTTTGATACAAAGTAATCATTTACCTCATTACATTTCTTATTAATTGTGGTTTTTTTCAATTGCTATAATCCAAATTGCTGAGGGTTTGTCAGAACTGTATGGCATGCACTTGCAATTCATGCCATCTTTGAAACAGGTAGCTCCTGTATTACAGAAACAAGTAAACATGGGCTTCCCCAGGACCTACAGAAGTAGTGAATGGTGGTATCCCTTGTCATTCCATCCATGCTTTTTTCGGTCCCAAAGTGCATTAATATAGAGCACACACATGAAGGGTCATGTAAATGAACCTTTTAATCAACTGTGGCAATAGCAGCCTGAAATGCTTGAATTTGTAACAATGCTGGTACATACGTTCATAATGAAAATATCATATCTTAGAGCCACAAGATTTTCATCACTGTACCATAAATACAGTCAAAAACATTTGAATTTTATTTAAAGAAGCAAACTATAAATCCAGGTTAGGTGGCTATGTAGTAATAAGCACCTTAAAAAAAAAGTAATAACTTTTCAGGTTTCAAGCATACAAAGGAAAATTTTGAAACCTGTTTTAAAAACAAACAAACAAAAAGCCTAAATTAGCTGATCCTTAAGCTGGATTTTGAAAGCAGCTTGAAAGCTATGCAAGTTCACCGAGTCACTTGGAAAATCAGAGCCTTAGAATTCTATGCATGCAGGCAGCAGACCACAGCCTGAGTACCAAGCAATTTGCACCTCTGTTTTAGGCTTCAAGCCCTCGTCTTCCTATGTTAGGCCCTGGCAGACAACTTGGCTATTTGAGCAGAATTACCTAGTGGTCCCACTTTTCCTCCCACAATCCTTCCATACCTATTCCCTGGGCAGCAGTATCAGATGGCAGGGCAAAGTTCAGTGCAGCCTCCCCTTGGCAGGGTAACAAACCCTGCTGTCCAAGCACCCAGCTCTACAGAGGTAGAGGTGGGATTGCCTGGAGACAAGGTCTTTCTAGGAGACTTAGTGAAAAAGCTCATTCTCTATAAGAACTCTTACTAAAGGATAGTTGTATTTGCAGCTACTTTCTGAAGAACAAAAAAGATCAGTATGTGTATTCTGATGTACTAGCTAGCTTCAGACTAACATGTTTTATTTTCAAATTACTTTTTTGAATGTTACATTTTTCTACATGTTCCCAGAAGCAATTTGTAAGAAAATAACTCAACTACTCTAAATCAAAACTGATATGTGGTCAACCAGACATGAAAGCCCTACATATGAGAACAGAGTAGCTTAAGCTATATTTGCAGCTTTATTCTTAAAAAAAACCTCCACAACTAAAATAACTTCCTGCTAAGTTATCAGTGAAACAAAACTCGTATTAATTAATTTCTTGCTTTCAATTCCTTTTGTTTGCAATATTGGAAATTATTCTCTTCCCACTAACAAGCATTACCTGCTTATTTGGGCTTTGGTGTCTTTTCCCCCCTCCTGTGTGTGAGCCATTTGGTGGGTAGTGCAGCAAGGGTAGGCTGGTTACACTTGTCACTCTGTCACTGGGAAACTTTAACCTTTGCCTTGTGTAAAAGCTGGACAGGTCCTTGGAAGGCACTTCCTTGATTAGCTGCATAGTGGCCCCTCTGACAGACACTTTACTGCGGGTTATCTGCTGTATTTAGAAACATACATCAGCATGAAAGGCCTTGTTTAGGTCACTGAAGGGAGAGGAGGGTATCTAGTGTAAAGTACCTGCATTGCTATGCCCATTGCATTGTCTGTCCCGTCCCAACACTTCCTGTGACTTGCTCAGTTCATCTCTCTGTTCTCCATCGAAGTCTTTATTCTAGCTGAGAGCTGGATCCTGAAGAGGAAAGAACACAAGTCACATATGGATACACAGGGTGTTCTATAATTCTTTATCTTTCAAAACCAGGTTGGATGGGGCTCTGAACAACCTGGTCTAGTGGAAGGTGTCCCTGTCCACGGCTGGGAGTTTGAACAAGGTGATCTTTAAAGTCCTTTCCAACACAAAACAATTATATGGTTCTGTGGACTCCTCTCATGAAATTGTGAGCTTGAGAGACATTTATGTCACATTTTGTATTACAAATCTGTGTAGTTAGATGGCTATAAAATTGCTGCAACAGAGAAAAAGCTCCAACCATTTATAACATCAGTTTTTTAAATCAAAGGATAGTTTTTCTTGCTTTAGTGGAGAATGCCCATATAACAGATGTAATGAAAAGTTATGAAAGTGGCAGTGTGTTGTGTGTGATATAAGCATTTAGCAGAAACCTTGTTTACTCTGGAACTTTAATTGCTTCTACTGAATGCCAGGATTCTTGTTAGACACATAAATTAATTTCAGAAAGTTTAAAAGTATACTGTGTTTTTAAAGAGGATGCTATATTTTTTTGAAATATATATTGATTCCCATGAGAATTCCTAGAGCACTGTGGTGCTCTATAATTAGATTTGATTGCCTATGAACTTGGCATGTCTCCTGTAATGCTGCTGTGATAACTTTGGTCTTAGATTATGTAAGACCATGTTATGCATGTATGTTAACATGTATGCATGTTCACCAAGTCAGAGCATCATACTAAGGTTAGAAAAGAATGGAAAATCTCCCAGGAAGGAGAGCAAAACTCACAATTGCTCTCATCCAGTTGACCTGAATTATTTGGATGAAAGAGAACTGCTTACTTTCATAGTAAAACTAGACTAGACTAGATGTATCTTAAAATAGGTATCTGAAACTGGTGGAAGAGTTCCAGTTGCACAACAAAAAGTAGCTGCAATGTGCTATTTTTGCTTGGCACAATGTGTTTTTTTCCATCGTAGAGGAGTGCACAAGGCCATATAATGAACATAGGCCACATTCAAAACATTGGCATTGGATTTTCCAGTTTTCCAGCAGAGTTTAGCTGAAAGTTACCAAATTTGCAAAAAGCAAGACACCACTCTTTAATTAGACCAGTGCTGAAGACTTCTAGACAAGTTCACATGAGCTGGAAAAACTGCCTGATACATTGTTTTCTTGAAACTTCAACTTTTTCAGGAGAAAGTTTTAATTTTTTTTCCACAGTTAAACAAACATGTAAATGCAAATAAACTTCAGTGAATTAGAAAATCAACTGTTTTAAAGTTTTTGAACGCTTGAATGGCACTGTCAACTCTACAGCTTTTGTGGATATGGAATGCTGATATTCATATGGCAAGGCAAAAGAATTTGTCACATGAGTGAAGCAAAAAAAAAAAAAATCAAACCTGAAAACTGTCATTCTGTGTCCCCCCAGCAAAGATTTTATTTAGAATACCTCCTTCAACCTGCCTTAAAAAGCAGGCAGAGAGGAGGTCAACCAGATTATTAGAGGAATGGAGCACCTCTCCTACAAGGAAAGCAGGTCCATTCCAACCCAAACCATTCTGTGATTTCCTATTTCTTCATGAACTGCCTTTGCATGTCATCTTCCAACATCTTTCATATCTGGATTCTGAACAAAAGTCTAAATAAATAGTGCATATGTCTTGTAAAGGTCTACATATATACATGCAGTTACAAGATGGTCTATAAGAGGATCTCTTAGTGTCTACCTGCTGGATTCTGCAGAACATTTATCAATGTTACAGTGAGTTACTCAACAAAATACAAGGAAAAATCAGACCTTGTTGAAAATCAGGCGTAATAGGATAGACCACCAGTATAACTCACAGCTGTAGCTTTTGTACTAGCTTTGTGAGCAAAATCAGAGATGCTGCATGTGCATATTTTGCCAGCACAGGAAAATGAGGGTGGATGACACTGGAGCCTGAAATGAACAGGATGAAAAGTAGCAACTGTTGCCATTTAATGCAACTTACTTTGGCAGGGGTTTTTTTGCTTGTCTAGCAGGTATACTTTTATTTACATTAATTTATGGACAGGCAAGGTACTTCATGAAGTAGCAAGCTCAGACTGTCCTAAGAGGAAGTTAAAGTATGGCTGTTTGTTTCTGAGTAAAAAATACCCCATACTGCAAATTGAATTTTATTAAGGCCTTCTGAAATTAGTCACCTCAGTAAACTAGCAATCTCTTAACATAAAAATATTATACAGACTTCATGGAATGCCATTGGATAGTATGTGCAATACTTCCCATTGCCTGGCCACAGACATTTAGAAAAGTCCTTCCAGGTGGAATGGAGATTTGTATCTCTCCTTTTCCCATGTTATTGCAGTAGAAGGTGTTTTCTAAATAAGCCCGTTTCATATCGTACTGACCAGAAATTACTCATGGATGCTGTAGATACTATCTCTGAAACCTTTCTTAGAAGTCTTCAAATTACAGAAGAGCAAACCAAATTCTCCAGTTCCAGCTGCTCCATGACTGGAAGTGTTCAAGGCCAGGTTGGATGGGGCTTGGAGCAACCTGGTTGAGTGGAAAGTGTCCCTGCCCATGGCAAAGGGGCTAGAACTAGATATTCTTGAAGGTCCTTTCCAACCCAAACCACTCTATGATATGATCCAATGATATTCTATCTAGTCATTTGAAAACATAATCACATTTATGTTTAAAAGAAAAATACACTAATAATTTAAAGGTTCTTGATATAGTGCTTAATACCATCAGACAAATTGAAAATAATTTTATTAACAGAAATTAGTAAACTGATTGTATAATTTGTTTTAAGTTTAATTTAAGTGATAAAATATCAGTGTAAGAAAAAACGTCACTGAAGAGGAAACAATAATAGGAAGGGGTTTAAAAGTCAGCAACTGGTTCTAAGTGAGACTTAGATACTAAGTTTCTGCATGACTAGATAATTTTTAGCTCTCTATATATATCTTTTGAGTGGGAAGCTGGAATATAGAAACTGAACACTGTTTTAATTTTTAAACTGATTTAAACCAGCTAGATTAGCAGAAACTAAATTGGAAGCAGATCCAAGGTGGTTTTTGCTTTGTTTTTGCTGTGTTTTTCTTTTGAAGTATCACTGTTTGGGGACTTTCCCCTTGGTACTGTTCAAAATTGTTTTATTGTGACGCACTTGTTGGTGGCTGATCTCTGGTAGATAGCAGAGATGCTGCTTTGGCTCATCCCTGCATTCTTGGATTAGAGCACTGAGACTTCTATATTCAGTCTTGTTAAATTTATGCTTATTATTTGGGTAGCTATATGAATGGTGCTACTGCTCATCCACATTGAAATGCAATTAAAAGCCCTTTTCTAGGGATTAGATTCATCAAGTAATGAGCTGTCCTTTTCCTTGGGTTCCCAAAATCTCCAAGATCAAGGAGGATGAAACAATGTGCTGCAAAACAATTCTGCTGCAACAGTTTCACATTTAGAACATGGAAAATGAGTGTCTGTGTTAAAATTTCAGGGAGGAATCACATACCATCTACAAGTACTTGCAAGGTCCATATATTACTTACATCTGTGATTTGGATTATGTCTGAAGCCAGTTTACCCTGTCTCCTGAACAAAAATGTTTTTAATCTTTGACTCTAATATGCTTAGTAAAATTTAAATTTCCAGTTTAGATAAAACAAAGGATTACAAGATCATAAATAGGAAAAGTCCGACTACTTGTGCTTTTCTTTTCCTAATAATGTCATTAAGGGAATATTATACTACATGGAAGAGTCAGGGTAGAACAGAAAGAAATGCAAAATAATCTACTAACTAATAATCTAATAACTCGATTGGATATTATTTAACTGGGCAGTAAAGGAACTATTTTAAGTGTTTCCTTTTATTTCAAACACGTGGCTCAAGCGTGCTATTTGGAGTTCATTTACAGTCAATAGATTCATGATGAATAACTTAAAAATACTTCCTGAAAGTGTTATGACCAAAATGTGACAGTCAAGCCTGAAGCCTGAATTAAGATGCATTCTTTTTTAAGGAGCAAAAAGCGCCTACATTTAACCAAAATGTACTTTCAAGAACTTTGATGAAATTCACATGAGGAGTCCTAGGACAGATTGGTTTTATTTGGCATATTTATTACATTCAGTGTGCGTTGAAAAAAGGCTGATCTTGCTGCAATGATATCATTTCCTGCAGTGAAAAGATGTGTGTGATAGGTCTGACCAATGCATCAGCTTTAGCATTTACATATCACTCTAGCTGAAAAAGAGGGAGGTAAGGGAGAAATCCTTATTTGAAAAATCTTCAGAGATATTTTGCAAAGCTGACAAGGAGAGTTCTGAAAATTCTTACAATGTTTGAAGTTTTACACATATGCAGGGAACTATTCTCAGCTTTTTCCTTCCATGAAAGGCCATCACTAGGAGTAGCTGGCCATATCCTGCAGTTAAGGGAACAAATTCTTTAGGTATTCTCACAGGAATTTAGATAAATACTGTATCTTTCAAAATATGTGGGGTTTTAACTAATATTTCATTCAAAAACAGTGGGGTTTTTTTCTTCTTTTTTTTTCTTAAAGCCTCTGCCTCCTTGTCATGACTCTAAGGAATCTATGCAGGTGTATAAACAGCACTGCAAAATAGCAGAAGAGTACAATGAGGTCAAGAAAGAAATTGCCCTGCTGGAAGAAAGAAAGTGAGTAGCTTTCCCAAAGGATTTACTGTTGTATATTCTCTTTGTAAAACCATGTTTGAAACATGAAGGTTTAACACTGTATTTTCTGACCTTATATACATATACACTTATATATGTATATACTTATTTATACATACCTTGTAATTGTGGCCTTCCAGTATCTGAAGGAAGCCTACAAGAAAGATGGAGAGAGACTGCTTATAAGGGCCTGGAGTGACTGGACAAGGGGGAATGGCTTCCCACTGCCAAAGGGCAGGGCTAGATGGGATATTGGGAAGAAATTCTTCCCTGTGAGGGTGGTGAAGCCCTGGCACAGGCTGCCCAGAGAAGCTGTGGCTGTGCCATCCCTGGAAGTATTCAAGGCCAGGTTGGACAGGGCTTGGAACAATCTGGCCTAGTGGAAGGTGTTCCCTGCCTGTGGCAGGGGGTTGGAACTGGATTATCTTTGGGGTCCCTTCTAACCCAAGCCATTCTATGATTCTATGATTTCATGCCTCTGCCTGATGGTCACAGTAGAGTACAAGTTGGCCATTGCTCTGTAAGATCAACTGAGGCCACTAAGGGCTCTGGGCCCTCAGCTTTGTGGATGTCCCTTAAATCCTTCATTGACAGCCTCTAGGTCATATAACAATCCAGTTCAGCTGGTACAGGTCCCCTTTTCAATTTTAGGTTTTTTTCAATAAACTTTGCATGCTTTAATGAAGAACATAATGGATCCTCATTTAGGCTTCAAATACTTGACAATATTAGTAAACATGTTTTTGTGAGGTAGGAATCTTCAGCTGCAGAAACAAGATGATGGGAGGGAAAATGTTAAAATCCTGTAGTCTTACAAGACAGCCAAAGGACTCCCTGAATCCAAACTATGCAGCGTAAGAAAGTGAGATGTCTTTATCCGGGTTGATGGCTATAGGCACAATATAGTTACTTTTTGCCTGAAGTGTCAAAGCTAGTTGAAGTTTCCCACTGCAAATCCCCTTCCACTGAAGGACCTGGTGTGGCACTCAGATGCTGACAGACTGGAACAAAAGCTAAAAAAGAAGATGTCCAATGTCATGGGAAAATGCATTTTGCATTTGATTCATCATTTTGCAGTGCTTCCATTTGATCCATCATGAATTGAACTAGGCCAATCAAAAGTAATTGGTATTTTAAAAAATATTAGAAGATAATTAATCATTAAAAATTTGCAATGATTTTTCAAATTTGGTTGTCTAATATAAGCTGCTCACATATGTATTTGGCAATCAATTCAGTGGAAACCACATGTCTTTGTCTACTCTGAAAATCCAAGCACAATATAAAATATTAAATGGTTGTTTAAGTGCTTGACTTTAGTTGTATAAACACCAAAGGTAGCCTTAAATCATTTGGGTTTTAGAGTCTAATATAAATCCATTATTATTATTATTGGCACATCCCTGAATCAGTTATGCCTATTTATGAAGAATGCTTGGAGCCATGAAAATGAGACATTCATTTATATTTTTGCACTTTCTGGAATTAAAAAAACATTGCTGTTTGAATGCAATTTTTTTAATCGATAAATGTGTGGTACTAGCTAACTTAGAAATGGTTTGCTTCTTGAGAACGGCAGGTAGATGCACAAAATTGTTTACCTGAACTCACAACTATCCTAATCAGCTTCTGAGCCCAGAGGTCAGCCTCTCAGTGGTGCTTGTCCTGGATGAATTAAAGGGCTTCAGGCTGGCATTTTCCTTCATTCCACCAATGAATGTCAACAGTGGAACAATGTCAGGAGGCTTCCACCACTGCTATCTTTGCTGAACCTGTTCTGTGAATTCCATGCTCCCATAAACATATGTTAAGAATGGCTGAATAAGGCAACAAATGGAATTATATTATTGTGAGTCTTATGTACCTTCTAATTACATATTTGCTGCCTTATGTTCGCATGCTGTATAGCTGTGAAGTGCCTAAACATGACAAATATCATGGCAGCACTTTTCACACCTCCCATGTGTTTTAATCTGAAAAAGTGATCCTACCACACTGGGATCAAAGATGTTTAATTTCCTACAGACTGGTGCACTGTGGTTGCCTGATTTTGAGGTTTAACAAGCTGCAAGTGCCAGCTGAAGGTGTTTTTTCTCCAGATGTGGACTGTTTATAACTCTTCCATCCAAGCAGATTATCCATTTTGTAGTATTTTGGAGCAGGTCTCATGAGACTGCCTTTCCCCCATGGGCTATCTTTCCTTTCTGTAGCAGTCTGTTTTTATTAAAACCTCCAGAAACTAACTGGGACCTCTTTACCACATGAAGTTTGGTTGAAATTGAAAGGTGGATTAGAAAGTTATTAGGACATGTGTAACTTTACATACATGTAAGCAAACAAACCTGAACACGTTAGCCTTGATTTTTATCTAAAGCTAGATAGAAAGGGAGTATAAGTGTGGAGGCAACAGAGTAAGTGAGAAGTAAAAGAGTTTTGCTCTAGTGTTCACGGATTGATGTCTAAAAACATTATCAGCACTTACAGTTTGAGAGTTAAAAGTAGTTTAGGGGGTAGCATATACTGAATGAAGAGTGGATTAGAATGGCTGGGGTGGCATGCATGTTTTGCACTGTGTGTGTATATATATATATATATGCATGTATATACTTATGTGTGTATATACTTATATATGCACCTTGCAACTGTGGCCTTTCACTACCTGAAAGGAGCCTGCAAGAAAGATGGAGAGAGACTATTTACAAGGGCATGTAGAGATAGGACAAGGCAAAATGGTTTTAAACCAATAGAGAGTAGGTTTGGATTGGATATTAGGAAGAAATTCTCCCCTGTGAGGATGTTGGGGCACTGGAAATGGTTTCCCAGAGAGCCCTGGCTGCCCCATCGCTGGAAGTATTGAGTATTCCATTTTTAGAAGGGAAGGATGCTTTAACTTGCCTAAAAAGTCTGATGAGATGCACAAGCTTTTGATTTATAATCAAATTGAAAACATGGAGTTTACAGTTTTCTAAAATTCACCCCTGCTGTGGTCATCTTCTTCTACATTTGAATTTGAATGTATGGAAACGAAGATTCCCAATTGCCTACTACACCTGCTATCTATTGTCTATTTCTCTTAAATACTATTTTGATAAAATGGACGGTGATCAATTTTCATCCCTTGTAATGGGAACAAACAGCTTTTATAGTGTACATTTTTCAGTGTACATTTTTATCAAAGGCAATCACAAGTGCTGTTGGATGGTACCCTTGCCAGTGCTCCCAACTTCTCTCCACAGATCAATTCACTTGTGTCATTCCAATGGCAAGTCCCACCTGGCAGCTTCTGTACCTGTGGTATCTGCTGATAGTACACACAGAATGCTGAAGGCTGTGACTGACAGGAAAAAAGCAGAAAATTGATTGCGCAAATATTTTTTATTTGTTGGCTAGGAGGAAGAAATATTATTAACCTGACATAAATACCTGTACAAGTATTAGAGCTTTTTAGCAAAAAAAAAAAAAAAGGAATAGAGATAATTCTACTTTAAACAATTTTTGTTCCAACCACCAAAGTTCAGTGTAACCTTTCATACATGAAATAATACATGCAGGTATATTTTTATATATATATATGGGGTTTTTTTAAGAAATAGAAAGTTGAAAAATATTGTTTTATAAATAGTGAAAAACATTGAATCTTTTACAAATTTTCAAAGGCTTTTACTTCTGCTTATCTTGACTTGTAATGTGAACATCGAATATGGACAAAGTAAAAAGTCAGTGAAGTGAAATGACAAGGGTTGCTTTTCATCAAGGCAAGAACAAAGCTTACTTAGTTTTTCTTTTGTGCAATATAGATGGCAAGAAAATGTACTAGGCTGGCAGTGGGAGAGAAGATGACAAGAATTTCACAGGAAAATGGGAAATGCCAAAGAGAAAAAGAGGTTGCAGTTTCAAAAAAGGGAAAATCAAAGGACAAAGCAAATAAGGAAAGGAAAAGAAGTTACTCAAGAACAAAAAAGGAAGCAAGAATTTGAAAGTACATTGGGTAGATTTTTTTGCTAATTTAATCATAGCTTTGTTTGCTATCTTCACTCAAACTCTTCACATTTATGCCAGCAATACGTAGTACAAGGGGAAAAAAACACTCTGGAATGGGAGACATGCTTGAAAATAAAAGAAAAGGGTGTGGAAGCGAGAACACACCACATTTAGGGCACAGAATGTAATTTAATTTATGTTCCAGAAACACACACATATTTCCATAACAGATGGTTTTGGGTATCTAACTTTGGGTGAAAGGGATGGGATGGCTGGTTATTTTGAGCACTTGTTATATTGCTATTACTAGATAATGACCCTGGATTATGTAGTTAAATATTAGAGTTGCCATGGTTGCTAGCTCTATCTTATATTCTTAGCACTGGCTGATTATCTCTTTTTCCTCCCCCAGACAATTCTAATATAACTCTACAGAAAATATCATTTGATCACCACCTGGTTTAGGATCATTCATTTTCTTGGCCATGGATATGATTTCTTTTCCTTCTTTTACACATTACAGTAGACAAAGAATCATAGAATTGTTAAGGTTGGAAAAGACCTTTAGGATCATCAAGTCCAACCACCAACCCAGCACCACCTCTTTGTTCACCATTAAACTGTGTCCTCAAGTGCCAGCCACCTCCACGTGTTTTTTTAACACCTCCAGGGATGGTGACTCCACCACTTCCCTGAGCAGCCCATTACAGTGCTTGACAAACCTTTCAATTAAAAAGTTTTTTCCTGATATCTAATCTGAACCTCCCCTGGCACAACTTTAGGCCATTTCCTCTCACCCTGTCCCTTGTTCCCTGGGAACAGAGCCTGGCCCCCACCTGGCTCCACCCTCCTCTCAGGGAGTTGTGGAGAGTGAGAAGGTCCCCCTGAGCCTCCTTTTTGCCAGGCTGAGCCCCCCCAGCTCCTTCAGCTGCTGCTGGTGCTCCAGACCCTTCCCCAGCTCCATTCCCTTCTCTGGACACCCTCCAGCCCCTCAATGTCTCTCTGGTAGTGAGAGGCCCAGAACTGGACTTAGGACTTGAGGTGCGGCCTCAGCAGTGCCCAGCACAGGGGAACAGTCACTGCCGTGGTCCTGCTGGACACACTATTTCTGATAAAATCCAGGATCCCAGTGGCTCTCTTGGCAAATGACATACAGTGGAGATGCCTGCTTAATTTTGTGGGAGCCTTTCTTATGTTTTAGCTTGCTCTCATGACCGTAGGACTGTTTCTAAGCTTTTTAGTCTAGAGGATTTCTCCAGGTACACTGTTTCTTGAGTGTCTTTCTCAACATTGTGAAGACAAGTTGTTTTCAGACTTCCAGGTACTTCAGAAAAAGATTGGCATAAACTTTAAAGGCAACCTTTTAGCTCAGTAATTTTTTGCATTCTAGACCTGTTTTTTCATCATCTCACATGTATGCAAAATATATGTTACTTGCCAAATACTAGAAACTAAATTACAGCTTTTCTAATACGGAGACGTCCTCTTCTAAAGGAAGTGTTCTTGCCTTTGGAAGGTCCTTTCCAACTCAAACTTTTCTGTCATTCTCTGACCTTTTATGTGTTGGCATCTGAGACACATTTACATTAAAGCAAAGTTTAATGTCTTTAGTGATGTTGTTTTTAGATTAATTAGTAGACTTTGAACATGCAAGGACAATCTCCTCAGACAGCAGTTACCTTACAGTGTGTCATAATTCCCCATTATGGGAAAGCCATGCCAAATATGGGAAGAGAAAATGACCTTATGGGCACCAGTACACACCAGTTGTCGGGGAAGATACTGTACTGCCACAGATGCATGATCCTGGATACCTTGTTCACAATGGGGGAAAGACAAATCTGATTCTTTGTATTCTGGAAACTGTTTTCCTTGTGTCCAGTCCATTTCTAAATACACTCATCTGCAGACAGTTATCTGCTTAGTCTGTCACTTTTCTTTGTATTTATTCCTTGTGAATATGAGTGTTAAGGAGCTCTGTTCTCTGCATGTTCAGTCATTAAGGCCAGAACAAGAGAAATAATTTTGCTAAGACCATGCGTGCTTTTCTCCTGTTTTGGCATGGCTTATGGTTTATTGGTTTATGATGCAAATCACTAATGTTGCCTCCCAAACCCCTCCCCAAAAAAGAACACTTCAAGTGCAAGTTACAGATTGTCTCAAAGCTTTGAGTACCTCAGCACTAGTTTAGAAAATACCTTATCAATACCGTTAATATTTAAACTTGGGGTAACCATTAACAGAAAACACAGATTACACAGTGCTACATCTATTTATTAAGCATCCACAACAAAGTCTAGATGGTGCAAGAGCTTAGTATGGTGTTCTCTAACCTCTGAAAGCTAAGTTCAAATCTTGGATTAGATCAGATGTAAATGTTAGTTACTGTCCTCATCCTTTTGTGAGCTCCGTAAACTACACCATTCATAACATTTAGCAATTCCCTGGTACTCTAATTTTAGATCTGTGGCAAGCTGACAGTATTAGCCTGAAACATCACCCTATCCCACAAACAGGTGTTGATCCTGATGGGAAGGGAGTAAGTAAGTTCTGCTGACTCAGAAGTGGGCAATTTTACTACCTCAGTGCAAGGAAATTGCTTTCTGTGAGGGAGGTACGAGAGTGTGGACTACAGCAATAAGTATATTTTGATTTTAATGCACTTAGAGTTTGTTTGCTAGCAAAGCTAAATCCTGGGGAGGGGGGAGGGAAGTTATCTGTGCTACTTGAGTATTACTGGAGAGCAGCATGAAAGCCATGCCTGCACAGAATGTCATCAAATCAGGACTGACATTCATTAATAGAGCTGTCTGAGTTTACACGTTGCCTTTCTGTGCCTCTCCTGGCTCAAGTCCAGAGCAGTCAATACCATTCCTTTTCAAGTACTGAAAGTCCCCACCTGCTTTTAAGATGCTGATTACCTATTAGTGTGTTCACTGCATCTCCCTTTTAAGAAGCTCATGAGTGTAAGAAAAGTAAGGAAGAATGATTCTGAATTCATTTGTTTGGACACTTCTGATTTAACAATCTGTAATTTGAAAGAACTTAATTTAGCCCTTCAGTCCAACATTGCACCAGAGAGTAATTGCAAAGAAATATTGCAGAAGTTCTGATTTGCTCTCCAGAGACAAAAGTCTTCCAGAGAAAGTCCAGAGAGACTGGGGGGAAAAAAAAAAAAGGCAACTGGAGTTGTAAAACCTCATTGTCCCTGAATGTATTTCCCACATTAAATCATTCCTCCATGGCCTCTGGCCCATGAATAAGAGCTGTCTAGCAAGACTGTCTTGCCCTCTATGAAAATTGGTTGATCTAGAATGGCGCAGCCACAGAGAAATGAAACTCTTAGTGGCTTGCTGTGTTTAAAACTTGTACAGCTATGTTGTGTTAAATGTAAACAGAATGCTACTGAGCAAAAATACCCTTTTGATGTTTTCTCTCAAAAGCCTAATTGAATGCACCTGTCACCTGGTGAAAGGAAAAAGAAGAGGCTTTGCTGCAGCATAGCTGCATTACCTCAGTAGTAGAAAACAAAGACATCATATAGGAGGGTGCCTATATGCTGCCTTTTTGAGATGAATTAAAATTTCTGTAACAGTTGCTAACTCTTCTCTCTTTTTTTCCTTTTATTTTTTATCTAAGGGAAGCACAGTTGGTAGAAATGGCTG
This sequence comes from Corvus kubaryi, assembly GCF_017639235.1. Lineage (NCBI taxonomy): Eukaryota > Metazoa > Chordata > Aves > Passeriformes > Corvidae > Corvus > Corvus kubaryi. The sequence goes on along the minus strand of NW_024581112.1, from coordinate 991,723 downwards.
TGCCAAGGGTCTCTTCTAACTTGTGACTCTTTGAACTGCGGTAACTGTGACTGTAAACAGTCAACTAAACCATGGGCACACATGCTATCACTGAAAGCTGCAGTAAAGACAGAGGAAGGTCAAACTGATCCTAAAAGAAGGTCAGACAGAAGTGTTTTTCAAAAGCAAGATTTACAGTTTTCCTGCTCTAAGTGGTAGCTTTGCAACTACAAGTAACATAAGTGATCAGCAAACACAGAAATGTTCTCTTTTCATGAATACTCTGACCTGTGGGAATAGAATTCCTGATCTGTAGGAATTTCCTGTCTGAAAGCATTGGTCTAGCCTGACAAGAGGGCTCCTTTAAGGACTGCAGTGAAATCTATCCACTATGAAGGCATTAACAACTTCCCACTGATGATCTACAAGCATTGTTTTGACATGACTGAAAAGTAAAGTCACAGGGCTATGAACAGTTAAAAGATTAACTAATCTCTGAGATAGAATGATCAAAAGAACCTTTTAGAAGGGACTTCCTGTAACGGAATTTTCGACTTAAAGGGAAAAAAAAAACCCAGAGGCCAGGCTAGCCTGGTGGGTGACTAAGGGGAGAGCAATTAGATACTCAGTGAATTACTCATGCCTTCAGTGTGTTTTAAGACCTCTTTTATCTTAACTTGTGCTGAGGTAATTTCAGTTGATACTATACAGGAAACTCCGGCTCCTGGCCAGCTCTGGGCATACAGAGCACTGTGTGAGTCCATCCAAAAGAAGCCACAGCTTAAATCCTCCTGTGTCTCCACTTAAGAAGACCAGGAAGGGTCAGGTTTGCAGCTATATCACTCTTCCTCAGCAGCAGGGCTAAGGTCTGAGCCTAAACACATTATAGAAACAATAGATGTAGTTCAGATTCAGTGCCTAGTACTTACTGACTGGATTTGTCTGTAGTAGAGAAAAGGAAACCAGGCACACTTCACAGAACTTACTGATAAATCTAACCAACCAAACAAAAACACCTCGCTCTCTTTCAATGATATCTGGTATCAAGAGAAAAATAAATTGTTATTCTTCTGGCAAAGTATTAGCAAGACATCTCCAGGAACTTGATTCTCCACCATGAACTGCATGTTCAGCTCTTACTGACGTTAGAAATCACAGAATCATGCAATCAATAGAATGGTTTGGATTGGGAGGGACCTCAAAGCTCATCCAGTTCCACTCCCTGCCATGGGCAGGGACACTTGCCACTAGACTGGTTGCTCCAAGCCCCATCCAACCTGGCCTTGAACAGTTCCAGGGATAGGGCAACCTCTGCCAGGGCCTCACCACCCTCACAGGGAAGAATTTCTTCCCAATATCCCATTTCACCCTGCTTTCTTTCAGTTTAAAGCCATTCCCATGTCTTGTCACCTGTGTGAGGAGTCCCTCTCCAGCTCTGTTGGGGCCCCATTTGGTACGGGAAGGGGCTCTAAGGTCTCCCCAAAGCCTTCTCTTCTGCTGAGCAGTCCCAAATACAGACACATGAACACAGCATTTTTCAGGTTTGGTCACTGAACAGCAAACCTATCAGAGATTTTGGAAGCTTCATCTTTTAAAGGGAAAAAGCAGGACTCTAAAAAATTAATTCTCTAGGTCCTTGTTTCACACAAGTTCAAGTAATACAAAGTAAGTTAACAACCCACAGCCCATCTTTGACCTAACACATGACAACAAATTTTTGCCTACTGCTATTTTTAATATTTGGGGTTTTTTTTCATAATCATCAGAAAAGAGCTGATTGCCAGACTGGAACAAGTGGAAAAAGAAAGCATGGATGCTGCTCAGCTGGCTAAGGAATATGCAGAACTGACAGAGGAGAACCGAACACTGAAGCTGGCCCAGACGCAGTGCGTGGAGCAACTGGAAAAGCTCAGAATACAGTACCAAAAAAGACAGGGTTCCTCATAACTCCCAACTAGCTCATGTGAGGCAGTTCATACAGGATTGTTCCTGTGTTGGAAAGAGATTTTAAAATAAAGATCTGTTTAATATGTTGCAACACTTTACTACAGATACAGAGTATGTAGAAGTCTATATTTGATTTAATGCTTGCCACCCAGTAGCTTAATATAATGGATATTTCATCCATTATATAATGGATGTTTTATTTCAAGTAATGTAATTGAAGTTAATCTATCCCCATTATATGTTCTAGTGGATCAGGTTTCTTTTCTAAACATATTTCTTCCAATTTAAGAAGATATGGATACACTAGAAAATTATATAAATAGTCTCTGTGCTGGAAATTTGGATCATACTAAGGCATACAGCAGGGACAATATTAATATATGGAATAGATGCATGTTAATTTTAGTTTGGTGAACTCTTTTTAAATTATTTTTCCTCATGCCTAAAGTGTTTGGAAGTTATCTTGAAGCAGATCTCCTCACTGGTAAAAATTATATTTCATGTCAACTTCACACTGTTGTATAAAATCTGAGAAATTTCACATTTAAAGTTGAAGTAACAAAATCATTTTTTATCAAATAAATGCACTGCCAGTGATAATTTGCAAGTTATAAAATTAAAAGCAAACATATGAGATCAAACTTACCTTCCTCAAGTGTAAAGATTACTTGAGAGCCTTTTTGTTGTACTTTTGGCATGCAAGGAATGAAAAATTATTGTAAGAATTATAGTTTCATCATAGTTTCAACTGAGACTATGTCAGTAAAATTGTTATGAGGATCTTTTGTTCTTATTTTCTGGTCTGTTTTGAAACATAAGTGGCTGTAAGTATGGACAGGAGTTCCATGATATACAAATAACCGGGAAGTAAAATGTCAGTTTTACTTGCTCTATTTATCCCTTTATTTTCTTAGATCAACTGAAAAATCTTTGTTATACTTCAATTTCTATTCATACAGCAGTTTTTCATTAAAAGTTGATGTAGAAAAGCCCTTTTATGTTCTGAATGTTCTCAGATTACCTTGTATTTTAAACTCTGCTTGACAGATGCAGCTTGTCACATCTTCATGAGCTTGGAATTCAACTTAATGTGTTATTAGTACTGAAATGTGTCTTAGTAACTGAAAACTATGAACTTAAGATTTCCACCAGAACTTTAGCTTTGATTGTTATCACTGATCTATTATGAAAATGGAATTTGATGTTAATCAGAACAATTCCTGGCAGCAAAGGGGACAAATAAAGAATGACAAGCTGCCCGTTATTGTTCTGTGCTAATTGCCTACAGTATTCCCTGCAGCACAGGTGTGAAAACTGGCTCTGCGTTACTCCAAGCACCTGGCACTGCAGCAGGAGAGCATGAAGAGGTAGCCAGAGAGGACAACCTTGTTTCCACTTCTCCTCCTGAGCCACCAGGGCAGCGTCACCATCCAAACCTGGCACTGCTTCTTGCTGTACCTGGGAAATCACCATTCTTGAGGCACGCACTTCCTGCTGGGATGCTCCTGAGCCATATAACACTGTATTTATTCCTCTTTCCTTATTATCTGAGGATCCAATTTTCCCTGTACCTTGTGGAAGTTGAAGAGGAAAAAAAAACATAATAAAAACCACTTGGAATATTGGGCCTGGAAGTGCTGGAAAAGCCTTGTTTGAGTTTTCCACTGATGGGAAACATAACCTGAAGAGGAATCAGAGTTTTGTTTTGACCACAGAATCTAGAATGTACTTTTTTGGCCTGTGTTTATGCCTTCTGAGCAAGAGAACTCTCATTTTAAAATAGTTTGTCATTTTAGTCAAAGGTTTTTCTATCTAGCCTTGAAAACATCATCCAGTCAGATGATTTCAGTGAATTCATTGAAAACCATATAAAGTACATAAAATCAGTTTATTGACAAACTGGCTTTGGATGCAAATGAATCAGACAGCAGACCTTTACTTACAAATAACTGTGTTCGCCTTGAAATTTTCTATTTAAGTGCAGCCACTATGCTTTAGAGATCAGAAAAATAACAGATCATATGCCGGGAGAAAAACCTGAGGGAGAGCCACAGTCAGGTGGAGAAGGAAAGCTTGGGCCTCATTTGTGACAACCAGCATTTTGAGAATAGTCAGGGAGTATGTTTTTCCTAACCTGTAGGTACTGACCAGTCTGGAAGAATTCAGGAAATATTTTACAGATGTGCAGACACCGAATTTTTGGTGTGGTCCAGCCTACCAGCCTGGATAAATATAAAATTCTTAAACCATCCCAAACTAATTCAAGTCAGATTTCTATTCAACTTGGACTGTAACTATGTGCAATCAAATTTTCCTCCTGCTTTTAGTTATGGTGAAAATAAAAAATTAACAGCCTTGTATGAACGTATTTGCCTGCATGCATGCTCATGTGCCTCAGAGCAGTGACTCCGAGAAACTGTATCAAATACAAATGAGTAAAATTGATATAGAAGTACTAAGGAAGAAAAATTAAAGTATCTCTTGAAAACTATTCTTAAAAGAAAAAATAGTTGGGGAAGTGGGATTCAAAGGCAGGAAGGCAGGGAAATGGAATTTTCCAAAAATATTCATAGGCAAGTTAAATTAAAACGTAGCATAGTCAACATAACCCAGAAAATCATCCAGGTGTTGAAAAGAGTAAAGGTAGCTGGAACTACCTTCTGAGAGGTAACTGCTGTGTCTATCATCCATCTCCTGATCTGTTTATCAAGAGCATAATAGTGAGAAATATTTCACATTCAGTAAGTCTCCAATTTTGACATGCTGAGTTTTTCTCTAGATACAGTGGAGCTCTGCTGACTAAATAGCTGAAATTAAGCTTTTTTAAAAAGCATTTATCATATTGATCCCGTATTTTCCAAGTAGGCAATATGATTTGTGCCCTGGTTGAAGTGGCCTGCACATTGGGTGCTGTTGTATGTATCATGCTATAAAAACAAGTTTTATACAATTATTTCAAAGATGGTTTTACATTTTATTTCACCCAAGAATTTAGAAACCTGTTTCAGCTTTTGAAATCATGTGCCAATGAAAGGTTCAATTTTATAACATGTGACTACAGGCTGTGAGAACTGCAGTTATATTACAAAGTGTATTTCTTGTTGTTATCTAGATTATTCAGGTTAGCAAAAGTAAGCATGCCACTACCATGGTAAATGCATTTGCTTCAAACCACTTAAGAAACAGTGAAGTACATGGGTTTAAAATAAAAACAAGACCTGTGCTTTCCATTTTCTATCATTGCTAACTAACTTCCTTCCATCATAAAGAATGCTGAACAAACTCCGTTTAAGGCTTCCAGTTAGCAAGGATATGACTCATGCGGTCTTGAAACAGCCAGAGCCAAGGGTGACACTTGGAAAGTCTGGAAGATGAGGACCTGTGAGTCTGAGTTCGGTGCCTTTTTTTTTTTTTCCCCAATGTTTCCCTTTCCAGGACTACCTCTATTCTGTCTGGTTTTGTGAATTAATGATCTTTGGAAGTGTGTCACCTTCCCCCAGAGGCTTTATTGCCATCTGGGCCTTTGTGAGGATTACATGCTGCTAATAGTGGGGACAAATAGGCGCAGGTGGGACAGAAAGGTGTTCTCAGACTTCCTTTGGGTTGTGTGGTTGGGGAGCTCTGCCATGTGACCCTTTGCAGCTTCATCTCCAGCCACAGAAAACCTTGCAGAAATGAGCTAGTCACAGTCTTAATTGTGAAGCCACTTGGTGGTTTTCCCTACCTAAAATTCCTTTCTTGATCAATGCACAAAGCAGAAGTGTCTAAAGGAACAAGGAAGACTTGTCTGGAGGAGTCTTGCCTCTCTTTCTGTGGGGGATACAAGATGTGCAATGGTGGAAAAAACGGGCTGCAGGGAAAGGAAGTTCAGTCCAGGCAGTGATGATACAGAAAGAGCACTGGCCCTGTCCAGCAGGACTGTGAGGAGAATTGACAAACCTGGGTGCTGGCATGACTTTTCTCACCCATCCTCATACTTCCACAGTCATACCTGTGCACCCACAGCTCTGAGGGTCTTCTCCCTCCTGGTGGAATGTCGTGGCATGCACATGCATGGATGATATGGTGATACATATCCTTGGATAACCCACGATGAAACTACTGTCTTCATGACAGGCCTGGAAGGTGTGCAGCAATGAAAGACTAAGGCTGAACACTCTAACACTGTACCAAAAAGCTGGGTCCTGTTGTCCATCTTGATGGACTTCTCTGGCACACTACCAGACACTGACTGCATGACTGCACCACAGCGCACATTATGGAGGGAGGCAGGGAAGGTAGCAAAGTGGAGTTGGAGGGGCAACCTCAACCTCACCATTTCCTTCACAGAGTCACTTGGTTTTGCATTGTTAAACTGGGAGTTATCAAGATGGTCTTTCACATGCACACCAAAACTGTCAGGCTGACACTTTAAATTCAAAGTAGATTATTTTATAAGAATCTGCCTTGCTTGGGACAGTGCCAGTCACCTCTAGGTTCTTCAGTGCTCCTTACAAGTAATGTCATATGTTACTCATACCCATATGAATGAAAGATGACAACCATTCACAAATCACTGTTATCCTGAACCCAGGCTTCCTCCACTGCATGTGGTTTATTCTGTAGAAAGCACAAGATTTAACATATGAGTCACTCTGTTTTTCTACACACCAATTATCAGTTCCCTGTTCTAAACCTCAGTTCCTTTAATCCCCCCTGACCACAATCCATCCCCACTGAGTAAGCAGCGTCAGCCTAGAGCTCAGATCCAGTTGGCTGGCAGTCTTATGACATGGTCTGATGATCACCATGTGCTCAAGGTGGTTTCCAAATGCTATGTGGGATGTTTTGTGGTTCAGTGCTGCTATGTGGCAGCAAGGAATTCTACCAGCATGCAGGTGCCTGCTGTGACACATGCTTGGTTTCCTTGAACCGGTTAGAAAATATGAGGGTAGGTGGTCTGTGGATTTAGTTATTTGTCTGAATCTTATCTAAATATTAACACAGGAATTAGGGAAATGAAATGAGGATGTGTGTGCTGATGTAACAATTGTGCAGCCAGATGCCAAAGTGTGCTTTGGGTGCTTAGAATGAGTTAAGTGATATGAGAACTGTAAGTGACGGAAAGGAAGTAGGTACAGCTAGGAAGAGGAACTGGTGAGTGAGCTGTTGCCTTAACTGCTTGCTTTCTGGCTGCTTATGGCTTGCACCAATAGAATGTACAGGCTGTTGTCCCGAGCTCAACATTAAGAAGCTTTTGTTTGGATGTTTCCCAAAGCTTTTCCAAGCCTAGTTTACACAAACATTTTATACTGGAATATTTACTTCATTAAGGTTATGTTTTTGTCAACTATGTTTAGGATTAACAGAGTTATGCTGCGATACAGATGTCAGAGCATTGCAGATGGCTCTTCTACAGAAAGAGGAATAACCAGTATCAGGATATGACTGTATTCCGCTAATCATAGAATCATAGAAAACCTTGAGTTGGGAGGGTCCCATAAGGGTCATTGAGCCCAATTCTACGTCAACTGCTGTATTTGCATTAAAGATAAATAAAGCCTTGATAAATAGCCTATGTAGAGTAAAAACTGCACTGAAGCCAGAGCATTTCAGTACTGAAACAATTGCATCCTCAGTAATGGGCTTTTGCTGCTTTCACTGCACAAGTAGAGTTTGGTACTTCTATGAACTAGATCCCCAGTTTCCCACATGAAGGGAGAGCAGTGTGATGTTCTGTGATTGAAAAACTTTCACCTCTGTCTTGTAACTTTCTTACAAGTGTATGACAAATCTCAGTGCACAGCCCAGATTGCCTTGTGGCCACAGACTTCTCCACAGCCATTTCATCACAGTGCTCTCCCCAGCTTGGGCCTTTGACTCTCACATTCCTCTGCTATGTGTGGACAGCTGAAATAAGTTAACCACTCTGAACTTTTTAAGAGCAGTCAGAAGCAAATGCATCATTTAACATTACCTTGACTGTCTTGTGGTCAGACCTTTTTGTACTCTTGGTCTGCAAGTATGTCAGTATATATGTTTACTGATTAGATGTTAGTACAAAAAAATACAAATGTTAGTATTCATGGAAGACAGAGGCACATTCAGACATACTCCTATAAATGCTGTTCTAAACAATAGACTTATTCAGGGTATACCCTCCATGGCTGTGAAAATAAAAGCCAGCTACTCACGTATGAAGAAGTACCTCCTGACGAATTATCTGTGCCAAGAATGCAAACACTTCTTTTTGAAATAATTTCAGAAAAGGAGTATTCTTTCAAGCAAAAAAACCCAAACCACCCACATTACAGTTCCCAGCTAATATAGATTACATCCAGCTATGCACTAACTGCTAAAAATGTGCTTAAATCTATTTATAACCCTTCAAATAGCTCTCACTAATTTACATTGGTGGAACAGGCCCTTACATTTGACTGAGCTCCCTCTGGTGGGTAGCGAGACATTATTGTTACAAAGCAGAGATACCTAAGAAAATGTACAATTACATTTGTCCAAGAGGAGCTTTATTTATTTGTTTATAGTAAATAATTTTTTATATAACTAGGTAAAGGTCAGTGTACAAATTTATCACTATCTGATCACATCTGAAACTACCCAAAGAGTGATATCCAGTATTTTTAAGATACTAGAGATACTTCAGTGGAGGTGTAGTTTTCAACAAGACCTAACACTGAATAGTACCTAACATGAGCACCTGAGTTAAATGAGTTCTGGCATCCTACAGAAGCTGAGAGAGCTCATAATTAAAAATTATTACTGAAACTGAAAGAGGGTAGGTTTAGGTTAGATATTTGGAAAATATTCTTCCCTGTGAGGGTGGTGAAGCCCTGGTACAGGTTGCCCAGAGAAGCTGTGGCTGCCTCATCCCTGGAAACATTCAAGGAAAGGTTGGACAGAGCTTAGAGCAACTTGGTCTAGTGGAAGGTGCCCCTGCACATGGCAAGGAGAATGGAACTGGATGACCTTTAAGGTCCCTTCCAACCCAAACCATTCTATGATTCTATCAATTATATCATAAAATCTCTGTTTGTCTAAACTACTTTTGGAGTTCAGCTGGATTTATGTGCCTGGAAATCTGGCCTGTATGGCTTCAGACAGTACTGACTGACTGCAGGCACTTTGCAGTGCTTATTTAATGGTACAATAACTAAGAGTGAAATATGCTTTAAATAACACTGTACAGAACAACTGACTAACATGCCTCTTTTTTGCTGGTAAATTTTGATATGCCTTAAATCTCATAAACCCTAGTATTAATGAGTGACCCATTTCTAAAAGAAAGCACAAGTGTTCTCTTCCTATTTTTCTCTTTGTATTTAGGTTAAGTAATCTAAATAGGGGAAGTGTCAGACTTTGGAAGAGTATCCTAATGCATGGGCAATGTTCCAACCACAGTTTGAATTTCAACGACCCAAAGTGGTTGTGCTGGAATATTAGGATTGTTTTACCAGTAAGGAATTTAGTGGCTCTTGCACATCCCACAGTCTATTTGAACAAACTTGGTCTTGAAAAATTTGGGTTCCTAGAACATTCTGAAAGGAAGAAGAGCAGAAAAAGCGTGCTACTAAGTTTGGTCTTCTACTTTAGCTGCTTCAGAATTCACCTTCAATTAATAAAAATACATTTATGTTTTGTCATTTGGCTGAAACATGGTAACAGGCAAAATTCTAGTTACACTGTATTTAAAGGTGAGACATGGAGATGAAACATATGGAGGATTTTACCAAAGACACCATTTTTACTGGCAGTTTTTGAGATCTTTGTATCTCCTGAGTATGACTGACTGTATGTGCAGTGTTTTCAGATGTTTACAATATTCTTCTAATCCTGTAAATTCTGTTCAAGGGAATTTCAACTCACAGTTTTTTATAGAGTAAATCTACCACTATATTACTGTCCAAAAGGAAATCATCACTGAAATTTTATCATGAGAAAGTGGCATTTAAAAGTGCTTAACATTGCTTTTGAAATGAAGGTGTCCAAGTCTAAATGAGCCTGGTAAGAAATCAGCAATGCCAAAAAGGCACCACATGGTAAACTGGATTTAGGCTCTGGTTCAAGACAGCACTTACTGTGGGGCACTGTGGCCACATCAAACAAGTCTCTTGAACCTATACCTAACTTGAAGCAATGAGTAGTTCCCACTGATTTGCCAATAGGACTATTCAAAGTAGGTTTATTCACACACTGAAGTGTTTTGCTGATTGAGGCCAGAGAGACCAGTGCCTCAGCTTGAACCTTGACTGTTTTGGGATTCACTGGAATTTAATTACATGCTTGGAGTTTTCATACACTGCACTGCAACAGGGCCTTTCCATTGAGCTGTCTGTGAGGGGGCTAAAAAGATCTGCACAGCATCTAATAGCAGTGAAGACCTTCTTGTGGTAAGGTGCATACAAAACCATCTTGCTGCAGCACCAGGAGCTGTGTCTAGATCCAGCTGCAGCTGCCATGCAAGCCAGCTGCTTGTAATGCAGAAGTAGTGAACAAAACGTTCTCTTTGTCATTCCTGGTAAGGACATTTGTTCCCACTCACGCATCTGAAGTGACTCTGTAGGGCCATTATTTGAAACTATATGAGTATAAAAAGAAAAAAAAGCAAGCAAACACAGAAGGAAGGTCAAGTATTTACAAAGCACTATAAAATACATTCAGAAATTGCTCTTGACTAGAAGACTAACAGCATAATATTATTAAAAATTTTAGAAATGCTCCTCTTGCTTTGCTTTTTTTTTAAAAAATGTAGCAGAAATACTGGACTAGGACAAAAGTGCCATGGGTGTCTGTCAGGTCCCATTCCTCCTTTTCTCTTTCTTCATATATCCCTCCCTGTTCTTCCAGCAAGAAGAGACCTCAGCTGCTTCAAAGATGAGATAGAGAAATAAAATGTTTCCCAGAGCTGTGGTTGTAGCACCTTTTTATTGGAGAAAGTACCTTCTGCTTTTGATGCAGGAACTGGGCAGAGGAGGAGTGCTTGGATTAAAGGTGGGTCCTCTGCTCTCCACATGAATTGCTGCTCGAATTTCGATGTGTGAGAAGCAAATGAAATTTTCAGTTTGCATGTGGTAAGTAAAGATGTAAAGCTAAAGTATTTCCCAGCTGAACTTACTCTGTAACCCAAGAACTTTGATGCATTGGCAACAATTCAGCACACAGACCTCTCTCCTCACAAATGCACACTTCACACAGGCATATGTGGTCACAGACAATGCTGCTTGTGATTTCATCTCAAAATTTGATTCTCCCATGCTGTCAGCTATTCCTTTGGTCTTCGTAAATTGTGAAGGAAGAATATTAAGTTCAAATACAAAATAATCAAGTATCTGGACCTAGGAAGGAAGAAAACTCTCCCTTTAAATTTGGCTTGAACCTGTTACTACTTTTCTGATTTGCTAATCAGAATCATCGATCAATACTAATCAAAACGAAAGCTTTCATTTCCCTTCCCTTTAACAGCAACAGCTGCATGCTAGTTCAAAGAGAGCCCGGAGGTCGAGCATGGTCCCGTCCACTCTACGGCAGTCACACTGAAACACACACAAGGACACACCAGCAGACGGAGTCGAGCTCCTCAGCCGAGGGAGCTTCTCTCTAAGCTGATCGAGAAAGCACGCCAGCAGAGGAAAAGAAGTAAAGAGAGGGGACTCTCCATTTGTACTCCACACAACGACTCACCCACACGAACTCATAGGGACAAAGAGCCAAGGCGCTGCGGGTTTCCAGGGGTTTTATAATGGGGGTAGGAAAGGCGGGGAAAGGGATCTCAGCCAATGGGATAGGGGCAAGTAGGCGGGGTTGACAGCAAGGGAACCAATGGGAACAACACATAGGAGGGACTTAGGGAAGGATCCAATGGGGCGTCGAGGAACAAAGAACTTTCTAGAATTGATACACATTAAAGACGGGAAATGAATATACATAATATCATACATAAATCAGGGAGGGGAAAACATTAACCAGTTGGGAGAAAACATGCAAAAGAAAGAACAAGGGACTCATGGGTTCTCACCATGACTGCAAGTGATATACTAAACTTGGGTTGCTGACCACCACAGCAGATTGTTTGTGTTCTCATCAGGAGACAGTGTTTGGGGCTACTTGCACTACCACATGTCTTCTCTTCCTTTTTTTTTTTTTTTTTTTTTCCCTTCTCTACCCAGTCAGGAGTATTAAAAGATATGCCTGCAAAAAATAAGGAACTTTGAGTGCCTATAAGATGTCACATAGCAGTGAGCTCAGACCTATCATGACATGTACAACTAGACAAACAAAATTACTATTTCAGCAATTGGAGATTTTTGTCTGATGATGCACTTTCCTGTTTCAAGAGAAGGATTTATTTAACATCCCTCTGCAGCAAGCAAAGGATTTATGAAGCACATCATCTTCAGCTAGTCTCAGCCTTACTGATGCATCATTGAGGACTTTTATTTTAAAACAAATAAAGACTTCCAGCCGCATTTAAATATTTATTAAACACATTTCTAAATACCATTTTAGTTAAAAGAGTCAGTGCCAGCTAAAGGATGAAGTTAGAAGGAGTAGTCCATAGTGGGCTTAGATTGCTCGCTGCGAAGTCTGAGTTTTCAAAACTAAGTACTACTTGGGTAAGCAGCATGCCATGTCTCTTGGGACTTCATTCTCACAGACTGGGTAATAGGGCTTCCTGAGTATCTTATTTTTCTGAAATAAACAAAAATTGACATGTTACATCACACCAGACTTCACCTTTGAAATTTAAGACTGTATAAAGATCTTCTCTGACATCTGACATGAACACCACAGAAAATGTCCCAGTGAGATATGAGCAGCTCAGATGACATGTTAACTGCGCTGATGCTGCCCTGGGAATGGTATCAAGAGCAGGCAGTAAATGTTTGTTCAAACTTCAAGTGCCTGGGATAGAGGTCTTTTACTTCTGCAGTGACTGTTTAGGGATGTAGGGGTCTAGTCACCCACCAGCTGAGTCTCCATGGCCCTCTTCCTTTGCTGTCAGAGTGGTGAGGCCCTTGCACAGGTTGACCACAGAAGCTGCAGCTGCCCCTTCCCTGAAAGTGTTCAAGGCCAGGCTGGACAGGGCTTGGAGAAACCTGGTCTAGTGGAAGCTGTCCCTGCCCATGGAAGGGGCATTGGAACAAGATGAGCTCTAAGGTCCCTTCTAACCCAAACCATTCTATGGTTCTATGATTCAATTAAAACTTGGCTCTCTGCACTCAAATGCCTTCTGGGACTGCTGTTAAGACTGAGACTCCCGGTATTCCGAGTCATGTTATGTGGATATAAAAAGTACCTAAAACTCAGTTTCTGAGTAGCATTAGCACCATATTATTTTGGCTTCTCTTGAAACAACCATTCGAAACCAAGTACTTATCAACAAATTATTCTGCCAACCACACAAAGGTGGATATGGCACAGGCACAAACACAACACAGGACAGGAAACTTCAAATCCTTGTGTTATGTCTGTGAAGCTGCAGTCATCGCTCTCTTGAAGCTGGGGGTCTGATGTAAAGCCCCACTGTGGGCCACACACAGCACAGCAGGTTTGTGTGACCTCTGTTCCTTATGAAGTCACCTCCAACTTTTGCAGGGCAAAGCAGAGCGAAAGCTGCTCCACAACTTGCTCTGCTGATTCTGCCTGTTGCTCTTCATGTATCTGGGAAAATGCAGCAAAGTTTTTAGAGAATAGAAAATGTGGCCCTTTGTCACCAGGGCTCCAGAGGTGCTATCAAAGAAGAAGCAAAAAGAAGCAAAGAAGAAGCCCAAAAGATTTCAAACATGCAGGGCAAGTGCTCCTGCAGCTCCAGAGAACTCTAAAAAAAAAAAAAAGAAACACCACACTAAAACGAAGCAACAGTTTTAAGAAATATATTACTGTGTGGCTGCAATGAAGCAGTATGAGACACAAACTGACAGTTGTCTATACTGTATGGACAAGGATATTCAAGAAGAACTTGAGCTTTTTCACGGTTCAACTTGCAGCTTCTTCCAGTAAGTAGAAGTCCTGGAGAAAGATGGCTGATCAGGGGCAGGACACTGCTTTCACAACATGCTGAAAGAATGTTACTGTTTGGTGATCTGAGCTCAGAAATGTAGGAAATGTACCCTATAAACAAGTTTGCTCTTCTTCACTCTTTGACCTCCAGAAGGTTTTGGTGATGTCTCAGCTTAAGAACAGACTTAGCAGAGTAATAAAGATCTGGAAAGATGTGAACTATAAACTTTGTGACAGTGTATGTGGGTCTTTTGGAACTTCCTTGGAAAACTGTTTGGCACCATTTCATTCATGTGCAGAGAACAGGAGGAGAAAAGCATGCAGTGATTTCCTACCAATCTTCCTCTGCAGAACCAATCTGTAGGGTCAAAATCCCCAGGACACACCTGCTGATTCATCTCTAGTGCTGCAGGAGCTCCTGGGGACTCCAAGCAGGAACAGACCCTCAAGAGAGGGAGGGAGGAAGGAAGGGAAGGAGAGATGCATGCAGGCATAGTGCCTGGGCTGCCTGGCATCCTTTGCTGTGCCCACTTTGCCCATTAACTCTGGACAGCTGATCTGGATTACTATTTTTTTCAGTTGCTATTCCAGGTGATTCTTTCCTTGTTCTTGTTACTAATTTTCTTTAAAGCTGGGCTATGCACTCCATGAAGTCATCTCCAGTTTCACCTTTCCTTCTGCCTAATTATTTCTGGAAACCCTGTGAGCAGTTTAACCATGCATCAGGTCTGAGCCAACAGTCCTTTTTGATAAAGCTGAAATGTTTAATGTTAATGCTGTTTACTAATGCTCTCAGGGCTGAACTTTTCTGTTACCTTTCTCTGCTAGAATTTTTGTTTCTCATTTTCTTTTTTGAATTGAACCATTTCATTGTGTTTTGCTTTAGAACTGCTCCTACCTTCTGTCAGATGGCTCTTTTTATAGGAAAATTAACTTAATACCCACACCAGTGTTTTATTAAAAGAAAAAAAGAATTTGTTGGTAGCAACACAACTGTCTTAATTTATTAACAGTCATTTAACTTCCTTAATGGGTATCTTTTCCCCCAATTGTACAAGTCTGTAGCAATTAACTACTTGTTTTATAATTACTCTGCTTTCCAATCTCTTACTGACTGGCTGATTTATTTTTCCTCAATGCTCTTTCGAATGCCTTTCTTGTTTGGTTTTTTTTTTAACTAACAGCAACAGGCTTTCTCCCTAGTATAAGCTGATTTCTCTCTCACTGCCTGTAGGGTAGGGAGCGGACTTTGTCTCTGGTATGTCTGCTTTGACATTGATAGTCTGGAGGCACCTTTCCTTTCTGGAATTCATTTTCCTAGAAGTTTGTTTTCTGCTTTTATCTGATAATGCAAAGATATTTTGTACTTCAACAGCTTCTATAAGCATGCTGACTTTAAATTCAACAGACAACAGCACAACCTTTCTCAGCACTTCTCATTCTTTTTCTGGATAAGTTTTTGGTTAACTAATTCAAATTCATTCCATCAGTGGTTAAACTTTATGTTTTCGCTGTAAGGATATTCCAGGACTTTATCTACCTAAATACCCTTTTTTTCCCTGAAAAAGCTTCATTATTATACACACACACACATACACACACCCCCCCCCCATAATACTTGCTCAATTATGATGGCCATGTAGCCAATGAATCAAGGACATCTTGGATCTGAAAGTTAGCTAGCACAGTTGACAATATGTTTTATTTTGCTGTTTGAAACTCCAACATCTGAAAAAGCTCAGTTTAATCCAAGCTAATTATCACATTTTTAATGGCCTGCTGCCTGTATTTATAACTCATTAATTCCAAGCTTAAAATAATGCACATGGATTAAAATGAAATCCAGGTGATGTGTTCAGAAGAGCAGTGTTTGATCAACATAAACAGACTAATGTCTGAAGAAATAATGATCAGAAGTAGATGAGAAGAGTTACGGAAAACTGGTGATGGCAGTTTTGTTATTTGTGACTTTTTAGTAATTTCTACCAAAATTATTCAAAGAATGCTCAGAGAAAAGTAATGGAAAGTCTTGTCAGCTTCAAAGACAGTGTCCCACCACCAGAAAATAGGCTGAGGAAGTCAAAGGATATAGGCAGAGGATGAACCCTGATCCTGTCCTGTTGCAAATGGGTCCTTTCCCAGCAACTTTTGCAAAATCTGTGAGCAGGTGGAGAGCAAACAGGAATCGGAACACTAATGTTTGGGTACTGGAGCTCTCCACCTAAATTTTGTACTTCTATTTTTGAAATATAATTCACAGGTGAAGGGGCCAAGGGTGAGGGGCCAAGTCCTTTCTGTTTCCAGCAAGGTGCCCCAGTCGGAAGGCAAAGGGCTGCATTTCATCAGAGGGCTTCACCTGTGCTCACAGACTGAGGAGATTGGAAATGCCACTCCTGCACCTTGAAACTCAAGCACTGCACTTAATCAGGGACGAGGCAACAGCTTTCCTGGGCTGAGGCTGCTCTGTGAGTGCACAGCTGGGGGCACTGAGAAGATGCTCAGGTCAAACAGGGAAGGATGGAGCAAATCGAGCTGTGCTCAGGAGAAACAAGGAACATACTGCATAGTTTTGCATTTTGGAGGTCAGTTTCAGAAAACCAGGTGTATTTGTATACCTAGATACACCCAGGCATATTTCCAAACTTCTCCCACAGAGCAGTATTTGCAGTTGTGCTACTCTGTCACCAGCTCAGGGCTGCTGTTTGAACTGCTTTATCAAATTCAGTGTTTCAAACACACCAGCTATTATGAAGTTGCCTCCCTGCCCTTTCAGCCCAGTTAATATTTTACTTCTTCTAGCTCCCCAGAAGAATCACTGAAGAGCAATACTTGCAAATAAAATGTACACTCTTTGTTGTGCAACACAAGTTTTTACTAATGTCTTTGCCAATTATTTAGCTAGAGGCCCTACCTAACCCTAGGGTAGGAGTGAAGGTGGGTCCCCAGGCCCCGATCAATACAGTGACCCCCGTGAGACACTGAGCACAGCAGGGCCCCCCAAGGCTGAGCTGTGCAACCCCCTGGAAAGTTCCTGGGATGTGGGTGTGCTCTGCTTTCCCGGGGGCACTTGCTTTCAAATTAAGACTAAGAGCCTGTAAGAACAGGCTCCCCAGGGCAGTGGTCATATCACCAAGCCTGACAAAGCTCAAGGAGCATTTAGACAACTCTCTCAGGCACAGGATGGGATTCTTGGGGCTACCCTGTGCAGAGTCAGGAGCTGGACTTCAAAGATCCTTGTGGGTCCCTTCCAGCTAAGGATACTCTGTGATTGATTCTATGAGTATATGACCATGCTTTCTTTGTCAGAGACCACCATCACAGGCTTTATCTGATGAAAATGCTGTCTTTCTTGATTGAGAGAAATGTATTCTTTACTATCATTCATCAGGGGATTTATAGTACCAGTGGAGTTGTGTCACCTTGCACATTAACTCACGACCTTCTGGTTGTCCACCTGTTCTGGTAAATCACAGCTTTCTGCAGCAGCAGCAGCAGCAGACTGCTCTCCAATACACATTATTCTTTACACTACTCTTAAGATATGTTGTAATTTGAGAAAGATCATGAAAATGAGACATTTAATTTAAATATAATTTTTAATTTAATATTGAAAATAACAAGATAGGAGTTAAGAAGTTGCTTCTAATGTTGATTTCTCTATTCTGACCAGCATCAACAGTGTAAAAACTTGGCAGCAGTTGAGTTCAAACAACTGCAGCACTTGTGATAATCGATAGTGTTATTTCAAAACCAGAAAGTACCTAGAAAATACAACTGACTCTTCAGCAGTTTTTTTCTGCTGTATCATTTCCACTGCAATTGGCAAGTAACAAAAAAACCCAAGCAGGCTGCTCATGTCTCGACAGAAAAAAGTTTTCCTTTGCCTTGTGCAACTGAGAACCTTTAAACCCAAATCTATATCCAAATGTACATTTGAGAAGTTTCTAGAAATTTTTAAGTGGTTATCAAAAGTATTTCTCGCTTTAGCAACAGCAAGTATTGATATCAATGACAGCCAACTTTATATTAATAGAAACATGTGAAGCTTAGTCATCATGTCCTTACAAATACAACTGCTGGCAACATAAAAACAGTTAAAAGTTTCTTGTTGGTGGAAGAACAGCTATTAATCCCAATCAGCATGGCTGTGATGACACATGACCTCTCTCAGTCAAACAGGCAATGGACAATGAGAGACCGAACGGGCAGAACCTCAAACTGTGTTTTATCTAAATATCACTTTAAATTTCAGCTAATGTCTTAGTCTTAGCAGAAGAGGGACTCAGCCCATACTATATTCCATTTTATTGTCCCTTTGGAGTATTTAACTCACAACTCTAGAGTTGTATCATTTTGCATAAACACTATTAACATAGGCTATAAGTGCCAGTCCCAAAGCCTACATTCCCAGCTGCAGTGGCAGTTCATTTGCATTCCCAAATGCTTCTGTTTCATTTGTTATTTAACTTCAGAAGCACTGTTAAAAATGCTCCTGTATTGTTCACCCTCATCCACACCTCATGAGCTATTAATAAGGCAGGAGTCACTACTGTGTATTTACATGCAATTTCTGCGTGTATTTATTAAATTCATGTTCAGAGAAAAACATCTAATTCTGATTCATCTAAGGCATGTGAGGGAGCACTCAGAGCTGAAGGCTTTTGTCTTATCAGGTCCAAACCTTACTGTGCTCTGCTGTGTCTGCAAGCAGAGATGTAAACAAGTTGACCCTAACTTGCAAAACTCCACCTGAACTCCAGAATCCCAAACTTTCCAAGTTATTCTGAGTTGGAGGGACATGAGGAGAAGTAGGTGATATGCACAGGTACAACACACTATGGAGAACATCGCTGGCCCAGGGCATTTTGAGAGGTTGGTCAGCAGCAGGCTGCTCTGCCAAGCACTTCCTCTGGAAGCCCCAAGAGTAGCAGTGTGCTTGGCATAAGCAGGTAGAGAAGATTGCTCTGCAGGTCCTGTAAATGGTCACATCCTTTTAGAAAGGCTCTTGGGGAGTACACCCACCCCTAGACAGAAGTCTTACACAAAGCCTTACTACAACCAGCTACCCAGTAGGACAGTCCTTGAGTCAATACAGCTGGAATTTGCTAGATAGATAAAAAGAGGTGGATTTTGTACTGGAGAAAAGAATCACAGTGGCAAGGGAAATAATATGAGAAAATTAATCTCCTAAGCAAAACAACAGTTGGGAAACATCTTACAGGAAATTCAAGTTTGTAGGTCTCTTTATCAGGAAGTAAGTCTGTGGGCAAAGAAGGACCTACAAAAACTGGATTATCTCCCAGCCTTTTGGTAGTGTGGCAGCCGTTCACTTCCTCTGCCTTCCTTCCTCTTCCTCAACCTTCCAAACACTTGCTGAGGGGTAAAGCAGCAAACATAACTAAGCCGGTCTCTCCTGGGGACTGAAAACCCTGTGTGAGCTCTGCAAACAAGACATAGGGGCCAAATTCAGGAAAGATACAAAATTTGCAAAGAAACTGTCACCAACATACTCACAGGCTGCTTTTCACCACTGCACTCAAGCCTAACATACATTTGTCCATTTTGGATATCAAACCATCTCCAAGACATACTGTAACAGTAGGCTGCTGCACAACCCAGGATGTATTTAAAAAGCCTTCAAGGACTTTTTCAGGTGTTTTTCTGCAGACTCTTTTGAAAAGGTCCCAAGCTATGTAAGCTCTGGCTTACCAGAGCAACCAGGTTCCAAAAACACTCAAGACCTGCATTGTCATTAAGCACCGCATTTACAGGTTTGTCTGAAAAAAAGCAAGCCTCAAAATTGTTTTAATCATGCAACAACAGCGCCAGAGATTTTTGCTGATATGTCTTTCACTAGGCATCTTGGCCTACTTCAGCCTTCCTTTGGTACTTCATCACTGTTAAGCAAAACCTGAGGGAGGATCTTAACAGGTGAAATACCAGAAGGGTTGGTATAAAGATGATGGACATGAGCTCTTCTCAATGGCATCCAGTGACAGGCAATTGGCACAAACTGGAACACAGGAGGCTCCATCTGAACATCAGGGAATCCCTTTTCACTGTAAGGGTGACCAAGCACTGGCACAGGTTGCCCAGAGAGGCTGTGGAGTCTTCATCCCTGGAGATATCAAAAAGTGTCTAGGCATGGTCCTGGGCCCTGTGTGGCCCACCTTGAGCAGGAGATTTGGACCAGATGTACCTTACAACCTCAGCCATGCTGTGATTCTGTGAAGGGAAAGGGGAAGAGAAACACTGTTCCTGAAATAAGCTTTGACAGCGGTTTCAAGAAGCTCCTGCTTCAGTGTGAGAAACCCAACTCCAAAAATTTCTAAAAGAAGGTTGTAGGTCTCCTCAAGTCCTGGTAGAACCAGACTCCTAAGGTGTGGATCCTGAGCTGTACAAAGGAGGGAGAGGAAAATTATGAACAGTAGGAAATTCACTGATTATTGTGCGCTAAGCTGTACCTCATAAGACAAAAAATTAGCTAAGAATCAAGTTATCAGGAAATGACACTGTATAATCAGTTCCATCAGTTCTATAACAAGTTCCAGATTTGCAAGCGCACTTTCCAATTGTCAACTTGCTGTTTCCAGCAACTTTCATCCTCTGACAAGCACCAAACACTAGTTTGTGCATCATCCAGTGATCTGGTTTTGAGAAGCTGTCAGAGCCAGTGCAGAGAATTGCAGGTTTATGTCTCTCTCTCTTTTTTTTTTCCTCCTTTTTTTTTATTTAATTTTTAATTTGGATGTTGATGGCAATATCTCCTTCTGTGTCTGATTTGCACTAGGTTACTTTTTGCTGTGTGTAGCAGTTTTGGTGACTTTCACAGAACTAACCTGGAGATAAAATCAAAAGTAGAGTTAAAATTGGCCTCATTTTCCCTTCAGTAGAGTTGTGCACTTACACCATGACTCATCATGACTTGCAGTCACACCCAGGCCCATGATGAGCTGACTGGCCGGTCTTGAGAACAGAAGGCAATCCAGATAGACACAGCAGATGGGTGAAGGTTGGCTCCCTCCTCTTACTGGATCACCGCAGTGACAAAAAAAACAGCAATCATCCTGGTTTCTCAACTGAGGTTCCAACTTGGTAATGAATCCCAGAAACTGAACAGCCTCTGTTGTGGGGCATTTTAATGTGCAGCTCTAGACAGAAGTAGATACTGAATCAACTTTTCCTCTGTTATGACAAATGCGGAAATGTACAACCTCAGAAAAATGAATCCCCTTTTCTGAAAGCTTTAACAGGAGAGTGACTATGTCAAACAGTCAAACCATTTTCCTGGCAAGTCATTGCATGATCAATACATGAATAAGAGCCTTATACTGTGAAATTAAAACTTAGCCGTGTTTGAATGCATGGTACTCTCCTACCTTTGGTATGCTTTCCGGCCTTAGTCAGGTCTTCAATACATCATTCACTTTTGCAATCATTCTGTGTAGCGAAAGCAAGGTGGGTGATCATAAAGAAGAATTTATTTAAGCAAAAGAGTAGGTTCATAAGGTAAAAAAATTATTTAAAAATTATTTTTAAAAAATATGTTTTATCATCCTCTGAAAGCAAATGCAATTTCATTGTTCTCTGTTCTGGTCCTGATATATTCAGAGCACACTTCGGACAGCCAAAGTCCTTCAGAAGCTTCCTACCAACAAATGTTAAAACTAATCTTTCTTCAGGCATTAGACTCAAAAAGCAAATATACTTTATTTCCATATTTTCTTTCGGAGTTCTTGAACTGTTTCAGTCCAGTGCCAGAAAACCTAACCTTCTGAGTCATTTAACCAGTGTTTTTGTTGTTCATCTGTCTGTCTTGGTTGCGTCTGACCTCTGGGATGATTGCAATAGAAAAAACATTCAGTTTTTCTTTCTTTCCTTTCTTCACTATGACTCAACATCCTTCTCCTCTCAGGGGTATGACTACAATTCATAGGGAATAGGTCCAAAGTTTCAAAATTTCAAGTGTCTCACCCACAAATACTTTTGTCATGTAAGAAATCTCAGGGTACCTATTTTCACATATAGACTGAGCATTCCCTGAGTTATAATCTGGGGTGGGGAGGGTTAGCATTTTTCTAGAGGAGTAACAAACCAGTACTCCAGACAGCCCTGATAATGAAGTACTAAGGAGTAGACTTCTGGGTTAAAGCAGTTCAGAGTGAAAGCAGAAACCAGATACGTGTGGGAATATTGCACTACCAGCAATTAGTTCTCCTAAACTAAGCACATGCAGAGGGGTCATCCCAAATTGCTACTTCAGGAGACTCTCAATAGACAGTATTAAAAATTAAAGAAAACAGATGGGTTCTTCCCACCCTAGTAGTTTGTTTTGTGAAGAGATGACTCTTTTCCCCAGCATGACCCCTGCACAGGGGAGGGCACACGGAAACAGTGGGGTCTGTTATGCATTTAGTCTGTGGTGCTGTGAAGGCACATCCTCAATCCCCCAAGCATCAGGCGTTTCACTAGGTCTCCCTCCATCTTCCCAAACCCCTGGTGCTTCCATCAGTCCATGTGTGGATCTGCATCTGGCTGGAAACTAAGAGCCTGCTGGTTTCAGGCACGGCAGTTTTCTGCCTCAGGGAGTTAATTGACCCAAAGCCCTCCCAGGTTAGATCCCACAGCATTACTCAAGCCTGGAAACACTCATCGAGCCCTGCATGACATACTCTGGTTTTCCCACACGTACTTGGGTTTCCGCCTAGGTTTGAAGAGAGACACTGTGTGAAAATGCCTGGCTGTGGTAATTTCACTTCACCTCCTGAACACCTCTGGTCTTTTCTCAGATCAATCAGCTCAGGCATTGCTGTCTGACAAAATTAAAGCCATTGACAGTGTTTACTCCAAGTTCCCAGGAAGGCAAATCCATTTTTCACAAATAAATCTATTGTTTTCCTCTTTTAAGTTAAGTACCTTTATGGGGCTTTTTTAGCTGTCCTGCTGCAATTCTCGTTCTTTGGTCTTTTCATACACCTCCCCCAGTCTATCTAAGCAGACCTCTTATTTTCCACAGCTAGACACTTCTAAATTTGTTTCCCACCTTTTTGCCGTTGTTTACACATGGTTTATATCCCTTCTCACAGAATCAAAAATAATTCTCGTTCTGTTCAAGAAAAAAAGTCCCTTTTTTCCCCATTGAAATGTTACTGCTTAATTTAAGGTTGATGGGTTTAAAAATAATATCTGGGGGGAAAAAAAAGGGAAACAAAGCAGATTTAACGGAGACACCAGTTTTCATTTTAAGAAGATTTGATGTGAATCTGGACCAAATTAGCTGTAGGTTTAAGAGAATCACATTTACAATTGCATTTTAAAAGACAGTTTACTAGAATAGGATTTACTTCTAGATAGAAAGCATTTTGTTCTCATTTTTTGTAAAGAGGGAATGTAAAAATATTTTCCTATGATTAACACCATGCTTTCCCAGGATGGACAAAAGACTTTTGTAAGCCAGAAACCACAAAAAATAAGCATGTGTGTTCCCAAGGATTTGAACAGTATCATACAGCAGAAGATGGTATGGAAATAAATTCTAAAATAATGTATTCAAAGGCTTCAAAAACCATTTTAAAATAAGAGTCAGTTTTTCAGCTCATACATATTGACACAGCCCTGAGGTTTCAGTCACTTAAACACATACCACAGTAGCTCCTTGATAGCTCAATTTACAGTTAGAAAATGTTATCTAAATGTAGATTAGAAAACAGCTTTTGTGTTTGCAAGTTCACAGGAGGGAGTGGTTTGGCTTTCATTTACTGGAATGTAAAATGGACTAATCTTCTGTATGATGGCCACAGAAGTCATATTTGATGTGGCCATGTGTGAAACAGGTCCTCAGCCTCTGCCCTGTGAATCTAGAAGATGGGTCTTCAGCATCAATTTTTCCTAATGACTCCTCAGCACTTTCCCTGTGAAGGATTCTGATCGCAGCATCCTGCAAGAACTGTGTGGCCACGGGTTTAATGTGGGCGTTGTGTCTCTAGCCTAACCCGGTTGTACACATTCCCACCACAAAAGCATAGGACAGGCGTCTCCAAAAGGGGTTCCATCACATCTGTCTCAGACACCAACCACAGAAAGGGAACAATTACCCCATGGAGATGCATATCTAGTTCCGTCAACTACACGGGACCCTAGATGAGTAACTGAGATGACAGCTAAATTTTAGTTGGCTAAAGATAGGTGAGATGAATCTCACCTTTAGCCTTGGGATATATCACAATTTACCTCTGGAGAATCTGTAACTCAAGTGTCTATGGTAGGAAACCAGCTTCAGCACAGAAAGCATAAAAAGAGGGGACAAGGGCAGAAGAGAACACACCCAATATTAAAGATGGTCTAAATATCCCATAGTATAGGCTGTGCCCTGTAGTCCACACAACTAACCTGCAGATTAGAGCACTTTCATCTCTCTGGGCCAGTATCAACCCACAGAGCAGCCAGAGCTCAGTAAATCGAGTTACAAACTGGTGGTAGCTGAGGCTGATGCTTTCAGTGTGCCAGAAGCAGTAAACAACACAGAGACAGCTACAGCCAGGCTTCATAAGGAATTAACAACATTTGATAGAATGGGACTTAGAGTCCCATTAATGCCACCAATGTATCAGAAAAATAAATCTATTTCCAAAAAAGGGACATTTTCCCTTGCTTTTTACTGATGATATTGTCATTATTTGTTATCACATACACTAACTTTGTGAGCATTTATCATCTAAGTTTTTATATTGTTTTAAATGCTTAAAACATTTATTATTCATCTGCAGGAAGATGTATGTCCTTGATTTTCAGCTTAGATTCCCAGATCTCCTTTTCATTGGTTTTACTTCTCCTTTTTAGGAAAAAAAAAAACTGACTAGTTTTTTTTTTTATTTTTCCTCTTCTAGTTGTGTCTAATTTCAATGCAGAAAGTACTTACGCAGTTCTTCAGTCTGACTATGAATGAGAACCAAGCTATTACACTGTAATTTCACTCCCTATTGTGTGGGAAGTAAGAATTGCATCATCCCTAAGATCCAGAACAGGAGATGAAGATCCCTTCTTGGTGGGTGCGGTCCAAGATTTCATAGTCAATCTTTCAGCCAAAGTAAGAGCTCCTTTTGTTTTGATTTGTTTCTTCCCTCTTCTGTTTCACTTTCTTCCTGACAAAAATCTTTGTGGAAGACCAAAAAAAATCCCCAAACCCCCAACTTCCAGTCTAGTAGTAGGCGTTTTAAATGTTATGCTTAAGCATTGTGAACATCTCGTACTTCTGCGACTCAATTTTTATCATCTAAACAGTTGTCTTTAAGCTCCCCTCTTCACGTGTGAGTACTACGGGATTAGGAATTCCCAACATGTGCAACAGCATGACAACTACAAGTCATAGCAAACTTAAAAAGCAGGCGTAGAAACCTGGATTCAGAATACCTTAAGTACTGTTAGTACTCAAATCTCAAGCCAAATGCTGCTTTTTGGGTATCATTATCTAATAGCTGTTCTTAAATTTAAATTTCAGTGAATTGCTTCTGTTATTTTGTAACGTAACTCTTTGTACTGGCGAATATGTTGACCAACTAGTTATAGGAGAAAGTTTCACGAAGGATGTCTGCACTTCAGGCGGCTCTCTTGAAAGCTGTTTATTGCATAGGCGAAGTTACAGCATTTCAGGGAGTGGGTATCCAGAGCCAGCCCTACAGCTGCCAGCTCCAGCTGTGGGCATACCTGAAGCCCCTTTCTGTTCAAGTTACAAAGCATTCTATACTTTTCTTTGCAGAGTATCTTAATACATAACAACCAATAAGCACCATACACAATACCTTTACATTTGCCTATAGCCTATCATAACTACTACCATCACCATATTATAGTCATTATTATCCAATCACAAGAGTAAGTAAGTTACAATTTAAGCTTACAGTGGAAAATTCTTAGACCTTTCTTCTTCTTGCTACATCGACATTTCTTGTTTGCCTGCCATATCTCTCTTTTTGGTAAAGACATGTTTTCTATTTACTTATGCTCTTCTTGAGACTTATTTACTTGGTGAAAAAAAAGTCTTTGTTTGTAATCACATACCTTTGTCCTGCTCCTAAAAATCTCCTTCCAACTCATCTCCAACCT